>NW_026067976.1:6954651-7187620 GCF_014885135.2 Alexandromys fortis | reverse complement strand
GAGAGAGAGAGAGAGAGAGAGAGAGAGAGAGAGAGAGAGAGAGAGAGAGAGAGAGAGAGAGTGTGTGTGTGTACGCGCGCGCGTGCGTGCGTGCGTACGTGCGTGCTCCAGGGCGCACGGTCTCGCGCGGGCCTCGCCGCTCTGGGATTGGCCTGGCCGCACCGCCCGGACCTCCCGCCCCGCAGGCCCGCTCCGCCCCGTCCCGCCCCACCGGCCGGGGCGCGGGAAGCCGCTCTTCGCTTCCGCCCGGCGGCGGGAAGGCGCGGGGAGGAGGAGCCGCGGGTGGGCGGGCCCTTGCCGTGGGGGGCGTGGCGCCGCTGGGTGGCGGGGCCGTGGGGGCAACTCTGCCCGGAGCTACTGGCTGCGTTTTCTTGCGGGATCCCCTCCACGTGGCCGGCGCTGCTACCCGGGCCTCGCTGGTCTCGGTGCAGACGGAGTCCGAGAGGCCCCTTTTTCTGCGGTCTTAGCTTTCAAGCGCTCGGAGTTGGGTACGCGTCGCTTAGACGGTGCGAGAAATTGGCGGAGACAGGCCATAGTAAGTGGGAGAGAAAGCAGAGAAGTCCAAAGGCGCCTAGTCTCCAAAAGGGATTGGATAGTGCGTTAACGCTCACAAATAAACCTGTTTTAATGAGTAGTTTTCAAAGTTAAATACATGGGGCAAGGGGATGCCTGGGTTTAAAGCAATCCAATTATTTTCATCTTAAGTACACTTTTGTACTTGCGTGGTCAACACTTAAGGATCAAGCAAAGTCGTTATAAAATTGTGCTTGAAAATGTAAGGTTTTAAAGATAAAAATATAACATTAGCCATACTGCACTTAGTTACTAACCCACATGTGTTTGGAGATTTTATTACAGGGATCCTAATTATATAATTGCTCAACAGGCAACAATAGCTTCAAATAGCCTCTAAAAACCCTGTTCAATTATATGATTACCAGGGAGACCAAAATCACCCTCAATAAATTGTTCTTATCTCAACTAAACACGAACATGTCGGTATTTCAATCCCAATTATGTTTACCCTCAAAAGTTCTGACGACCTTAAACAATACTGTTAAGGTTACCAGTCCCTACAATGTACACTGTAAATAAAGAAGATATTTGGCCTGATTACAAAAACGTCCCCTTCCAATATACCCAGAAGCATATATATGGATGGCGTTTGGCTGTTCATGCATGATATGCATCCCTGTTTTCAGTGCTAAGAGTATTAATCCAAAATAAAAGATGAGTTACCCAATTAAATTTTAGAAAATGCACCATTTTGTAGAAAGGGCTGTTAGCTGCAAGTTTAACAGTTCCCAATGCCCCCTCCCCAAACACCAGCAAGACAATGTATATGTCTCCATAGCGACACAGATTTGAGGAAGGGGATGAACCACTAGCAAAGAGGGCAGCACACACATGCATCATCACCAACACACTTCACTCTAACTTCAGAGGGAAATGTTTCCTTTCAAGGTCTGTCTGCCTTGCTCCATGTTAACCAGTCTGGCCTTAATTCACTGAACACAGGCAGCCAATTCAAGGGAGTTACAAACAAATTGCTTGGCATTCTAGGATTTACTGATGGTAGTTTTGTGGTCAGATGTATCTGTGAAGCATTCCAGACCAAACATACAATGTGAAAAAAATCCCATGAGCTCAATGAAGAAGTACATGGAGCAAGGGAGCCTGACACTCAGCCACGAGTGTCACAGGACGCATCTCCTGTTATTGTTGGAAATCCACAGCGAACTCCCAACCTTCTCAACATCTATCTCATGCAAGAAGAAATGACATTGTAGAAAGAATCCAGTTTTGTTTCGGAAATGTCTTAAGCAAAAAGAGAAAGGGAAAAAAATGATGGGGAAGAAAGAATGTTCCCCACTCTTATTATGACATGGAAAGATACAGAACTCTTGTCATCTGTCAGAGATTTCTCTTCTTAAGCGTGTTCTTTAGCGATAAAATGTACCCGTGCATGTCACCTTTAGGCTTTCGTAGATTATCTTTTTTCTGTCGGCATGTCATTCCTTTCTTTCAACATGTGACGGCTATAAGAATACTTGGTCCCGTGCCGATCACTCTTCTGCCTGTCAGATATGCGCGTGGCATCATTAGATGATGCTCCACATTTGCAAAACAAGGAGATACGTTTTCAAGTGTGTCTCCAGAAATCTCTTACCGATTTGTGTTCACCTCAATGTATTGTCAGCCCTTCAATTGGCAAGTGATTATCATCTTTTGATTTACATTGCTGATTTTTTCTGGGTTTTATATCTGGAGACATGAATAAATACACACGTGCGAATTAGGAATGTTTTACTGTAGGTGTCTCTTTTTAAATGATGTTGGTTCAAAACCTTTCCAAGAATATAATTAAGATTTAATACCTTCTTATAGTCAGTTTCTTAAAAGAAATTATAACTAATTACTAATTTTAAAAATAATCACTGTCTAATGGCCAATGCTGTTTGATCATTTTGGACCTAGGTACCATCTCGCTAAAATGGCAAACAGTTCATTCCATAGTACTTGGAGCTTCTAGCAAGTTCTCACTTTTGATTTTTCTGGTTCTTCTGAAAGCCAATTAACTGGTAATGCAGTTTCTGTATATTTTCTTCAAACTAAGAAGTTTTTAATATGCTAGAAACATCTGTGTGTTTATCCCTGAGAATAATTGCTAATTATTTCCCAAAGCCATGTATTATTACAATGCTTTATGTCATAATTGAAGTAATTCCTTTGCCCCATCTAAACCAGTAATTTTCAGTCATTGCTCCTAAGGTGTTTGTCTTCTCTATTTCCCAAAAATATAGGAAGCATATTCTTATTACTTTATATTAGTAAAGGGAATATATTAGTTTATTAGATTACATTAGGTCTTTTGTTTCACCAGAAACTATTTGAGTTTAATGCATATAATAAAGTTAGTGGAATATTTAATACTCAGTGGAAAATCAATCATACATAATTTTACAAATAACAGAATAGTTATTTGGAATTTATATGAAATCTTAGGAATACACACTGTATTCTCATTGCTGTCCATGAATAGTTTTAATTATTTCTTTGTTATTTAAAAGTATTTAGATAGACTGAAACCTAGCCATTCACAAAGTGCCAGATCTGAGCATTTTGTCTGAGTTAAAAGACAGGAGCTGTCTGCCCAGGTCTTTTCAAGAAGAGAATACATATCTTAAGTCGTAGCCTGTGAGAGGAAAAACCAAACATAAGTCTCAGCTCCTGGTAACGTTTGATTTTTCTTTATTTCTAGCAACTTTTAACCATAACCCCTTATGCCTCTTCTGTAGACAGTGGTTGTAAAAACAGTGTCTTTTGCACAAGAAGTCGTTACTCATTCCGAACTGGATCTGCAGAGAACTTCAAGAGATTTCTGTAGAGGCTCTTTCAGTGAAGTTGAAACTCCACACTGCCCAGAACACACGGAGTCGTTTCGTAGCCACAGAGAGTGTGGGTATAAAAATAAATATCGACACGCAGTGTTCTTTCTTCCACTGGCTGCACGCTGCACCTGTGTATACACAGATCTGATGACATCTGCTCACACAGGGAATCCCAAGTGGTCCGTGGTGTCATCAAACACCTGAGATGGTGCTGTGGCTCACAGCCTTGCTTACCAACCCCAGGCCATGGCCTCGTTAAATTTCACAGGCTAAACAGAGACCAACTAGAACTCATCCCGCACCCTTCAAGAGCAGGTTAAGGTGGTTTAAAAAAAAAAAGCCTATAAATTATGACTCAATATGTAAAAAATCTGCTTTCAGATTCAACAGTGGTAAATCAGCATCTCTGGCTTCAAAAAAATGTATGCCAATTGTTAAGAATTCTCTATTTAAAGTATCAATCATTTCTTAGCCTACTTACGTTTTTAAGATTTCCTTAAAAAAAACGAAGCATGTGCAATTAAATCTTCATATCTTTCTTACACTTTCATATAGCTAGAATTTTAACTATCAAAATGCCTATAAAAATAGGGAATAGATTTGAATTGGTTTTACTGAAATGATGATCAAATTGAGCAAAGAAAAAAAAACAAAAGCTTTCTCGAAAAATTTTTTCAGAATATTTTATGCCATATGTAGGGTTTTTGAGACAACTAAATTACTAAGGTATTTGGGGGACTTTTTTTCCATTTTTAAAAAATCAGAGTTGTCTGGCAATCCAAATACTACTAAGACAACAGGCTACGTTAGACATTCTTATCCATTAGCCTCAGCCTGCAAAAGGTCTGTCCTGTTTTGTCTTGTTTTGTTTTGTCACAGTGGGCCACTTAAAGTAGAGTGTAATCAGTTATCCCCAGTGTCACAGATTCCTAATATCATTTCTAGGGCATGTTGGTGTCATTTCAAACTGCCCATTGCTGAATAAGATCAATAATCACACTTTGTGTCTTTTATTCTGTATCTCAGAAAGCATAAGTGCAGACTGGGAATAGGCATAGAAGAATGGACTCCTTCTGCAGGCATGCCCCGCACGCTAGTGTGGGCCCAGTCCTTGGTAACCACTGCTGGAAGAGGAGGAGCAGACTTTGGAGGGCCTCTGCATTTATGATACAAAGGGCACTGTGTGGATATTCTCTCCCAAATTTGTTTAGAAAAGAGTCAAGTTCACATGGGGTCTTCTAAAAACCTCCACATAGACTCATGAAAGAATAACCCATGGTTTTCTGCTCACTTTACAGGCAGTTGGTGTGGGTTTGTAGAATGAAAACATTCTTAATAGAAACCAAAGACAATTTTAATTAGGGACAATAAGTCAGCTGCTCTTCCCTCACCCACCCCTTCCCTGGCCACTGAAACAAAACCAAATCTTCTTCTAAAATATTCAGAAGCCAAAGCAATAACATTAAGACTTTTTTGATACCACTAGACTACATGTTGGGGAATTTTTTTTCCAGACAAAAAGAAAAAGAAGGAGCAGAGAGAGGAGCAGTGTGAAGTGGGAAACTTAACTTCAGCACTCAGCCTAACCAAGTGGTGAGTGCCTCTCCCAACCAAGGGTTCAATGATGATCCAAAAGATCAGGGAGAAATACAGGCTTCAAAAACACCTAGTTACTCCTTGTCTATTTCTCCTTCAGTCTTTCTAGTCCCACCCTGCATTGCCCTTCATATTTTATTTACCATTGTGTTAAAAAAGTAGTATTATAAAAACAAGAATAAAGACACTGTACAAGCAATCAACAATATGACAATGGTATCTAATTATAATCCTATAACATAAAAACTGTTTCATTTGGGCATATTTTCAACAGATACTCTTATGTACAGTATTTATCTATTTACAAACCTAAGGTGGACAGAATTTTATAACTTTTCCATTCAACCTTCTGTTTGCATTGCTGAGCTGAGAATCCTGTATGCTTACAAAAGAACAACACGCAGAAGCTAGAATGTAATTTTGAGACTTCTAGATAAGAGTAAGAAACAACACTGGCAACCCCCCAGGGGGCTGTTATTGTTAGACTCTGATTGCTAAAGTTTAAAATAAAGCCTGGAGATTTTACATAAAAATATAAACATACTGATACCCTTGAAAGGGGACTGGTGAATATTGGTTTGGCTGGGCCAGTACTGCCCAGAACCAAGAGGTTTGCAGCAGAGTCTCCACTGGCTCTGTGATGGGCCTTGGTCTTGTTAGTCCCCATGGCTCCTGGTTCAATCCCAGTGTCCTACTTTTCTCCTCTAGATGACAATCTGAGAGCTACCTGACTGACTTACGATTCCTAAGCTGGTTAGTGATGGAGGAAGGTCATTGAGCAATAAAGAAACTGCTTGGCTGGCCCTGCTAGGTTAAAGCATAGGTGGGAGGAGGAAACAGAATAGAATTCTGGGAGGAAGAGGAAGTGAGGTCAGACTCTGCTCTGCTTCTGGAGAGACCCAACAGCTCTGCTCTCTGGAGCAGAGACACCATGCTCAGCTCTCCCGGGTAGATTTGACAGCTCTGCTCTCTGAAGCAGGGATGCCAGGCTCCGCTCTCCTAGGCAGCTCCGACCCAGGATGGATGGAGGCTAGAATCTTCCCGGTAAGCGCACCTTGGGGTGCTTACAAAAATTACTAGAAATGGGCTAGTCCAGGTGCAAGAGTTAGCCGAGAAGAGGCTGGATAGAAATGGGCCAAGCGGTGTTTAAATGAATACAGTTTGTGTGTTGTTATTTCGGGCATGAGCTAGCAGGCGGCTGGGGTGCTGGGGACGCAGCCCCGCTGCTCCTATTTCAACAGGTTAGTAACAGTGCCAGCATCACAGACGAGAGCTCCTGACCCTGACCAACTTATTGTGTTGTTAGTAAGTAATTCAGAGAATGTGGGTACATAGGTCCCAAGTACCAATGTAAATAACCTCACCAGAATGACCGTGGCCACAAGCTCCTTCACAGACAAAATGTCTGAGGATGTCACCACTTCCCCAGCTCCTGGTCATAATTAATGAGAAATGTTCACGAGCATATGACCCCATGAACCGTGAGCTTGCCCACAGTGGGGCCTTTTTTTTCTCTCTTATTAAAAACTGAAGATCAAAAGGTGAGGGAGGCTAGTCACTTAATGGGGATGGCATTATATCTTTTCTAAGTGGTGCAGGAAACACCTAATGGAAAAATTAAACACTTTGTAACCATCCTGTCAACCTAATGGAAAAATTAAATACTTTGTAACAATCGTGTCATAGGGATGTCTTATAGATAATCTCCATCTCAGAAAATATAAAAAGCCTATCCCTCTAAAGATGGATGTTCTGAGCTCTAAACAAGGCCATATGGTATGGCCAAGAACTTTTTTTAAATGGACTTAAGATTTGAAGAATTATACACAGAGTTGTTTATTTGTTTGTTTGTTTGTTTTAATTAGCCAGCAATAGTTTAGTAAATGGATAACAATCAGCTTTGGGGACAATCACTGCCACCATGTAGCTACCATGAAAACACCCCCTGCAGTCCACATTTGCTTGTGGAGTTATTCTTCAGAAGGGGGACCGGCTTTCTGGGTATTGGTCCCCAGTGTCCTTCAGTGGACCTAAGGATACACATCCAACTTCAGGAGCCAACTATAAATAATTGAGAAGCTCATACATTATGTATGCCCTGGGGCTAGGCTATGGTTACCTTCTTGGAGGGTGCAGGGCAGTTCCATGTCCCACCAAGCTTCAGTCTTCTTGGCAGAAGGGTCACAATGGCCTTTGCTGTTGTGGTCTGGATACTGTACCAGAACCCAGAGATCAGACCTAAGGTCAGACCTAAGGTCTGAGCAGGCAGTCTTATTGGGGAGCATTTTAAGTAACATCTACGAACTGCTCTTTGCCTGCAGTGTGGTCCCTTTCGGCTAACAGAGGCACCTTCATTAAGCTAGGTCTCCCTAGGGCAATGGTTTCCCCAATCTTGGGTGGAAAGAAGTGTTGTGGCAGGTGATAGACATTATCATTTTCTCAGGTGTAGCCCCACCTCTGTTCTGTGCTGGGTACGTTGTTACATGGATTATCTCAGTTCCATCAGGAGTGAGGAGCCTGAGGCCTGGGTAAGTTAGCTAGCCCACCGAAGGTCACCTCTATCAGGTCTAGCCAGGTCTGATGAAATGAAACAACCCCCATGACAGGGGCAGCCTGCAAGATGATTACCACTGGAGGCCAGTGGCCCAAATCAGAGGTGCCTTCGGAAGCTGTGCACATGCCTTGGAGAGAATTTATCAGTCTTCTTTTGAAATTATCTTTAGGACCCCAGGCACATTCTTTAAAACATTATCAATGGGGTAGATCTTCCTTGAGTGTGGATTTGAGTTTTGGATATAGACATGATTCATTCGTTACCCTGTGGTGCTTAAGGAACCTATCCAGCTGGGTAAACCAGTTTGACTCTAAAACAAACATGATACAATGTCACAAGATTATTATTCCAGTCCGCAGTATGCTCTGAAGGGAGAGAATAAGGCTTTCAAATTAGACTCAGCATCCTGGCATTTAGAGGTTCAGATCCTGACTTAGCCACCAAAGCTCTGTGACTCTGGGCACGGTATATCTTAGTTCTTAGCCATGTTATCAGATCCTCAAACAGAACATAACAAAAGAACATTTTGCTCAGTGTGGCAGTTTGGGGAATTAAGTCTTTTCATTTGTCAAAATTCTTAAAGATATTTCCAGAAGAAAAACTTATATTTTGTTATTGCAGTAAATATTCCCTGAACCCATCTGCCCTCACCCTTCCACTGTGGGAGAGATGATAAGCAAGAATTGGTGAGCTCCTTGGCAATGACCACACTGAAGACTGCAAGATGGGAGCCTGGGGACTCACTGGGTCCAACAAAGTGCCTCCATCAGCAATGATAGTAGGAGGGGTCTCGCTAGTGCCAGTGCACACAGCATGGGTTCGAAGGAGGCTGTATTGTAGTCAGAAGCCGTCCCTGCAGGCAGACTTTGCTTCACATCACTCGCAGGTCATCTTTGGGAAGGTGAGAAATTTAACAGCATCGTGAGCGAGTACTCTTTTGTAAAACCCATGTCAGGCTTTGTGCCCAAGGACAAAATAACGTACTGCAAGCAAGAACAGTATCCAAACTCTGAGGTTAGTAATGACATAAAATGGTGGGGCCACACGCAAGATCTGTGACTGTACTGCCCCAGTGTTGGTGATCTACTGAAGAGGTTCCTGGGGGACAAAGGACTGTCTCCTGCATCTGGGAGGCATTCTATGGACAGAATCAAACAAGCAGAAAACCTGGCACTCTTGCCTAGGGTGAAGAGGTCTGGGGTTGGAAGGACATGGAGGTTGCGGGTAAGAGAATAAAGATGTAGTCAACAGAGATACCAAGTATGTGTGCCCTTGTTCCCTTGTTCCGGGAGCATTGACCTCCCAGGTTGTTTAGTTGGGTCAGGGACATGACCTTAGAGTTTTGGAAACCTGGCAGAAAGGCATTTAGAAAAAGAAGGGAAATGGGGCTGGCTATGCAGCCGGTCACAAGACGGAGTGAGCAAGTCAAAGGTCACAATGAGGAAAGGGGAGAAGCAGGCTGGAGGGAGGGTTTGGGCAGTGATTCAGAAGTGCCTACCTTTCCAGCCCACACTGCTCTCTCTAAGACAGCCTGTGTCCCCTCTCACCTTGTAACTCACTAAACACCCTATGCATTTAATCCTCCTGGAAACCCAGTTCACAGGCCCAGTGTTGTCTCCACTGTGCATGAGAAAACTGGGATAGTCCTCAGCCCACAGCCTGTGTTGGTGGCAAGAGTTGAACCCAGGCAGTATAGTCCTAGATTCTTGGCTCTTATTACAGTGCAAACTTTGCTCACCACCACACAGCCTGCCCCATCTACCCACCCACCACCCCTCAGAGCAGCTGTTGTCAGGCTTTGAAATCTCTCCTTCCCTTCGGACCCACAAGTCCCTGCCTGAGAAGTAGAGTTACGAGCTGCCTTGGTATAACTTGGCCAAACCAATAGCTAGCACACACACAACACACGCATGCACACACACACATACACACACAAACACACGTGCACACACAGGGTAAGCCAAGGCATTCTCGGACCCCTAAGGATAAGACATAGATGACTGCTCTTGTCTCCCATTTTGTTCTTCAATATCAAGATATTAGGGCTGGGATCCAGTACTTGCCTTGTAAGCCTGAGGACCAGGGCTTGATCCCCAGACTGGCATTCACATTTTAAAAGCTGGGTACTGTGGCTGGTTCTTGTCATTCAAGTTCTGGGGAAGTGGAGCTCAGCCTCTCTAGCCAGCTTGGTGAGTTTCAGGACAATAAGAGATAATCCCCCACTCAAAAGAGGGGGGCAGATAAATGGGTGCTGAGGAATGACATCCAGGTTTGCTCTCGGGGGCCCATACATGCACATATGCACACGTGAGCATGTGCACTCAACACACACATGCACACACACACACACACACACACACACACACACACACGGACGGGGGGACACTATGCCTATAGCAGGGCTGCAATCCCATCGATTCAGGAGGCTGAGACGGAGAATTGCAAACTCAAGGCCTGCCTGTATTGCAGAACGAGTTCACAGTCAGCATGAACAACATAGGTCCTATTTCAAAATAAAGGTTTAAGGTGGGCTGAGGATATAATTCAGGCTAGAGTACTTGCCTAGCATGTACACAGCCCTAGGTTCAATTGACAACATCATAATAAACAAACAAATGAACCGAACAGGTGGATAAACACTAAGTAGTCCTGCAATGTGCAAGAGAACATTACGTAGCAAGGAAGAGCCTTCTGTGCAGACGCACACAGCGTGGATTGTGAGAGTGTGTGTTAGCGCGCACAGTGTGTTTTATGAGAGTGTTGCTCAGAGGATTCTACATTACCACTGCCCATGCTAAGAAGGAGAACACTGAGTACGTGGCACACTTCTGTGATCCCGGCACTGAGGAGGCTGGATTAGGAGCACTGAGTTAGAAGCCAGCCTGGACTGTATAAGCAGACCCCTTCAGGAAGCAGACCGATTGCCAGTGATCCAGAAACCACTCCCTGCTCTCTGACAACAGCTACACTCAACTTTCTCCCCAAAGATAACTACTCTCCTCCTTTCTAATAATGCAAACTTATATCGCCTGCCTTCAAACTTACATATAAGGGGAAGCATGCAACGGCTCCCTTTTATGTCTGAATTATTGCATTCAGTATTTTCTGTGCGACTCCCTCCTGCTGTTGCTGATAACAGAACCCCCCCCCAACACTGTATGTGAAATTCTATTGTATGTGTATACACAATTTGTTCTACACTTGACAGCCCCTGGATCACTTCCAATTTGGAGAAATATCAATAACAATGATGTGAACCTTGTCCCGCATGTTTTCTAGTGTGTGAGCATGTGTTCTCTGAGGGCACAAACCCGTGTACAGAATTTCGGGAGCCGGCCTGTAAGCTTTCTGAGACAATGCTGAAGAGCTTTGCAAACTGCCTGGGCTCGCTTTCCCTCCCAGCAGCAGCCTCTGAGTCCCATTTGTTTCAAATCCTCACCAAGACTTTTCTTGAAGCCGATGGACAGCAAGATGGCAGTGTGTTGTGAATTCTCATTTTTCCAATGGCTCAAAGAGGTCAAGGCCATATTTTTTTTCTGATTCTTGGCTTTTGGAATTTCTCTTTATCAATATCGACTCAAATATTTCGCCCTGCGTAGTTGGTTCTTCTGTCCTTTTCTTATTGACTTGTAGCTGTTCTTTGTATATTATAGATAAGAGTCCTTTGTTAGTTGACTCTCCTTTAGGTTTGTTTCTCTTCCCTCTTGGAGATAAGGAATTTTAGTCTTTGAATGTCACCTTTTGTGATTTCTTAGGAAAATTGTATTGAAATGGGTAAGGACCGCACACTAAGCTGTGTGTATTTAAATGGTACAGTTGATAAGTTTTCACCCAAGCAGACACTGCGCCTCTTTGTCATTCCACCCTCTGAGCATCTGTCCCTGCAATGTCCATTGGTTTGTTTTTTTTAATCAAAATAGTTGTCTTTAGGCAAATGAATTCCACAGTATATACTCCTGATGTTTTTTTGTTTGTTTATTTGTTGTTTGTTCTTCTTGTTCTTGTGCCTTTTATTGAATGCAGTAGTTTTGATACTCATTGGCATTATTGTGTGCAGTGTGTTTTGCACTGTGTAATAAAAAGTATTATCTGGTGAATGGTCACCAGACTGTGTCCCGTTTTTGAATATCATAAAAAGGCAATTCAGGTCCCCATGTGGACACATGCTCTCTTGGGAATAACTGGGCACAGAGCTGGTCTCTTTTTGCCTGAAATGACATGGTGGGTTTTTTTTTTTTTTAACAGTTAGTGACTGTGCTGTTTGTTACAGTTTCACTGACAGTGGGTGTGAGTTTCTCTACCTGCTCACCAACACATACTACACTGGAATCCCCACCCCCCAACACACACACACACACAATTCTGGCCCACTCTTTTTGGATAGCTTTTCCAGTAAACATGCAATGTGTCCTATTATCCTCTCGGCATTTATTTTCCTAAAGGCCAACGTTGTGGGCAGGGTGTCCTGCACATATTTGTGTCCCTATAGCATCCCAGAAGAGGCATCTGGGGGTGATTTTTCTTGTGTTCTTATTGTTGAGTTTCAGAGTTTTCTATATTGTGCCTGCAAAGCCTTTGCCACATGACTGATTTGCAATATTTTCTGAGTCTATGATTTTTGTTTTCAGTCTTCTAAGATTGCCTTTTGTAGAGCAGATTTCTAAAAATTTTGATGAAGTCAAAATTATGGATTGTGCTTTTGGTTTCTATCTAAGGCAATTTGCCTAATGGAACAACACAAAGAATTTCCCCCATAAATTTTCTTTTAGGATTTTTATAATTTGATCTTTTACATTGAAATCTAGATTCCATTTCGAGTGAAAGTCTGCATTTAGTGCAAGATATGGATTGAAATTTATAATTCTTCATATGGCTACCCAGTTTTTCCAGCACCATTCACTGAAAAGATTTTTCTCCACTCACAGTTTTTATATACTTTATATTCGGTTGCCAGTATATAAACATGGGCTTGTTGTTTGTTTTTTTTTTTCTGTCCCATTGACCTTTTTGTTCACATTGGTGCAAATTACAGTCTTGGTTATTATGGAGCATTGACAGAACTCTCAAGAATTAGGTAATATTAGTTCTCCAAATTTACTCTTTTTAAAGTTTTTTTTTTTACTTTTCTACATGTATTTCTCTGTCTCTGTCTCTCTCTCTGTGTCTCTCTCGTGTGTTTGTGTGTGTGCGCACATGTGCGTGTGCATGTATGTATGTGTGCACGCGCATGTGCACGCATGTGTGTGGTGTCTGTGTATGTGTGTGTGTGTGTGTGTGTGTGTGTGTGTGTGTGCAGACATGCAGGTGAAGATCAATGGACAACTTTTGGGAGTTGGTTCTCCCTGTCCACTTATGTGGTTTCCAGGCACAGAACTCAGTCAGCCTGGTGGTAAGAGCTTTTACCTGCTGAGCCAGTCTTGCCCTAAATTCACTCTGTATAATTCTATCTTTCAGCGAACTCTTCTGATGGGTTTTGTTGTTGTTTGTTTTTCACAATTTTTCCCCAAGAAATCTGGAATCCACTTGGCCAGACAGTCTCCAACTTGGATCCAGAAAGAGTACTTGTGTGTTGTAGTTCCTTTGGCCCCGAGGACTGCACAGACTTGGTTAGTCAATGCTTTTAAATACCTGATGCCCAAAGGGAATGTGAGTATGAACGGTATTAGTCAAATAGTTAGTCATCAGCTATGGCTGTCAACTGACAGCTGCGGAGAACCTGACCTTTGGGGGAATAGATGTTAGACTGCACTTGTGGGGTCAGAGAAACGCAGGAGGGAAGGGAAGAGCTGCCTATTCGTAACAGCAATGCAAGTCACTAGTGTTGTACCTGGGATGTGGCAGGTATCACCGTTCTCTACTAAACCAAGATGCTTCTAATTTCACTTCCAGGGCAAAGATCAACAAATCTTGACTGTGAAGAGCCAGTACTTTAGCAGGGCCACCTTCACAGGCATGTGCAGTGTCCTTGTGTAGACTCCTCTTTGGGCCTATGTTGCTCGGATGTAGAAAGTCTTGTTTAGATGGTCCTGTGTTGCTTGCCTGAGTGGGTATGGTTGGACATTCTGTCTGGTGAATGCGTCTAAAGGTTTCATGTCGGTTGACTCTTTTGCTCTCATTATATTCAAACTCTGAAGAGATTTTAGCTTTTGTTATTTTGGGTTTTTGTTTTGTTTTTTGTATGTGTGGTTTTTTGGGGGGGGCGGTTGTTTGTTTGCTTGTTTTTGTTTTTGATTTAAGTAAGAGTTAAGTTAAGTAAGTTGTTAAAGTATACAAAGTGTAAGCTCTGCAGGCCATGATTTTTGAGGCAAGTCCACGCCTCTGCCAACACTCTACAAAGGAAGCCAGGGACAGTGTGTCTATGTCTCAATGCAGTTTTCTTTTCTGGACATGGAAAACTGAATTTTATATAGTGTGAGTATATCAAGTAATATTATTAACTTTTGTTTTTGTTTTGTTCCCAAACATTTAACACTAAATAAAATTTAAAAAGCTTTTTAGCTCTCAAGCCAACTACCCAGTAGGTTCTGTTAAGACTGTAGTGGAAAGCTTTCTTTCCTTACCCGGGAACACCATAAGCCGCAGGTAACATGTGCAGGAAGTTTATAGCAGAATTGTTCATAAATGTTCCATAGGAGAAAAACCAAAATTCCCTCAATGGTACAATGGATAAATATGGTAGAGTTTACTTACACACAACATATGGCTGGAAGAAGCGAGCCATGAGAGAAAACAGGCAGCATGATTTTATTCATCTATAGTTCAGAAAGAGATAGAAATATGGAAACTACAAAAAAAAAAAAAAAAAAAAAAACGGAAAGGCAGGAAGTGGCCATAAGAGGATCCCTTGCTTGTGCAGGCCTTCGTGAGAAGGAGGTGACAGGGAGAGCCTTTCTATCCTGGCCATTAATGACTTTGGAGATTTCTCTGAGTTGAGCCTTTGAATTATACATTTTATGTTCATGCTCAGAAGTGCTCACCCCTTTTACATTTCAATTTCCAGTTTCTAACCCTGTGTTGGCATGTGGAGCCTCCTTGGAGTAGGGAGACCCATGGCAAGGCCCGTGTGTCTGATGTCCCAGGACTCCTCTGATGCGACTGTGGAGACCTTTGTCATCAGTCTGACCCTGGGCTTTGCATTTCTATATTCAACTGTTTTTTCCTTTTCATTTTACTTTTGTCTCAGATACTAGTACTCTCTGCCAAATTCCCTCAAGGTCAAATTCACATTATTTTAGCTTCCATTGTGCTGAAGTCTTTCTTGTTTGGAAAGCCTATTTGGAAAGTCTGTTTTTCCTAATTTCAAAATGTAATTATAAATAATTCAATCACATTGGGCTGGGTGAAGGATGTCTATGTTGGCCACTTTCCCTTTGTCCTCTGCTCTCCAGGGTCCTTTTTCTCCTTTACACTTTTACCTTCTGGCTCTCCATGTGTGGTTGTGTGTTGCCATTATTCTAGGTTGGGGGAACTGACAGAAAAGGAAACAGATTTGTGATTCAAAGGGACACGAGTGGAGGGAAGAAACAACTGACCTTTGGCCCGCCAACCTACAGCCTTCCTGTGTGTTCACAGCCAGTGACCTAACCTCTCTGGCTCTTCTGATTTCGTTCAGAGATGTGGGAGGAACTGCTAGGAAGAGTCACTGAGAATTAGACACGCAAGGACAATATGTGACCCATGCAAGCCCCGCATCCATATTTCTCTGTAGGCTCAACCCCTGTGGGAAACACAAGCAGATATGAATCTCCCTTTCTCTTTCCTTCCTACCTCCCCATCCCCCTCCTCTCTCCCTCGCTCCTTTCCTCTTTCTTTCATTCCTTCCGGGCCTCTGCAACAAGTTTTTCTTTATCCTTATGACACAGTTTTCTCTCTATCCTCACGATTACATCAATTCTTCAAGCAATTGCCTAAAGAAAGAAAGAGATAGCGAGCAGGTTGGAGATCGGAAAAGTCATTGGTGAGAGGATTCTGTCCACGAGACGAGGACCTTCTCGTTTCCTCATGTACATGGGTCTGTTTCCATCTAAAACCCCAAGATTACAAGTCTATGTCATAAACTACAGAGATCCAAGCTTTGTGGAACCTTCGGGGCTAAGACTGAGACCACAGACCATTTTGAATCCCGCCTAGCCTGTAAACACTGTAAACACTGGGCTTCTGTGTCTTTTGCTTGTTTGGGAGCTTGCTGTTAAGTCAAGCTCTTCCACAGCTCCAGAGGCTGGTCTCAGACTCACCATGCAGCAAGGCTGCCCTTGAGCTTTGAGCTCTCCTGCCTCCATCTCCCCATCCGAAGATTTCAGACTTGTGCTACCGCAGCCAGCTCCAAATGTTGGACGCAGTCACTGCTATTGTCCTTGTGGTTATTGCTGTTTTTTCAGGACTGTGCCAGCACGTGCAACAGAAGTTCTAAGGCTATTAACTGCCTCATTTGCCAAATTCACACCAAGTTACAAATGGTAGAGATGGTTGTTTCTTCTGGCGTTTCCTGGTGTCCCCTGTCATTTCCCCCTCTAAACATTTCTCTCTGCTTTTTTCTAGAATAAACATCATTATAATTGCTTTTTGTTCACATCTCTGGTATCCCCATGGCTCTTGCCACTCTCACTGGTAGATGCAACACCTCTGAATTTACTACCATCTGCAAATATCATTAGCTATTGTTTATTCCCTCTCCCACACTATTAATGAAGATGTTAATTAAGACCAGAACGAACACTGACCCCAGCAGCAACCCACTAGACACTTCTCCAACTGGATAAGCTTCTGTTAGTCATTACCCAGGGCTCGGAGACATTACCACCCCTCCATTCTCTTCATCTGCTCATTTGCACGAGACTGGGGGAGAGAATTAAGGGAGCCCAGAGTTATTTAAAAATCACCACTCTGGTACTTAGGGTCTGGGAGAGGGATTGCATGGAGCCTCCAAAGAGTGGCTGTCAGGAATATGCATGACCTAAGTGAGTCAGCCTCTGAAAAGATTTGGGGACTGCCTAGCTAAGCTTCAGGGTTCCGGAGGGTTTAGCGAATCAAGGTTAGGTGGGAGCACAACAGGAAAGATTACAGGGCTCTCTCAGCGGACATTTCTTTTTACACGGGTGGGGGGGGATGGGGGGAGCTGAGGCCCAAGAGATCATTTGTCCAAGGTCACAACCTGGGTTAGGAATGACCCTCGCACATCATACGCGATAGAGGTTGTGTTCTCACATCTCCAGGTTAGTACTCACCCCTAAGTCTCATCTGTGAACGACACAAAATCTACCAGCTTCTGCTCTGTCTCCAGAGAACCACATCCCATGGTAGGAGTGAATTCATCATGTTCTTCATAAAGGAGAGAGCACGATACATTCTAATATACCGGTCTCCTGACCTATAATTCAGTGTGTCTAACCCCCACAAAGTATTAGAGCCACTCAGGTGCGGAAAAAAAAATACACTGATGCCCACACCATATTCCTAGAAATCTGATCTAATCGAATTGAGGGGAAGCCCAGGCATTGTTTTTGTTTTGTTTCTAAGATTTATTTTTTCATTTTATTTGTATTAGTGTTTTGCCTGCATACATATGCATGTGTATATGTGCGTGTGTGTGTGCGCGTACACCAAGTGTAAGCAGTACTCTGAGAGATCAGAGGAGGATGGAACCCAGAGTTACAGATAGTTGTCACCATGTGGGTGCTGGGAACTGAACTCAGGTCTTTTGCAAGTGTTCTTAATGAGCATCTCTCTCTCTCTCTCTCTCTCTCTCTCTCTCTCTCTCTCTCTCTCTCTCTCTCTCTCTCTCTCTCTCTCTCTCCTCTCTCTAGCCCCCAGACTTTTTTTTTTAAGCTCCCCAGTGATTCTTTTGCAGTCAGGGTTAACAGACACCACAGGGGGGAAGTGATCAACAGACTCTTCAGGAGAGAGGTTTCCATTGTATAGGAAAGGTCAGCCTCTCTAACAGGGGCTCTCCTGGGCAGGAACTGCTCCTTGACTCTGGGGGTGGCTTTCCTATCTAGCATGTTTTGCAAGCTTGCCTCTAACTCTGACAGCAGTAGTGTCAGCTTTAAAATAGTGCTTTCTCTAGGGTTATCTGGAAAAGAGTTCTAGACTACTAGAAGCAAAGTCAAGCAAAGAACAGAAGGCTTACCAGTGTTGGTGGGTGCAGGGGGGCTTACTAATTTAACCCATTTAAGTAAGGAATGCCTTGCTTCCACCATGGCAGTGAAACCATAGAGTGGAGGTCAATGAGGAAATAAGAAAACATAATCTTAGGCTTCTTCTTAGACAGCAGCCCCAAAAGAATACAACGCAAGGTTTCAGAAGGCTTCAGATGCCCTTAGCATCCTGAAGTTGTACTGTGTGGTGTTTTTCATTTCAGCCAAACATCTCTAAATGGCCACCAGCATTCAGATCCGTCAGAACTGGGGAGCTGAGGGCACAGGCTTGGTTGCGCAGCTTGTTCGCCGCTTATCGCAGCTGACGTCTGCACGTGGGAATGGTTCCAGCCGGAACGGACAAGCGTATTTGTAGTTTACAGAAAGGTGGCACATGGACCTCAGAATACCCAAACAGGGAGAAACACAAGCAAGTTCCCACAACCACACCCTAAGTAGTGGAGACTTTAAGGACAGAGAAGCGAGAACGCTGGATGAGGGATTATCCACCTTGCCAGCCTCTCTGCCATCTTGTGGCTCTCAGTGGCTGCTGAGACCGAGATAAAACAGGAAACCCACACAGGAAGCCAGGAAGTGTGGACATGGAGGATCAGCAAAGCACACAATAAGACCATGGAAAAAGGAAGTCGGAGGTGGGAACTTTTTCAGTGTGCTCCTTCTCCCAGCCTTAAATTCAGAGGCTCCACTGTAGCTCCCCAGCTTGAGGAGCAGGCCTTGCCACACTCAGCCAGGAGGCCTCTTCCAGTGAATGCTTCCAGATGCACCGATGTGTGGCCCAGAACAGCTCCAGAAACATTGCTGGCTAGAGAGTGACTTCCCGGGAGGGGGAGGAATCTGTCATTTTGACACAAGGTCAAAATACCAAGAAAACAGTATTCCCAACTGGGACCGGTCTGGGCCAGCACAAGGGTTCATTAGAACACACCCCTTTCTGTTGCTCTCTCCTTAGGGTTTCTGGCCAAAGGGCTCTGTTTAGCATGTTACCACTGCCTAAAGGAGGCCTCTAGAGATGTGTAGAAGCATGCACATATAGGTTAGGCGCTGCATAAGGGTCTCCCTCTTAACTCTGGAAAGGAAAGAATAGAAGGGAGACTGGACAGTATAGCCTAATGACCCCAGCGGAGAACAAATGACTTCAGGTGACACTGGAGCAAAGAAAGGGGAGACTGTTGCATGGCCTACAGGGCTCAGACAATGAGTCAGACAGCAATGAAGGTTCCCTTAGGCCATGAAAATCGCGGCAATTTGGTAGACTTCCCCTTTAATTATAGAGCTCTGGGAGGAAGCCAGTAAAGGGAGAGAAGAGAAAGAAAGAAGTGGAGAGAACGAGGAAAGGAAGACTCATTCATGGGCTGAGGCCTATGCAAAGTCTGGGCCTGGCTTTTTCTGCTGGTCTCTAGAAAACCACCCTGAGGGAGGGACAGCAGCTTTCCTACAGTTGCCTGACCAAGAAGTGGCCTCCGACTGCTTTCAGATTCCTCCCTTCTCTTCTGACAAGTGGCCACCCCAAAGACATACATACATCCACGTAAATTTATTTGCACACACATCTCGAATTTTTTTTTAAGCAGTTGTTTTAGGTGCCAGGGCCTTACCCAGGCTGTATGAGGGCTCTCTCACGGAGCAGAGCGAGAGCCCCAGCCCTGTGTACGTTCTTGATAACATCAATGTTTCTTCCTTCTGTCCTCATCACCAGGCAACCAAACAGCAAGAGTAAATTGCTGCTTCTGTTTCTAATACTCATCTAAGGCTCGATGGTTTTTCTCCCTTCAAGACTGCCCCATGTATGTTTTTGTCTGGGTATTACTGAAGGGAAGAGGAAAGGAGGGGGAGGGGGGAGGCCAGGAAACTAATTTGTCCTGGTTTTGTGGTCTGCGCACAGACTCATGTGTGCCACGGGGTGGGGATGAACCATCTTCTCCCTGGCTGTGGGAGCTCCTTTCTGCTTCCAACAGTCCAATCCCCGTTCAACTTGCTCTTTTCTAGTCCTTGGAGAAGTATTCTTTTACAGTCACTATTCTAAACTACTCTCTAAAAGAAATGGAAGACCTTGCCACCATCGCCAGGGTACCCCTACCTCTCATGAGGGGTGTGTTGGGGACAGGCCTGTGGCTAAGTCAACAGCAACTCTCCCCATGGGTGTGGGTGCCTGGGTTCACCCCTACCGCCCATTGAAAAGGGATTCGGGCCTGGGCCAGGCCTTCCTGAGCAGACAGAGATGCCTCTGGAGGGATACTGGCACAAAAGGGGTGATTTGAAAGGAAGCAAGGCTATTGGCTGGGAGCTAGCCTTGCCACCACCTCTGCTGACTGCGCTTTCCTGTGTCCACTCTTTCCTTTCCCCATTTCTCACTCTCCAAAGCATTCTATTCACACCCCAAAGAAAAGCAATCCCCAGGCAAAGTTGTTTACAGTATTTTATGAAAGTTTGAAGGGGAGGGGGAACGGAGAAAGAAAAGGGCTGGATTTGGGGTCAAAGGGGAGGGGGCCTGCTGCAGAGCAGAAGTGAAGAGAGAGAGAGAGTGAGAGAAAGAGAAGGCAGGCATGCATGAGAGTCCCAAGCGGTGCCAAGCAGCGAAGAAAGGGCTGCTTGCGCATGGGGAGGGAGTATGCCAGAGCCTCACAGAAAAGGAGAAAGAGCTGAACAGGAGGCATGGCTGAAATTGAAGTGCAAATGGACTTTGGGCACTCCTGGCAAAGGCTGCCACAAAGGGAACACAAAGGGGTGCCAGGGGAAGGCACAGGTTCTGAGGAGCTGGGCAGTTAAAAGAGAGCTGCTGAGATGCTCTAAGAAATAGACAGATAATAAATAAATGTGGGGGTGTTAATGTTCTGGGGGGGCACAAAGGTCTTTGAGACAGTGAAATACAAAACAGGACACACACACACACACACACACACACACACACAGCAGATCCCAAGAGAGACACAGAGAGTCACACAGAGAAAGACAGAAAGGGCTTCGGGAGGGGGGTGGAGGGCTGGGAGGGGGTGAGAGAGAAGGTCTCTAGCCAAATGGGGAGACTTGGCAGGTGGACAGGAGCAGCCAGCCAGGCCATAACTGCACTTGCTGTGTCTAGTCTATTGTTGTCTCAGTGGGGGCAGGGGGAGTTGTTTGTTTGTTTTGTTGTTTGGCCTCTTTGTCTCTTTTGTTCCAAGCAGTTAGTTTGCTTCTTTCCCAGACACTGGGCTGATAGAAAGCCTTTATGGATTTTTCTTAAAGGGACAGAATCGGCAAGTGCACACTATTACCCATTTCTACCCAAATAAATGTTTTAGCTTCCTTCCTTCCTTCCTTCCTTCCTTCCTTCCTTCCTTCCTTCCTTCCTTCTTTTCTTTCCTTTCTGTTCCTATTTTCAATGGAGAGTCAGTGTTTATGCTGTTTTGGTCCCGATGAACAGGAATAAACTAGTCAGTTTCTTAGTCCCCATTATTAGGGCTCCCCCTCCATGATTGCCGAGACTAAACGGGGAAGGGAGAGAAGACAAAAGCAGGAGAACCCTGCACACAGTAGAACATGAAAATGAGAAACGCAGACAGCGCTTGCTCCCTTTTCCTCTGAACCTAGGCCTGAGGATTAGACAAACGTGAAGCCCTCATTGAGCAGAATAGGGGCTTCCAAAGGAGAGGTTGGTGGGCTCCTCCTCAGCCCAACTACCTCTTCCCAGGTTCCCACGTGGTAAGCAGACCTCTGAGGGTCCTGAAGTCTGCCATGAGTGCCTCTCAGGCTGGACTGCACTAACCACCAACGCCTTTGCTAAAAGGCAAAGGTGCTAAACTTAAGGCGGGGGAGGGGCTACCTTCAATTGAGATGTAGAAGAGGCAGATGTCCCTCACGTCTGACTTTCCCCTAGGAAGAACTCCAGCCTCCTGTCCTGCCTGGCAATAATTCAAAAAGGTTCAGGTGTAAAGGAGATAGATTCCAAAAGAGATAATAAAATAAAATAAAATAAAAGCTCGCCATCCCTGTCCCTCCCCATTCCTCTTCTCTCCTTCTTCCTCTCCACTCTGGTTCTTCCTGGAGGAGCCCAGTCAGCAGTTTCCTGAGAGCTATTTTAACATCTAAGGCAGATGTTACTCACCTACCCTAGCCTCTCCCTGAGAAATCTAAAGTTCCGGAGGAGACTTGAAATAAAGGCGGCAAAGTGTCCGAAGCTCTAGCCCGCTACACAGCGGTGGAGATGGGGAAGGGACTGGACTCGCTCTCCTTTGTGAGGGAGATTGCTTTATATTCGTAGCAGACACAAACCCAGAGTGTAGCTTCTGCCCTAGAAGTGCTGACTTCCACCACGGTGGGTTGGTGCGGACAACCGAGGATGGCTTAGCCAGGTTTGGGTGTTCCCCTCCACTCGATCTCTGAAGTGTTAGGGACTAGAAAGTCAGTTCCATGGAATCTTCAAAGTTGAGGATAGTACACACAGGTACCTCGATTTTTCCCTTCCCATGCCCTCCCGAGGAAAGGTTCATGTCAAAGCCAGAGCAGGAGTCTCCTGTTTTGCTTTACGAGTTCAGAAATCTATTTTTCTCCCAGGTAACCCACAAGGAAGCTAGCTTCCTCTAACAAGGTTTTTTGCTGCAACACTGGCCAGTCCATTAGGGCCGGGCTTGGGCTTGGTGGTGGAGGTTTCCTGGGCTTGCGGAGGGGGTGTGAGTTTGGTTCCTGGAAGGCAGAGTTTGAGTCAGGTTTGTGTTAAGTGCGTGGCAGGGAACCCAGCAGGAGGCCCTGAGCAGGAGCTGGAAGGAAAGAGTGGAGAGGCCCCTTGCAAATGGAGGAGGGGGTGGGGAGGGGGAAGATAAAATCCCCTGATGCTCCTGCAGGTGCGCGTAGTTACAAATTCAGTATCACCGGGTTGCCACCTAACTCTGAACAAAAAGACAAAGCTAATTCGGATCCGCCAGACATTGGTTCGTCCCGGTTTTGCCATTAGGATGCGACTCTGGCCAGGTGTCAGAGTCTATGGCTAGGGATAGGAGTTCACTTGCCACGTGAGAAAAATCACTAAGTGGAGGTCATGATGAAGTTCCATTTCTCGCCTCAAGTGGTGGTATTTAGAAAAGTTCAGCCCCAGGGTTTCATTCTGTTCCTCACAGGCTTCCCAGAAACGCAGGAGATCAACTTTCTCTGGAACTTTCCTATGGGCTTCGTGACTTGGAAGTTGAAGACTCAGGCTAGTAAATTTGGACCCCCCCAAATCTCAGACTTCACCAATTCTAGACAAAATAACAGATTAAGCCACAAATCAAGCTAGTTGAGGTCCTGTCTGAGTTAAAAGTCTCCTGTTTAGGTTTAGCGCTCTAAGTTGGGCAGCCCCAGGGGAGTGAACTTGGTTACCTCCAGTTCTCCCTGTGTGTCAAGAGCTCAGGGCAGTAATAATAGGACAGTCCTCTGCAGTGCTACGTGCTCCTGTATCCTAAGCAGCCGACCATATCTGCCTCATGCACAGCTATGGGGTGTGGGAGCTGAGCGAGACAGAGGGGCACCGCGGGACTACACAACTAGACAGTGGGGGAAATAGGGAGCCCCTGGGTCTCCATGGAGAGACGACCCGCCCTGCTCAAAGGGTCCATCCTCCGAGCTCCTAACTGGAAAACCGGAAAGCAATGCTCCAGGCTCGGGCAGGGTGGAACCTTAAACAAAATTAAAACAAGGCAAAATGCATTTGAAACCCAAACTGCAAGTCCGAGAGTCCCCGCTGAAAGCAAGATGGGGGAGGAGAGGGCAGAAAGGCAGAGGTCCTCACGGGGGGGGGGGGGGGGGGGGAAGAGAACTCCGTGGCTAGCACATTTGGTGTCCTTGGGGACTTCTGCTGTCCTGCCAGCCGGCTTGGTTTGGACTGGGGAAAGGTGAAGGTGACTGGTGGATGGAGAGAATCGAGGAAGAGGGAATGGGTCGCTACTTTTCTCTCCTCGCCAGAGCCAGCTGGGACGAGCTTTAAGATGTCAAAGCACCAGCAAACTTATCTTTGAAAAAGTTTAGGTAGCTCGGCTAGTGGCAGAGCCTCGGAACTAACCAGTTGCTCCTTGGTGGGATGGGCAGCAGGAAGGGAGGCTCTTTGGGAGACTGGAGAAGGATCCAGGTCCTGCTGTTAAAAATTAAGGACTCCGGGGTCTCTCCTGAGAGAGTTAGGGGGCTGAGCCGGTTCCTTGGGAGAGAGATAGGACAAGGCCAAAGGTTCCAGGCTTAGAGGGCACCGGAAGGCACTGCCAGGCAAAGGCTCAGAAAAGGAGCTGGGAAAGCTTGTCTGCCAAGTCAGTATTGCCGAGGGGCCGAGTCCCCCATCTCCCCCGCCCTGAGAAAGGGGTTCGAGTCAGGCGTCTTTGGGTCAGGGCTAGCGGTTTCAGGACGTTGTGTTGGGTCATTGCGCACCACGTGCACCTCTGGCTCCAGGCAAAGGATTCCGGTTAGCACTCTCTTGAGGGAAGAGGGCAGTGCTGGCCCCGGATTGAGCAACCCTGCTTGTAGGGAGGAGTGGGCCACCAACTTCTTCCTGGCTTCAGGAAGGAATCACAGCTTGCGAGGTCCCACACTCGGCCTGGCTTGTACCTTTTCTTTACCACACACCACCAAAATGCAGAAATCAATACTTAGGCTCCAAGCACAGCGCATCCCTCCTTGCCCAGGACTAGGGCATTTAGGAGGGATCTTCCTATCTCTCTAAAGCCGAAAGGGTTCTTTGGTGTAACACTTGCGGTGTGTGTGTGGGGGGGGGGGCGGTAAATAACCAAATCGCCGGTGGGCTTACAGCTGGAAGCCAGTTATTTAGGCTCCCTGAGCCTCCGTTCTAACGGATCAGTTCTAGCAGTTTGAGGGATACGTTGAAGAGTGAAGAAAAAAACATGGTTATCTCAAGTGACTCGAATATCCCGATTTTGTTACACAAATAAAAGTCTGTGTCTCGGGCCCAGTTGCGATCCTGCCCACGCGGCCCAGCCTTTGATATTTAAACCAGGCCGGGCGAAACTTCAGGTTGAGGCACACTACAGCTTAGGTATCCTATCCTCCTTTCCCTAAGCAGTCGAGGGAAAGAGGTTGCACTGTTGGGGGTGGGGGGTGGCCAGAGAAGGACATGGGACTGAAGGGGAGCAAGCGGTAGTGGCAGCCGAGCCTGACGACGTCTGGGGAGCTGTACCCACTCTTCGGCCTCGTTCTGCAAAAACTTAAAAACAGCCTCAAGCCGCTGCGCGCTGCCGAACGTCGGCACGATTCTCTAAGTTCGGAAACCACGAAACAGTGTGGTGGATTCGCACGACCAGAGCGTGTCGTGCTCTGAAAAACAAAGAGCCGGGGGCAACTTGCTCGGCTTCTGCCCCCAAGTGCACTGCAAACAGCGCATTTCTCCGTATGCGGAAATTCACTCTACTCCTAGCAGGGGCAGGCAGTGGAAGCCATCACTTCGCCAGAGCTGCTCGGAGCTCCCACTTTGCTGGAAGGACCTCGCTGCTCCAGCGCACTCTTAACCTAGCCGCAGAAGACCGCTCAGCTAAACAGGGCACTGTTAGCCTGTGGGGAAATTTTTTAGAAGCTGCGAGACAGGAAAGGCTCATTTATTCCACAAATTCGTGGAGAAGACCGACCGTTGAGGCTGAAGTTTCATTTGGAAAGCGCATGGCGCAGTCCGGCTCTGGTGTTTGTTCCCCAGGCTTCGGCAGCCAAACGGGTGTGACACTGCGGGAGGCGTGGGAACGCGGGATCTCCATCAAGTGTCTCTGATGTGGGTTCCTGGTTTTTGACAGCGAACTCCACTGGGTTTGGGGAGCATCGATATTTGGAAGAGCCCTGTCTTGGAAGATCAGAGGAAACGAAGCAACTTTCCGTGCGCGGTTGGGAACTGCCGCGTTTAGTTTACTAAGGCCATGTGTCCCTATCCCTCACAGCTACCCTACGGCTCCAAACGGAATAGGAACGGATACTAGAAAACCGGAGGAAAGGAAGCAGGTAAGCCTCAAGTTGTTGAGGATACTCCTTTTAACAGTGAAGACCGTGGAGCTAAGCGCAACGGCGAGAAATTATTAGACATCATCGCACAGGAATGGTGGAGGAGGCTGTGACTGGAAACTAAAAGATGTCTCAGATCTCTTTGCGCACCGCACCGCACCGCAGGTTCCCGCCCGCAGTTAATCATCCTGGCAATATTTGCTTGATCAGCCTGCACGTCTGCAAGTCTCCGGTTCTTCCTGACATTTCTCTTCCCTGATTACCTCCTTTCTTCTGCTCGTGGTCACCCTGAGGTTTGGGCTGCCCTGGGCTCCTCCGCTTTTGCGAAGACTCCTACAAACTTGCCGGTGCACGTCTGGGTGGGCTCTCCGTAGGCGGGTCTCGGGGTTGGCCGGAGACCCTCTCCAGCCGAGAAAGCTCCGCAAAATTTTTGGCGTTCAGTTCCAGAGCCCCTGCTTTATTTCAGTTCAGTCTGGGGAGGGGGGCACGGACCCAAGGATAATAAACAACGCTGCTTACTAGAGATACAAACTGGGCGCCGAAAAGAACCGCGTAGAAAAGCAAGCATTTTTAACAAGTGGCCGGACTTTAGGGGATGCCTTTGAAGTGACTTGTAAAGCACAGCCGTTGGCGTTTCTCTAAAAAAAATTCAGAATTACGCGGACAGACGTTTTCAGAATGTGCTGTTTGGAGCGGCATTTTATTTGTTGGCTTTTGCCTCTGGAGATCAGCCTGAGCTGTTGCTACCTGCTCACCCCTTGGTGCAAACTGCCTCTGCATCTCAAGGCCCCTTTTACAAAGGAGGGTCTTCCAGGTGTCAGTATACTGTGCTACCGTTATTCCAGTTGCAAGCACTACCCACAGCACAGACTTTAGAGGGAGTTGCAATTTTACCAGGCGCTGCCACATAATGTAAAGACACGAACTCTCCTTCCTTTACACACACACACACACACACACAGAGAGAGAGAGAGAGAGAGAGAGAGAGAGAGAGAGAGAGAGAGAGAGAGAGAGAGAGAGAGAGCGCTTTTGGGTGCTGACTGCCAGTGGAGACTAAGGATCCCTGCTGGGTGCTGGTGAAACTGATTTCTCCTCTACCCAATGGCCTTGGGAAAGGGCTTCCCATCTGCTCTGAACGTCCCCTCACAATGTCAGAAAATCTGCCTACAAATATTGGCACCCGAGCTGCCGTGACAGGAGGCGCTGCAGGGCGAAGAGAAAGTCACAACCTTCCTGAGGACCAGACTACCTGCCTCTAGTTCCCCCAGCCCAAAGGCAGACAAAAGGGGGCGGGTAGAAAAGCCACTCTTCTGAGCGGAGGGAAGAATGTACTGAGGGTTTCTGCGACCTCCGTTCAATTTTAGAACCTGTGTATACGCAAATGGTTCCCTGAGGACCAGTTGTTAAGCAGGGTGGGCATCCGACCCCTAACCTCCTAAGCCCCACCTATCTCCCAGCTCTTGTTCAGATAAAGGCAAAGGAGAAATCTGACAGACGTTTAGGTCAGCTCTTGTGGGCAGTACGTTCCTTCTGTTTTTGTCCAAAGCTGGGGTGGGAGTGGGGGTCAGATTCATCCTAGGGAATGGAGGTGTGGATGTCACTTGGCCATGAATGGTCCCAACCTTCAGTTATGTCCCTTCTGCCCCACCAAGGGCATTCCTAGTCCCTGGAGACGATTGTGGTGACAACTGTGCCAGAGAGACAGCTGAAGTCTTTTCCCGCCTCCCCCCCCTCCCCCCAGTGCTGCCGAGCGAGCGTATACAACACTCACAAGGCATTTGTTTCCTGACTTTCTGGACTTGCCTTGGAGCTTGCTCAGCTGTCTCTGACTGACCCTCTCAACACAGCCCATGGCAGTTTCTCCCAGGAAGCATCCTGTCTGCTCCTGGAGAGCAGGACTAAATTGGAGACAGGATCTCAGGCATCTTTGGGTTGTCTCGCCTTTCCCACAGGTTTTCAAATCACCTGGTCTCTGACTTGTCATTGTGAAGAAACCGAGGTGCAAAGGAAGGGTTTGACCTAAGGATGTGGAGAGCCAGGAGCAGGGTCCACAGAAGCTTCTGGATGTCTTGAGTGTGGAGTCCCTTTGCTCAGTTTGGAAGGGGTACAATAGCTGGCAGTGAAGTACTGTTCAGTGAGTACCAACCGTGAGGCAGGGCACATGCCATCCAGACACATTGCGTAAGTCAGCCTCCCAGAAACCCCCAACAAAATGCGAAAGATATGAAAGGAGGGCAGGCCTAAGTCAAAATTCCTCAGATAACATAAAAGAACATCAACAGAAAGCAAAAGCCTCCAACTCTACTCTGTCCCCCCAGATAACATGTATAGCTTTTATTTCAGTGACTGACTGGCTGCGTAGATGACAGATGTTATCATCACTGAATGAGAGAGGAAAGGAGGGCTCTCAAGCCAACACAGCATGGCTACCTGTCTCTGGGCTCGGCCCTTCCCATTGCTCTATGAAACAGTGATGCTGTGGACAGCAAAAAGGTCTATGGGGTGAGAGTGAACACCAACTCTCCTTTTTCCTGTTCCTTCCTTCTGCCCTATTCAGCAGCCAAAACTTGCAACGTGTTTCAGAAGCTGAAACCATATTAATAATTACTCATAGTAATTGTATTCTTCCTAGGCCTTGGTGTAATTACAAACTGTCCTGCTCTAAGCCTAAGACCCTAGGACTGCTTCCAGCCTGTGGTAGGCCAGCACTGGGGCGTGCCTATTCAGCCCATTCAGCTGCAGATTTCCCTGACTGTCCCTGAGAGTTGTTAGGAGACTCCAATGAGAGGCAGGCAAGAGGCTGTGCTGCTTTTCAAAGATGTCTTTAGGAACCTGCGTACCTGCATGCCATTAGAACAATGGAGAAATAGGGCTTTTTCTTTTTTCTCTTTCTTTCTTTTTTTCTTTTATTTCTTTCTTTCTTTCTTTTTTTTTTGTGGGATGGTGGGGGTTGCTTTACTCCTGGAACTAGCTATGTAGACCAGCCCCAGCCCGGTCTCAAATTCACAGAGATCTGTCTGCCTCTGCCTCCTGAGTGCTGGGGTTAAAGGTGACAGCCACCACACCCAGTGAATCTGGGGATGTTGCAAAAGGCTGTGCTTTTGGTGCTTGATGGCGACAAAGGGAAAGGACATGCCCTGTGGGAATGGGAGCACTGGGTCTCTGACATGAGAAGACTTCAGCAGTATGAAGTAGATGTCTTTCTGCTGATGACAAGTTGGTTAGGACATAGAGATGCAGGCATACTGTACAGAGTGACTGGCTAATGGCAGCAGAGGTGCAGCCCGACAGATGTCTAAGTCCATCTCTTTGGTAAGCATCCCCTACCAAAGGCTATTTATTCATAAACGGTTCGGGAAACACACCCCGTAAGAGGGTAGCAGCTTTCCAGAAACAATGATTTGTTACATTTGTATGTGTGTGAGAGAGAGGGGGCAAAGATGGATCTATGTCAGTCCCCACGTGACACTCGTTTTGTTTTGATTTAAAATAAAACAAAAACAAACCTTTGCTTTGCGACTTTCTTTAATTTGGGGGTCTGATGAGAAGATATGATAAGAATGATAGGCCACTCACTGGTGGGTCTCTTAGACTTAGCAGAGGAGCCACCATGGGAAAGGGCTGTCGGCCCTTCCTGCTAAATCCTGCAGCCTGCACACTTCTGAGACTGTGGGGAGAATCTGAGGACCTTTGGGAGGATGGAGAGGAGATGAGGGATCCCGGGAGTTGGACAATTCCAAGAAGAAACTGTGGAAGTCAGGGGGAAAACATCAACTTTCTTGAAGGCCCGGGCAGGCTTCAGAGCCTGCATTCAATATGTCAGGACAAAGGATACTGCGCCCCCTGGTGTTAGCTTCAAATCAGCTTCCAGAGAGCTGTGTGGAGACCAGCAGCCCTGAATGGCCTAAACCAACCACAGAAAGGTTTCTTCTGTTTGGTAAGCTAGTTGGAGTAGAAGTGGCCTTTCTTTCTTAATTCTGGAGTGTAAGTAGAGATTCTGCTGTAGAGAGAACAGGGTGTGTGCGTGTGTATGCTAGCTTGTTTTATTTGGTTTTCTTTGCTTACAATTTAAGCTAACAGGACAAACCCTACTTAAAAGCAATCCCTTTAGGTGGGTAGTACACTGGTCTGAAAGCAACAGCCATAGTGGGTAATGTTCTGGTGCGGGGTGAGGGAGGCATCTGAAATTTCAGAACTCCTTGTTACTCGTCTTGAAAGCAAATGGTTTCGAGTAAGCTGTTCTAAGGCTCCTTTAGGTTCCGGTACCGAATACACAGCCCACAGAATCATGTTTTCTCAGAGTTTTGCAAACGTGATTTGTTAACGTCTGTGCAGGTGCAGGCGTGTTTCAGCATCCAAAGGTTCCTGATTCTGAGCAAAGCATTTTAAAAGCGCAAACCATATCTCTTCTCATCCCAGAAGCCCCTCACCCTCCAGTCTCACAGAAAGCTCAGCTAGAAAGCTGCCGAACGAGCACTCCCCCCCCCCCCAGTCGCTGCTATTTCTTTTAAAAATAAAGTACTAAATGTTGTGCTGGAAATTCTGCTCGATGTCGAGTGTGGTAGGTGTGAATGCATGCTTTAATTGTTCCAGGCACTAGACCAAAACGTCCCCAGAATTAGCAGAGTTTTCAGCTATAATCTGGCTAACATTTTTCTGCAAATAGGTAAGAAGACCAGACTGAATTTCCATTGAAATTTACAGCCATTCCTCATCTAGTCAGGTGATCAGCCCTGAGGAAGAATTATGGCGCCACTGAGTGTTTTCCACTCCTCAAACCTGTATGTCCTGTCTCCAGCGTGAGCAGTCGGTTATGCCTCACGGCAGCTCCTTCCTGCAGCACTGCTTCAACTGTGATCTCCATGTAATGGGCACCGTTTATTAATATCACTGTTTATTAGGCATCTCATGATTGCCCCCGCGAAGATTACTTGAGTAGCAACCTTAGTTCTGTAGCTAAATATGCAGCTGTTGTCCCCGATGAGAGAGTGTCACGGGTCCATATACTGTCTGGAAGAACTGATCTCTCTCAGTGAGAAGTGAGCCAGGAGGAAGAACAGCCCCACACCCAAAGGAGATGGCCTGTGGCAACCCTGCCTTGGGAAGGGAAAGACGCTGGGTGAGGAGGGTTTTTCAGATGGCTAGTTCAGTGAGTTAGAGTACTGTGTCCTGGCTTAGAGGAAACAACCATGTTATAGGTTAAACTGCAGGCTTCCAAAATTCATGTTATAGCTCAGATCCCCAGGACCTCAGAATGGAGCTGGTTTTGGAGACAGATTCATTTATTGATTGGTTTATCTGTTTATTTTGTGTACGCACTTATGGAGGTCAGAGGACAGCTTCCAGGGGTTGTTTTTTCACATTTTGGGTTCTGGGGAATAGATTCAGATCATCAATCTTGGCAGCAAGCATCTCTACCTGCTGAGCCATCTCATCAGCCCCAGGAGAGAGGTTCTTTAGAGACATGATTGTGTTTTAGTAAAATCAGCCTTAATCTAAGGTGACTGATGGGGTCCTGATAAAAATATGTTGACGCAGACGTGGACAGAGAACGACCACAGGAAGATACACGGACAAGGGGACCAGTCACGAGCCAAGAAATATCCTCCAAAGAAATCAACCCTGCTGATATGTTGGTCACAAATTTGAGACTCCAACTGTGAAGTGATAGATTTTCTTTGTTTAAGCCCCTGGGTTTTCTAGCGTTTGAGTATGGCAGTTCCAGCAAACTAATGCAAGCTACTCTTTGGCACCAGCCAATCACGTGCAGCCATTTGGAGATGCAGACCCTGTGTCAACAGATTTTCCAGTGTGAGCGTCTTTTATTTTTAAATGTTGGCAGGAGGGCTGGCCTTTCCAGGTGTGTAACATGAACAATCATACAAGATCTGTTACTTAGATATGGCCCTTGCTTGTCTTCCTGTTCTGCTGTCTCCATCTCAAAATTTTAATTTCCAGCAGGGATCTGCCCTTTTTATCTTTGACCAGGCCTCCAGACATCATGGAGTTAGTGTTGTGGACAAATAATATGACTTTTAACTAATGTGTATGTTAAAATTATGGGTGCCCCCACCGTACTCCCCTGAAAACGCCATGCTGGGCACTAGAGGAACCCTTGGATATTGCATTGAATCTTTTTGTTGCTAAATGGATTAAAATTTCCAATCCTTGATGATCACTGGGGAAGGATTTATAGAACCTAGAAGTTTACCAGGAGTGGAATGAAAGTCACAAACATCTCCAGGTATGGCTCTCAGAAATGAACCAATAGGGCCCTGGCCAGTGTTTTTTTTTTCTTCTTAGAGTTGTGCATACATAAGTGTGCATATGTATGCTTTGTGTGCACACACATCTGTGTACAGGCCAGAATTTCTCTTCATCTTATTTTTTGAGACAGTGTCTGACACTAAATAGAGAGCTCATCAATGGTCTACACTGGCTGCCCAAAGAACTCTGGAGATCTTCCTGTCTCCACCCTTTGCCCCCAGCCCTGAGATTACAGACACATGAGCTAGAAGACCCTGATATGGGTACTGGGGATTTAAAATCAGGTTCTCAAGCTTGGGTTATGGTAGGTACTGTACCAATTGAACTATTTCCCCAGACTCTCGGTGGAGACTTTGGGTGTTAGGAGAGGAACATTATGGTTTAAAAGGGCTACGTGTTAAGTGTGACAGTCAAAGGCTAAAGATAGCCTTAACTGTCAACTTGACATAACCCATAATCACATGGTGAGAGTCTCAATACTTGTCTACACTGGGATGGACTGAATACATATCTGTAGGGGATTGTCTTAATTAAGCTTACGGGTGCGTTGGACCCAGCCCAGAGTGGGCCACCCATTGCCTCAGCAGAGGTTCTGAACTGCGCTAAGTGGAGAAACCCAGCCAAGCAGAAGCAAGCTAGTGAACAAATCCACACTCTTTTCCTCCACTCTTGACTGGATGTCGGGGGACCAGCTATCTGGGGCTCATGCTTGGCTTCCACAGTGAATGACAGTGACCTTGAACTGCAGGCTGCAAAAAGCCCTTCTCTCACGGTACTTTTTGTCAGGGTGTTTTTATCACAGCGTCAGAAATGAAACTAAGACAAAAACTCTTCTCCCTCGGTGCTGACCTGTTCCAAGAATCCTCACGCAGCTCCCCGCTGGGATGCATTTGGAGGTCTGAGCTGGAGGATAAAGTAAAACTGAGGCTGCCCGTGCCCAGGATACACAGCCTGAGCCACGTGCTATAGACGAGCAGTGAGGTATCTTTCCATTCCCTAGAGCATGGCCGAGTAGGGGGTCATCAGTGAGCCGAGTCATGGGGCTGTTGAGGAGGCTCTGCTTTTCTGGCTCTGCATTGATTTATAAAGCACACTGACAATAATACACTGGAATGTTTGGTCTGGAAGTCTGCTTTGCTAGTTCTATTTGTGCCCAGCACTAACTGCAGAGTGTAAGTTTTAAAGGGAGTATTTCTCGTGCAAGTTTTATGCATATTCCCTCCAGGGAGTAAGTGAAAGTCTGTTTGAGACACACTGCATTTCTTGGAAGACGCTTGCTATAAATTAATACAGAGCCCTCTTTTTCATTGCGGGTCCCCAGGACACATGGGACGAGGCTTCCCTGTCACACCAGGGACAGAGTGAGGCTTTCATTGGCCTGTGTCAAAGAAGCTGCTTCCACGCCTCTCCCCTGTAAAATTCCCCAAAGCCTCTAACTCTGCTTTATTTTCATTCTTTCCTACAGCTTGCATGCACAGCGCCCTTGGAAGAAGATTGTGATGGGCTAAAAGCCGTGAGGATGTTGCAGGCAAGGCCTGGATTTGGTGCAGTGAAGGAAATTCATCACACCTGCTCCCGAGTCTAGGAATGCCGAGTTAGCCAGCTCCCACTTCGCCCCAAGAGTCAGCCTCTCCTCCCCTGTTACCAAGAGACAGAAGAATTTAAGAAAAGGGATGGATCCCATATTTAAGAGGCTTGAAATTGTATACATGACATTTCTGAGTTAAGTCATAAAATACAGCCCCCTTCATCGCAGGAAAAAATTTTAAAAATGTAGTTAAAACTTATCATTTAAAAACCATTGCACTAAGAGGAATGCAAAATTCTGTTGACCTAAGATGTGTCCGAAACGATTCCTATCATCAGCGGGGCTGGGATATAGCTCGGTCATGGAGTGTTTGCATAGCAATGTGAATGGCCCAAGGTTCAATCCCCAGAACTGGGAAAGAAAGGGGGAGGGGGAGATGTTTATTCACAACCGCATTTCCAATATAGGCAGAAAGTGGAAAGAATCCAAACGCCTCGATGAATGGATGAGTGCAAGATGTTATACCTATACAATGGGATACTAGCCAGCAGAAGGGTATGAAATAATAAAGATGGCGGCACGGATGACTTTTTAAATTTCTTCCTAAGTAACAGAAGACAATCACAAGGAAAGCACCCACTCCATATTTCTGGAGTATATAGTCATACCTACGTAGAGAAAGCAGAACAGTGGTTAGCTGGGACTTGGAGAGAGGGCCTGGACTTTAGGAGACAGCAGGGTGGTGCCGATGAAAATGTTCTTGAATTAATCGAAGTGCTAGTTGGACCACTTGATAACTGCATTTAAAAACCACTGAATTTTATTTGTAAATGGGGAAATTGCATGATACATTGATTATATCTCAATAAAGTCTTTAATAGTTTTTAAACAATACCTTAAGACCTGGACTGTCTTTCTTCCTTTGAATCTAACTGCCTTCTGATAAATGTATCCAAAATTAAAAGCAGATCCTACAAGCAGAAATGAGAAGGCATAAAAATCACTGAGTTTCCTGGAGAGATTCTGACTTGAGCATTATTGAATACCCACAATACTCATATCTACTTTCGAACTTAATAAAATGATAAGATTTTCATTGATATAAAGTCATTAAAATATATTTAAATGGGGGCTGGAGAAAAAAATGGCCTACTGTAGTTAAGAGTATGTACTGCTCTTGCAATCAGCCATCTTAGTTAGAGTTTCTATTGCTGTGATGAAACACCATTACCAAAAGCAAGCTGGGAAGGAAATGACTTGTTTTGCATCTCTTCCACATCACAGTCCACCACTGAAGGAAATCAGAACAGATCTCAAGCAGGGCAGGAACCTGGAGGTAGGAGCTGATGCAGAAGTCATGGAGGAATGGTGCCTACTGGCTTGCTCCTCATGGCTTGTTCAACCTGCTTTCTTATAGAACCTGGGACCACCTGCCCAGGGATGGACCCACACACAATGGGCTAGATCCCCCCCAACCAATCACCAATTAAGAAAATCCCTACATGGGCTGGAGAGATGGCTCAGAGGTTAAAAGAACTGACTGCTGTTCTGAAGGTCCTGAGTTCAATTCCCAGCAACCACATGATGGCTCACACCCATGTATAATTAGATCTGGTGCCCAGAACACTATATACATAATAAATAAATTTAAAAAAAAGAAAATCCCTACAGCCTGGTCTTATGGAGGCATTTTCTCAATTGAAGTTTCCTCCTTCAGATAAGTCACTAGTTTGTGTCAAGTTGAAATCAAACTAACCAGTGCAACCGACCTCTTGTCAGCTTGACACACAAATACATCACCGTTGAGACACAACTGTTCCTTTCTTCTTCTTCTTCTTCTTCTTCTTCTTCTTCTTCTTCTTCTTCTTCTTCTTCTTCTTCTTCTTCTTCTTCTTCTTCTTCTTCTTCTTCTTCTTCTTCTTCTTCTTCTTCTTCCCCAAGAGCACACATCAATGTCAACATTATAATATGAACAGTCCAAACCCCAAGTCCCACAGTCTTTAAAAATTCAATCTCTTTCATATAGCCAGTGTCTTTAAAAATCCAGTCTTTTAAAATTCAGTCTCTCAACTGTGGGCTCCTGTAAAAATCCAAAGTAAATAGTTTCTCACTTCAAGAGGGAAGAACCAAGGCGCAGTCAAAATTTGAGCAAAACTAAACTCCCACAGTCTAAATAACTTAGTGGCCAGCGTCTGGGATTCACTCACAGTCTTCTGGGCTCCTCCAAGGGGCTTGGGTCACTTGTCTGGCTCTGCCTTCTGCGGCTTGTGGTCCAGGCTCCTGCTGGCTTTACCGCTGCTGCTCCTGGTGGTTATCAGACGGTACTGACAGTCTGTGCTGCAACGGGGCTGCGCTTTCAGCAACAGTCTCTCTTGGACTCTCTCCGTGGTGCCAAACCAATCTTCCTCCAAGACCCCTTCAGTTCTGGGATTCAGCTGCTACCAAGGCTGCACCTTCACCAATGGCCTCACCTGGTCTCTCACAGTTCCAAGCTGTAGCTGCCCTCCATGGCCCCTTCATGCCTTCAAAACCAGTATCACCTGGGTGACACTTACATTACCAAGTTCAGCTGCTAGCAGGAGGTACAACCATGGCCTCTTCTGGAGCAACTTCTGTGTGCAGACCCTGAGTAAACACTTCGCAGAAGATCTCACCTTGGTGATGCTGGTCTCTACTTAATCACCACTAATTTCTTAGCTCAGTTGCTCAGTTTCTATTGTCCCAGTTAAACAAAGGTTTTACTTCCTTGGTTCTGGTATTTTGTTTATCACAGCCAATTAATTCTTTGGCCCCTTCTAATCAGAACCACAAATTCTTAACTCAAAAGTGCCCGGTAGAGTCTTTGCTTTCCCCTCAAACTTCACAATCCAGGCCTCCACCATCTGTATTGCTCTGAGGATTCTTTTCTTCCAACCTCCTAGAGCACAGCCCACTGAGCTCTCAATACTCAATGGCTTTTCTAGCCCAAAGTTCCAAAGTCTGTCCACAATCTTCCCCCAAAACAACGTGGTTAGGTCTGTCACACTATTCTGGTACCAACTTAGGGTTTCTGCTGCTGTGATGAAACACCATGACCAAAAGCAAGTTGGGGAGGAGAGGGTTTATTGGGCTTACACTTCCACATTATGTTGTATCATCGAAGGAAGCCAGAACAGGAACTCAAGCAGGGCAGGTACCTGGAGGCAGGAGCTGATGCAGAGACCATGGAGGAGTGCTCCTCATGGCTTACTCAACCTGCTTTCTTATAGAACCCAGGACAATCAGCCCAGGCGTGACCACACCCACAATGGGCTAGGTTCTCCCCCATCAATTACAAAATTAAAAAATGTCCTGCAACCTCATTTTATGGAGTCATTTCCTCAATTAAGGTTCCCTCCTTTCAGACAACTCTAGCTTGTGTCAAGTTGTCATAAACTAGCCAGAATAGTCGTTCTTAGCACCCGTGTTGGATGGCTCATAACCACCTGTAACTCCAGCTCTGGACTATCCATGCCCCTGTCCTTCACGGGCACCCTCACTTACATATGTGCACATACTCATACGTACACATATGCACATAATTAAATAAAAAATATTTAAATATATATAAGACATGCATATGTTTAAATGATTCTGAAAGTGATTTACTTGGGTTTTCCTGTCCCCTTCTTTAGGCACTAACACCCCAACCTTACCTAAAAGAATGACAACCCCATTTTCAGCTCACATGCTGTGGCTATTGTTGGCCAACTGCCCACCCCCAGACTCGATGACTCAGGCTTCATCACTTGGTATATCCTGTCGAAAGGGATGCTGACGGATGCTGCCTCACATTAACCCATATGAATCAGTTGGGGAACAGAGAACTCTTGAGCTATTTGTTACACTAAATTGCCATAGCAATTCAAAGCATATAAAACTAAATAAAAGGTGCAATTCTCACGCCGTCTTCCTTCCTTATCATTTTGTTACATCTTATCAACACCTGAAATCTTGAGGTTGGCTCTACAGGTGGAAACCCTGCACAGTGGCATGCTGCTAGTATCTGAATCCCACGGTCAGTGGCTTCCCCTCAGTAGCCTGGAGTTCATCACGGGGGCAGTACGGACGGAATAGACCAGTGCTGGTGAGTAGGGCTCCCCTTTTCTGATGATTTGCCAGCTCTACGGGGTGGCCCCCTAAAGATAATTCTACATCCCATTTCCCAGAACACATGATCACAGCCTCATTTGAAAAACAGCTGTCATTCCATTAAGCATTTTCATGAGATAGCCTGTATTATAAGACAAGAAGGCAGGGTGACGCATTCACGTAGAGGAAGTGAGGGAGGAGTGTGATCACAGAGACCGAAGTAAGAATGAAGTTGCCAGAGCCACCATGAGCTGGTAAAGACAGAAGCCGAATCTTCCTCTCGTATCCAGAGGCAGCACAGATCGACAAACTCTGTGATTCCAGACCCCCGCCATCCAGAAACATGAAAAATTAATTTCTGTTGTTCTAAGCTGCTCAGATTTGAGCAGATCCACAAGATGCCACTGCAGTCTTGTCCTGCCACTCGGGGATGAGCACAGGGCACAGCCCAATGGGAAGTCAGCTTCCCCTGGGAAGCAAGCATTCCTTCTGTGGGGGTTTTCTAGGAGCTTTCACCTGACACCACAGTGCGCAAGACAAACCAGTGCAGAAATGGGAAGTCGAGGCTCAGAGGGAAGCCTCCGCCAGTGTTGGTAAGAACATGTATGAAACGACTGAGCTAACTTCTTTTTAAATCAGTTTTCTAAACAACAATGCATTACTTTCGGGGAGAATATTTAAGATGTTTATTTACACAGAATACTGGAAATGTTTAAATTGCTATCTTTTTATTGATGTGACAAACAGTATTAATTTTTTATTATAGAGTCCATGACTATTGGACAGTCCTAAATTTGTATAATTTAATTATTTTTGCCTAAGGAGAAGTTACTTAAAATTCATTTAAATGCCCAGAAGTCTTTATGAGCTAACCTTTAAATGCCTTTACAAATGATACAAAACTATTTGGGTACTAAAGTGCGACTTAGAGGCAGAGTGTGTGCACCATGGTTTGAAAGAAAATGGCCCCCAAAGAGTGGCACTCTTAGGAGGTCTGCTATGTCCAGGCTATGCCCAGTGTGACAAACAATTCAGTTCCTGTTGCCTGTGGGTCAAGATGTAAGACTCTCAGCTCCTTTTCCAGCACCATGTTTGCCTGCACTCCACCATGTCCTGCCATGATGCTAATAGATTAAACCTCTGAAACTGTAAGACACCCCAATTAAATGTTTTCCTTTATAAGAGTTGTACAACCACTCTGGAAAGCAGTGTGGCGATTTCTCAGAAAATTTGGGATCAACCTACCCATGGACCCAGCAATACCACTCTTGGGAATATACCCAAGAGAGGCCTTATCATGCAACAAAAATATATGCTCTACTATGTTCATAGTAGCATTGTTTGTAATAGCCAGAACCTGGAAACAACCTAGATGCCCCTCAATTGAAGAATGGATGAAGAAAGTATGGAATATATACATATTAGAGTACTACTCAGCAGTAAAAAACAAGGACTTCTTGAAGTTTGCAGGCAAATGGATGGAAATAGAAAACACTATCCTGAGTGAGGTAAGCCAGACCCAAAAAGAGGAACATGGGATGTACTCACTCATATTTGGTTTCTAGCCATAAATAAAGGACATTGAGCCTATAATTCGGGTTCTTAGAGAAGCTAAATAAGAAGGAGAACCCAAAGAAAAACATATAGGCATCCTCCTGCATATTAACCTTCATCAGGCGATGAAAGGAGACAGAGACAGAGACCCACATTGGAGCACTGGACTGAAATCTCAAGGTCCAAATCAGGAGCAGAAGGAGAGCGAACATGAGCAAGGAACTCAGGACCGCGAGGGGTGCACCCACACACTGAGACAATGGAGATGCTCTATCGGGAACTCACCAAGGCCAGCTGACCTGGGTCTGAAAAAGCCTGGGTTAAAACCGGTCTCACTGAACAAAGCGGACAATGAGGACTACTGAGACATCAAGAACAATGGCAATGGGTTTTTGATCCTACTGCATGTAGTGGCTTTGTGGGAGCCTAGGATGTTTGGATGCTCACCTTACGAGACCTGGACGGAGGAGGGTTATCCTTGGACTTCCCACGGGACGGAGAGCCCTGATTGCTCTTTGGGCTGACGAGGGAGAGGGAATGGATTGGGGGAGGGGGAGGGAAAGGGGAGGCGGAGGTGGGGAAGAGACAGAAATATTTAATAAATAAATAAAGAAAGAAAGAAAAAAAAAAGTAAAACCATCAAAAAAAAAAAAAAAGAGTTGTGGTCACGGTGTCTCTTCACAGCAATAGAACCCTAACTAAGGTAGTGTGCGAGAAGTCCTGGGTTTAATCCTTGTAACACATGCACACACACACACGTACATACATGCATACGTGCACATATACACAAATAATAAATAAAAGAAACAGTGGGAAATGGGTTTTCAGAGGAGGATATTATAGCATTTAGACATATTTTTTTTTACTGGCTAAAATATTATTTACCAGAAATAAAATAGAATATTCTTAAGAACAAGTAGTCAAATCACATTCTGCAAATAAAGGATTTTTCTAAGGCCATAAACCATACATTGATATGACAACAGTATCAATTCAAATCTACCTGTTAGTCACTATGAGGTTCCAGATCAGGACTGTTTATTATGAAGCTAAAGGAAATTGGTAGAAAATAAAAACTTAGCTTTAGAACTTCCTATCCCAGCCCACTCCCTGTGTTTATAGAGTTTCCCCTTAGCAGTGAATGGCCTGGATCTTGCTGGACCAGGCTGGCCTTGAACTTGCAGAGATCCACCTGCCTCTGCCTCCCAAGTGCTGGAATTAAAGGAATGTGCCACTGAGGCCCATGATTCCTCTTTATATAGGAGGATGACCATTGTAGCCTAGAAAACTGCAAATACATCAGGTCTATCAACAACAAAGGTAGACAGACTCAAACAAGGCTTTCAGAAAAGGCAAGAATCCAAACACTTTTAAGTATTACTCATTCTCAACAACTCTGGTTAAGGGCAACCTTGCAAGTCTGCCCCCACCCCCACCCTCCAACTAAAGCTAAAAAAAGAAACTCGCCACCAAAGTTGAAATATAAAGAACTGGAAAAATCAGTGATTTGTTCCTTGATGGTAACTTTACAGCAAAGATATAAGTGTTTCTTTACACTAAATTGTTTTCTTCATGTGGAAACGGCTGATACAAATCTAGGGATGGATATAATTAAGTACAGTGTGGCTCCTACTCCAAAATGCCCCTTTTCTTTTCTTTGAAGTCAAGCAATTCAACATTTGCCCAGGAACTGGAGTTGAGGACCAGAGTTGGGCCCTAGAGACATTTCAAAGCTGCCTAGACAAAGGCTCAGAGTGACCGCACTAAGGAACCATGCTGCCTTGGACCCAAATCGAAATTGATGACCTAATATATCTTTCCCAGCACTGACGGCCACAGTTTTATGAGCACCAAGAGCTGGGTGTCTGCCATTGTCAACAAACAGAGTTTCTCCATGCACAGACACGGAGCACCCCAAAGGCATGCTGCAGTCTCTCTGGGCCTAGCATGTGGTCTCTAGCTTTTGCCACATGGGAGATAAATCTCTGTTTTGAAGGATGGTCCTTCAAGGGTGGGAGTTACTCTCCCATCTTATCTTGGCTGCAGAACTCTGAGCCACAGCAGTGAGCTCTCCCTGAGACACCTACGGTGAAGATAATGAAGCTTTGGTTAACGGCTCTTCCTTCCCAGGGCCCCTTCCAAAACCTGGGAACTTACTGTGTGTTTGGGATTTTGAATCCCCTTTATTGAGTTCTCTTAATTGTATGACAATTGAGCCCCCTATATTGTGACCTCTTAGAGAAAATACCTGAAAATTTATCCTGATGAAAGCATAAAAATTAAACACAGGGTTGGAGAAATGGTTCAGTGGTTAAGAGCGTTTGCCGCTCTTCCAGAACTTGAGTACATTTCTTAGTACCCATGTGGGGAGGTTCACAGTTGCCTGTACCTCAGCTCCAGGGGCTTTAACTTCCTCTTCTGGCCTCACTGACACACTCCCATAGATCTGCTATGTGCACACAGGAAGATACACATACACCTAAACATGATTACACATAAATATCTCTGTCTTTTATGCACATGCCTTCACCTCTGGCACGCCCCCATCAGCCTAAGTCTCCTTCGTTTGTCTCTGGTTATCAGTTGTATTTTCTTAACTACAGCATCAAGTCACAAAGTAGCCAAAGTCCAAGTTTATTCACATCAGCTCCTCGCAGAGAGAATTTCCTTCTGGAGTAATGCTTGCTACGCTTGCTACAATGGCTCATAAACTCTGAACACTGAAAGAATGTTCATGCATGTTCTTCCTTTTAGCTCTGTGGTCTCAGCGTTCCAGTGTCAGCTCGGCTTGCTTGTCAGTAAAGTCAATAGGTTTGGACTATGCTTCCAAACTTTGCAGTGAGGGCTCTCAGAGGACCAAGCTGTAGGAATGGTGGTGGTTATTCTGATTACAGAGGTGATGCTGGATACCTATGCATGCATATATACATTCGCACACAAAAGTAACGCAAAAAATAAAAATATGCAGCATAGAAAATGAAAATCTATAACCCTCCATAGCTAAGAAAAGCAGTTGGATTTTTTCTTTTTCAAAACACACATTAACATTTTACAATACGAAGACTTCTACTCTCTACGCAGCAGTCTGTCTTGGGCGTTCTCTCATGTCTGTCTGTAGAAAAGATCTTTTAAATGTTTTAATGCTTCCATCCTATTGCACTGTATGGCCAAACCGTATTTTCCTTAACCATTTTCCTCTGAGTGCCCGTGGGCTCTTTCCAAGCTCCCTGAAACACTTTTTCTTGCAAGCATCACGTTCCCCTTGAACACTTTCGAACAGTTGTCAGCAGGTTCTGCTGAATTCTCAGCAGGTGAGTTATTATCAGGTCAAGAATTTGAGCATTCCATTTCAATAGCTGTCATCAGATTGCCCACCAATAATTTTATATCTATTTATACCCCTTGTGAAGGTTGAAATGCTTTTCTCTTCTACTCCCTGAGTGACACAGAAGTCCAGTAAGCTCGGGAGTCTGGAGTAAAGGGGTTCAGTGGAGGTTTTTGTTATTGTTGTTGTTTGGGGTGTTTGTTTTGGTTTTTGTCAAAAGCTAACAACGACATCAAAAGTGTCCTCTTTCCTCAATGAACTCTGCTCTGGGGGACCTAGCAACTGGACAGATAGCTAGTCAATTTAATAGGTTAAAAAAAGAAATTACCGCTTCTTACTTGTTTCTGGGTGCAGCTACTAGACAACTTATCAGAGAGTAAACAAGAAAGTGTACCACACATGGAATGCTTAGAAACGAAATTAGTACAGTGCAAACTGATCTGAGTTTTGGCCTGTAGTTTTGACTGAAGCAACACACTTCGACTTAACCATATCAGCAGGTTTACATCTGAACAATTCTTCAATTTCAGCCTTACGTCTGTTTAATCCAAGAAGTTTGAAAAAAACATATATTATTTTCAGGCACATGAAAAGAGATGCCGAGACGGTCCTTTAGTGAATGACAGGGTTTGCCAACTTGTGATCTAAGGCTGTTTAATGGTTGCTGTGTTTACACCTCAGGCAGCAGGGACTGTGAAGACACCAGGAGAGGATGGAGAGGCCATCGGGTCAGGAAAACTGAGGTGCTGCTCTCCAGAGCCGTGGGTGCGCACTGGAGAGAAAAAGGCTGACAGAGGAGCAGACAGCAGGGGCAAAGGGTCCTTGTCTTGCAGCCCTAATACCACCAGGGTAGCCTCACAGTGACCTGCCTGTTGGAAGTAGGTTTATCTACAGTTTAGTCTGGAACAGGCTGGCTTCTTGTGTTCCATAACCGCCAAGTAGACATGTAACAATGAGAATTTCACAATAGTGTGGGCTACTGCATAACACTAAAGGCAAATTGCTTTGCCTAACCTTGCGCATGCTGAAGGCTCAGCAAATGTTTGGTATTTTTATTAGAAAGGATTTTGCTTTGAAAAGCTTCTTTAAAAAAAAAAAAGTTTTGAAACCACCAATTTGTTTCTTGTCATCCCTAAAATGAGGTAATTATGTTTATTTCTTACTTCCCAGTGCAAGGGTTCTTCTCATTTAAACCCTATCTTAATTTTGTGGACAGGGCTAGAGGCGCTGAGTGAAACATCCTCCCACACACCAAAAGGCTCTGCTCTGCCACTAAGGGCAGCCAAAAGATGGCTGCTCTCGCTTCATTTCCACCGCTTTGTAGAAACAAGACAGGAGAAATGTTTGGTCTGCCCTGTGGGGCAAGATTCACTCTGAGACTTGAACAGGAACCTTGTTGGGCCTTAGAGATGTTCTTCTGATGACATATTTTCAATAACTCCACAAACACTTGAAAGGACTTCAGAAATAAACTCCTACTTCCTGAGACTGACTGAGTTTTCTAGGCTTGGCCAGATGTCTTTAAAAGGCAGAAGTCATCCTACAGATGCATGTTCTTATCAGCCCTGTCTTAGGAAAGTTTGTCTTTGTGTAGGGGAAGACTTCAAGTCTCACTAATGAGTCACAGACCCAAGGCAGGAGGGAGAGCGCGTCTAGCCTTTTCCTTTCTGACTGCTCTACGAGGGGACCAAAAGCTATAGAATGGAGTAAAACCTCCCAGACTACATCCTTTCTACCCAGGAAACTCCTTCAGTGCCAGTCACTGCAGCAGCGAGAGCCAGACGTGGGTTTAGGGAGGGGCTTCTCTGCGTCAGGGACACTCAGGGTCTGTGGTCGACTTAGGAACAAGTAGACATAAAAACTGTAGAATTAAGGGATGAAAACATCATTTAAGGAAACCCCGCCCTCCAGACGCTCTTGATCAAAGTCTGTGCTTGCACTAAGACAATCGATCTACAGTTGCATACATAAAATTTTGGCAACACTCTGTCCTCAGTGCTTTCAACAGAGGCTTTAGCCCCTGAGTCTGGGCATCGTCCCAGAACTCGGATCCAGTTGCTTTACGCATACCAGAAGACACACCACCGCAGCTGAGGCCCGTGCAACCACTTTCTTTTAACCTCGCGTCTGTGAGAAATTACTTTCCAAAAACATAAGTGAAACCCGATGTCTTCTCTGGGTGGTTATTTTTGCGCCTATGAAGTCAATAAAACTCTCCAGATTTATTAGACAGGCCCTGCTGCGGAAGACAAGACCACTTCCTATTCCCTGGCGGAAATGTGGGCCTTTCCTTTCTCTAACTTTCTTACCACACATTTTTTAATTTTATTAATTTCTTTTACTTTTTCCCTCCAGAAAACTTGTCAGAACTCTCAAAAATAAGTGACTTGGTCTGTACTACATTTTCAGCCTTTTGCATCCAAGTAGGAGAGAGCAAACAGACCCTAGGATTCTTGGGCCTCTCTTCTTTGCCTCCCATTTCAGAGGGCCGTCTTTGTGCTAAAATCGGCAAGGAGCTTTGTGTCTCTCCCTCTATCATGTTAAACAGCAAGCACAGCACCTAGCAATACGCTATCGACCTGTGAGAGATCACAAGCCCTGGGCCAATGGCCTTGACAATGACAGTGCCTCGCCTTCATTTCTCTTTATGGCAACAGTTCTTACTGAGCCCGTTTCCTTTGTCACTGCCTTGAGAGGGAGGGATGCAAGATGGCGAGGCAAGATCATCCCTTAGGGGAGACACAAATGCTAGTGGGTAAAATTCACTTGGTGTGCCAGGCTCCACAGCAAACAGCCTAGTAGGGACACAGACTCGGGCAGGAGCGGTCATGAAAGGCTTCTCAGATATTCTGATAGATGTGTTTAAAGAAGCGCAGGCATTCGTTGACTGAGCTAGGGGGGTCCCAATAGGAAGAGGGGGCCATGCGTGCTGTCAAAAGACCAGTGTTGTGAAACTGCCTGGCACAATTTGGGGTCTCAGAAGTGGTGAACAGGGAATGAATGCCAAAAGACTCTGAGCTACCTGTGTTCACATACGAAGGTGGGGATTGTCTTAGGCAATGGGCAACTACCCCTGGTGGTTTCCTTTGGTGTGAATGTGGCATCAAAATCAACTAGAGAGGGCTAACAGCTAAGTGCTGCTGGACTGAGGCTCAGCCAGCAAGGAGGGAGGGGAGAGGGAGAATTTAAGGAAAGGTCATAGAGCTGTTATGGCTAAGCAACAGAGTGGTAAAATACTCCGGTCCTGGAATGTCTCGAAGGATTGCATTTTGAATGGAAATTACTTCCCTAAATGTCTTCATTTTAAGTTGCTGAGTCAATATATTTTTTTTTTCTCTATATTCTTCCCAAACTGACTTGAATTGGGAAGACATGCCTTGGTTAAATCTTGGGACACCATGTCTGGCTGTGCATCAGGGAATGGCAGGGTTGCCACCATGTCAAGACCTGCAACAGCTCTTCTTCCCTGGTCTAGTCATGGCCACTCGTACGTGGAGAGCTTTGTGTCAGAACTAGCAGCCCAAGCTTCAGTGATTCTCCTGCTACTGAGCCAGTGTATCTCTGTTTATCAAGGCTGTTAGGAAAGAGGCCTTGTTGGGAAACTCATCGGAGTTTGGCAAAGCAGAATACTTGAGGTATGTCCTCAGATGACCGTACGCTTGGTCCCTAAGAACCTCAGCAAAGCCCACCTACTGTTTCCTCAACTGTGTAATGGAACAGCATTGACAGCTATCTCAGAGGGCTGGTATGAAGAATGAATAAGAACACAATGAACTGATGAGACTTAAATGAAGCCAAACTACAAGGCGCTTTCCGTAAGTAAGCTGTAGCAATGTCTCAGGACTCTCTAAGTCAAGTGTTGTATCTCTACTTAAAGAGCTTCATGAGTACATGACCATTACCTTGTTTGTGGCCACCATATTCTTTGCACCAAAACCAACTCTCATGCCCTTGTCCCTGCGTGGAGTCCTTTCCCTTCTACTCCCCTCTGACTCAGGGACAATTGAGTATGCTTGTCATATATTTCTAACACTTCTTATTGAAATCACACACACACACACACACACACACACACACACACACTCACTCACATAGAGTGTTAAGGCCAAGACTACTTTACTCATTAATGGAAGTCTAATTCCAACATACATAGATAGTTAACCTTTCTAGACTTGAGAGAAAAGAGCACATTCATTTTCTTAAGAATCCGATGAACAACGCCAGTGGTAAGATATTCGGGGCTGCTGGTCCATAGAATCATGTGAGCTACAGGCTCAGCTTTAGATGAAGTTTCCCTTAGCTTCAGGCTCAGCCCTGCTCAACAACAAAGGTAAGGAAGAGCTGTGACAAGGAGAGGTCACTTCTAGGACCAAATAGAGCAAGAAATCCAGGACTAACCAGATCACTCCTCACAGTGCAGTTTCTTTAGACTTGGAGAGTGTTTTGAGAGGCAGCGAGCCACCTTCTAAACCCCTTTATCTCTGGGAATTCCAGCCCTTCCTTTCTTTAGGAAGCAGTTTCCCACCCTCAGAGGACCTCCCTCTTCTTAAGGTCCTGTGGTGACTTAGTTATCTTTTGACTTCCTCATCTTCCCTTCAACATCAGCTTTGGCTGCAATGTTCCACTTGTCTGCTGTAGGAGACCAAAATTACTGTCAAGAACTATCATTACAGTTGAACTGCTATTGCCGGGGAGATGGTTTAGCCTGTACAATGCCTGCTGCACAGGCGTGAGGACCGGGCCTAGATGCCCAGCAGCCATGTAAAAAGCCATGCATGTGGTTACATGGGTCTACAGCCCCAGAGATTTGGAAAGGGTCACAGAGACAGGCAGATCCCTGCGACTCATCGGTCACTAGCCATACCAGAACAATGAGAGAACTGAGAAAAACCGGTGTCAACCTTTGGCCCCCACACACATTTGCATAGATTCACTGAGAGACTCTCTCTCAGAAAATCCACCGGAGAGATGGCTCAGCAGTTGAGAGCAGAGGACCTGTTCCATTGAGGAAAACAGGATATCAACCCTGGGCGTACACCTACTCTTGTGTACATGCATATACCTAGAGAATAATAATATAAAAATTCCTGTCCCTGCTTCTGGGATGTCTGCGCATCCTTCTCCAGGGGTTTCCATGGTACAGTGGGACCAGTTTTAAAGAAAGTCATTTTCACTGGGTGGGGATGGAGCTCCAGGCTCCAGCTCTGACTCCGACTCCCACCATTTGCATGACCTTTGGGCAAATGGCTGTGCTTGGCTATCATCCTCCTACTCAGAAAAGGAAATATTCACGAAGTCGGGATACCTAGGCCATGTTTGTTCCTCCCAACAGCATTTAAACGAGGCAGCAGACAATCGTATTGGGAAATTATGCAAGAAGTTAGAACATTGGGCCATGTGAGCCCTACATCCTGGCTCCATTCACAGCAGCAGTCTCCTCTGACAAGGCTTGGGCGCTCCTGGATCCAGTGGGCTTCTAACTTTCTGTTGCCCTGTTGTCTGCTTTGCTCAGACACTAAATATCAATGGTTATTTGTCAATGCCCCTGTACTGAGAAAAATTAGACATATTTAACCAGTAAAATATGGGTAGTGTCCTCTGTGAGAGAGTACGCAGGAAGTGCTCTGGTCTGCCCCAGGTGGTCGTGAGGGGCCCTGGAGCTGCTGGAGGAGAACAGAGGGTGGGCATCGCTGGACAGACTTCCAGTGGCATCTGTCTACCATGATGCCAGCAGCATATGGACCACCTGCCATCTGAGAGCCCGCCTGGCCAGCGCTGCTAACTCCTTGGAGTCCAGAGTCTCTGGATCCCCAGGTCTCTTTTTGAAAAAAAAAAAAGTAATAAAATGAAAGGAAACCGGGACAAAATAATCCTTCTTGCCACGGTCGCTTTGTTCCCTTACCAACTGGCCTCTGCGTTTCTGAGTTTGATTTCCTGGTACTGACCAGACTAGAACTCCTTTTAAACACTACTAATTTTAGCCGTTTTATAAACAGAGTGAAAATTCTGCAAATAACGTTGAAGAAAAGGCACCATGCAGATTTTTATACCAGATCTAAAACACTAAGAGAATAACACCACCATCAATAAATTATCCATTTCCTTGTTGGGCTTTTCAATGTGAAAAAACCACTCAGATGTTCCTCTTCTTTTCATTTTTAATTTACCCATTGCTATTTTTCAAATGGAATTAATGACCGAAAGCTAGCTTCATTCTCTAATTACAGCAAGAGACACGAGACAGAGGATCCAGACACTGACCCGTCTTGGCTCAGATGGCTCTGGGCAGTTTTACTGTGTGCTGGCTTAGTACCTGAGGCCAGGAAACATCTGCTGTGACATGCGGTCCAGCGGGTGCTCTTCTTAATTATAAGACGGCATTGCAGTGTCCCTTTGAGCTGCCTGGCTGTTGCTCCTCACGCCTCTCTATCAAGGAAAGTGCAATTTTTGATGTTCTGTGAACTGAAGGAAATCTCCAGCTCAAGGGTGGAATCACTTTGAGAGCGAAAAAGTTAAAACTTTACCCCCCAGGAAAAGGTTGAGGACAGACAAAACAAAGACACACTTCTGACAGCCATTGAGAAGCTGGGGTACCTCTGGGCTTTACCTGAGCAGTGGGGGCCAATTCAAAAGTGATTCATATAGTTCTAGAAGCATGTGCTTTGGGCTCCCTCCTCTTTCAGAAACCCTGTTTGGAAGGACAAGCACAATGAGAAGCACAGGGACACTGCCAGTTGACCTTGAGTTACAAGATTAGCTTCTATAGGAAGTGTCCGGGCTTAGAATTTATTCCCGGAGGCCTTACCCACGCACACTGCAGGGCCATGTTCACCAGTGGCAGTGAACCCTCACCTTCCCAGATCCCCTGTGCTGATGCGAGCAGCAAGGCCCCTGTTGGCAAAATCTGCTTAGGAAGGAATATTATGTCCCATAATCACTTCCAGACCATTGGTGTATTTTTGATTTATATCATGTTACAAAAGGAAGAAGTCCTAAGAACATTCTTTTCTAAATTTTCTTCAATTGTTTAGATTCGTTGCCATTTTTGTTTGTTTGTTTGGTTGGTTTTTGGTTAAGGGGGAAGTTGCATGTTCTGAAATGGCAATTCTTTTTTTTTTTTTTTTTTTTACAGTTTCTCCTAGGGGAAAAAAAGAGCTGTATGTATGTGTGGAGTGTGTTGGTGTGTGGTGTGTGTAAATGTGAATGGTGCGTGTGTGTATATGTGTGTATGATATGTGGCGTGATGTGTTTTGTGTATGGTATGATGTGTGTGTGTGCGTGTGTGTGCATGTGTGTGTATGTGTGTGTGATATATGTGGTATGGCGTATATTGTGTATGGTATGATGTGTGCACACATGTGCATGTGTGTGCATGTGTGTGTGTGGTGTTGTAAAGGAAGGAAAGAGGTAGCATGACCTTTGTGTTTTGTGGTTCTGTTAGGACAGAAGTAGACAGACTCAGGGCCTTCCACCTAAGGTTTGGAACAGGCTTGGTAAGGGAAGCCCTGTAGCAGGCTTTTTAGGACTGCCTGCTCCCAAATCATAACACAGAGACTTATTATTAATTATGAAAGCTTGGCCTTAGCTTAGGCTTGTTTATAACTAACTCTTATAACTTTAATTAACCCATTTCTATTCATCTCCATGCTGTCATAAGACTGGAGCTTTTACCTCTGCTCCTGCATGTCCTGCTTCTTCTGTGGCTGGCTGGCAACCCTGCCGTTCTTTGGTGCGGGAGAATTGTCTATATTCTGTCAATCATGTTAGAAATAAACGCTGATTGGCCAAGCAGGAAATACAGGCGGGAAAACCAGACAGGAAGTAGAAATAATGTAATGAGAACAGGAGAATTCTGGAAAGGAGGAAGTTGATTCCTCCCATTCCTGCCCAGACCACCGCCATAGCAGGATGTGAGCTGCCCCACTAAAAAAAAGGTACTGAGCCACATGGCTCACATAGATCAGAAAAATGGGTTAATCAAGATGTGAGAGTTAGCCAGTGAGAGGATAGAGCTAATGGGCCAATCAGCTTTATAATTTATGTGTGTGATTTTCTTTGGGGCTAAACAGTTGTGGGGTACCAGGCAGGACAAAAACACCAACAAGCAAGCAGGCCTGGCCCTGAGACCTTTCCGTTTTCAAAAGTTCCACCTGACCTCTTCCTGCCTAGCTATTGGCCATTCAGCTCTTTATTAAACCAACCAGAGTGACACATCTTCACACAGTGTAAAGGGATACTCTGTAACAAGCCCTATGTTCATTTTAATCATGCCCATAACATGGAAAGCAAAAGAAGGGTTAAGCCCCAGAGCAAGGAAATATCTCTGAATCAGAAAGCAAAAGAATACTTGCATATTTGGGAAGATGATATCAGATCAGCCTGTGGATTTCAAGCAATCACACAATATTATGATCACCACTGGGTACAGAATATTGATCTTTTGGTATCTCTGTGTCCCAGGGTTGTGCACTCAAAGGGCCCTGTTTATCTTAGTATGTCAGGATTTTGAAGAAAAAATTATAGTAAAATATTTTTAAAACATTGGGGCCTTAGGTGAGCTTTGAAAAATCTTTTTGTTAAAAATATGGTTTCTATTTTGTCCCTTTTCTTCTTTTTCTTTCTTTTCTACCCCCACTCCACCCGCGGCCTTCTGTGCCTGTCCTTCACAAAGGAACGGAAGGAGGATTTTTCAAAGACTGTCTATAACACAGCAGCACGCGTTTAGAGTGTGGGAAGTCATAACGGGTCTGCTTTCCATGGGACATCCCATGAGGAGCATAAACATGCAGGAGAGTTCGTTTCTGTCTTAGCTTCAGCTCCAGCAACTGCAGAGACTGTCACACTGACTGAGATAACGTCCCCAAGAGTCATCTTGTGAGCAAATGATTCTTAATTGAGGTTCCTCAGGACTGAAAGATGGCTCCTCAGAAAGTGGGAGCTTTGCTGGACTATAAGGAACTGAAGAGTCGGGGTATGGACTAACTCAAAAGATGAAGCATCTCTTAAAACCAGAATTAATTAAAGGTGAAAAAGACAAACCAGACACAATGAAGGACACAGGTTAGGGGCTGTGATGAATGGCCATCTTATGCCACAAATTTTTAAGATTGATTTTTAGTGTGTGTGTGTGTGTGTGTGTGTGTGTGTGTGTAATTGTTAGTGTAGGTGTTCTTGGAGCCCAGGAAAGAACACCAAATCCCCAAGACCTAGAGTTGAAGGCCATTTGGAGTCACCTGACATGGATATGAGACTCTGTCCTATGATCCTAACCACTGACCTACCTCTCCAGGCCCTGCCATGATATCCCCTTTCTCTCAAAGAAAGTAAATGAGTTAGTTAGAAATTGTGTTTAGTTGTCAGTGGCAAGGCTTGATTAGTTACATTGGCTTAAAGATCGATACATTGGTAATTTCTTTCTTTGTTTCTTTTTCTATTCTATTCTGGTTTTTTTTTTTTTCATTTTTGTTTTTTGTTTTTGAGACAGACTTGCTATGAAGCCCAGGGTGGCCTTTAACTCACCCTGAACCCCAACTAGCCATAAACCCTGGCTCTTTCTCCTAGCCTCCCTCATGGTGAGGTTACCACTCCTAGCCTACAAGATTATTTTCCATGCAAAAGAGCTCCTACCTTTACCTCCTCAGAGTCCTCCTCAGGGACCCACATGCTTCAACTCTCTGTTTCCCCAATTCTTATACCATAATGTCCCTCTGGCCATTGACTGGGTTTATAGAAGACAAAAGGCGGTTGCAAAAGGGTACCTCCCAAAGACATGTGACGGAAGTTCAGCCAATGAATTAAGTTAAATGGTCTGACACACTTGTGTGGAAGCTCCTTAAAGGGAGATGGCCAAGCCTGGTGAGCTATCCTTGTATAAACAGAGACAACAGTACATGATGGCTATAGAGATGTTGTTGTACAAGACTGGAAAAGCAGCGTTGTTCAAGCTAGGAAGTTTTGTGAACATAACTAGGGCGCAGAAATGCCCGTGCACCTTGAGGCTCTGAGTTACATTTTCTTGTTTAAAAAATGGCATTTGGAACTGTTTTCAAATGTTGCAGTCTTTGTCCTGCTCATAATTGTTGGAGGACAAACATGTTTTGAATGCCTGTTTTTAAGGAACATGTGAGCTCATACATGGAAGACAGGTAGGCATGGTAGAGTGGCTAGCTTGGGAGACAGTTTCTTGCAGGAGCGAACATCTTGACCTCAGATGTCTCCACGGCTTGGGTTTGTTTTTTTTTTTTCTCTCACTTTTTTCTTGTGTTGTTAAAATCCCACCAATTAAAGATTCTCCTCTAAAATGTCAGTAATTCTTCCTAGCTGAAGCATTGTCACTAACAACACTGGTGGCTGTTCTGTTCTCCCTTCCAGAGTGCTCTTTCTCACTACTGTGAAACCTCATCAAGCTAAAGGTGCTTCTTTGGTTGGGTTGTTTAGTTTTTCTTCTCAATCAAGAAATAAAACATATTCAGAGCAAAACATTTCAGTCTGGAAAAAGAAAAGACATCGTGTATCTCCATTCATTCCTAATTTTGAGATTCTTTCCTTCCTTGAAGCAATAGCAAGAAGCAGGTTTTCTGTGAAAAAACACTCATAAATAACACACATATTCACACACATATACATACTCTGCAAATACATAAAAAGCCAATTTGACCTAATTACATATTCTTCATGCACTATTCTGTGTCACATTACAAAATAAATAAATAAATAAATAAATAAATAAATAAATAGCAAGCTAAGAGTCGAATCGATGAGTTACCTCGGTGGCTTGGGGAGCTTGCTGCCAAGACTCATGACCTGAGTTTGACCCAGAGTTCCACAGTGGACAGAAAGTGAGAACTAAAGTTGCCCTCTGACCCCTATAATCATGCCGTAGTGTACACATGTGTGCGTGTTGGCACACGTAAGTATATAAAAGTAATAAAAAATAAAGTTAAGACTTCATTGGAATTTTTTTAGCATTATGCAAAAATAACTGCTATATTAAAAACAAAATCAAGCCTGCCTGTTAAAATTGTAGTTTTTGGACAGTGTGAGGTATGTTAGATTTTTGGAGTATGGAATATTCTGTCTTAATGTTTTATTGTGAAGTCAATAAAGTTTCTATATGTATTTCTTTGGATTTTTTTCTGTTTGTTTCGTCTTCTTCTGGCGTGTTTGTTTTCTTTATCTTATTTCATTATTATTACTGTTACTGTTCTTACTATTATTTTTAGATGCTTGTTTATTTTCTACCAAAAGAGAGGGTGTAGATTTGGGTGAGTAGGGAGGTGGGGAGGAGGACCAGGGAGCAGCTTCTGGAGAGGAGATCATAATCAGAATACAGTGTATGAAAAAAATACCTGTTTTCAAAACCTAAGTATAAAAAAATAAAACAGCGGCCTGGGCTTATCTAGGGGCACCTTTAGTGGAATAGAGAGTGTGTTGGTCCGGACCGTAATATCCCATGTGGCAGCTCTTCAATATGACACACTGTGTGGGATTCCTAACAGCCAGTTAACAACAACCCACATGTCCATGAATCGGTCCCCACCGATGCCAGTTGTCCTGGCATATTCCTTAATAGTATCCATTTCCATTTTCCAAGTGTTCCCTGCTTGGAAGACAGATCTGTCATCACTTGGCAATCGCTAATTGGTGAATAACCATCAGGATCATCTGGGATGACTCAGAAGCCCATCTCTACCACCTGACAGTGGGGCCTGTCTGATTAAGATGGAGGCACCTAGCCCTTACTCCTATGAACCTCATGATTTGGGGTGGGTGTTATCTTCTGTTTCGTTGGCTTTCTGAAAGGATTAATAATACCTCATGGCTGTGGCATAAACATAGTAATCCACACAGAGGGCTTATTTTAGCTACTTGCATTGTTTACTATTTGTATGCCCTCCCAACAACCTCATGTTACATGGCATCAGATGTCCTCATTTGAGATTCATTAGGTGAATAAATGTCATCTTCGATCATGGTGCAGACATTGAAAAGAAAAATTTAGACAACATGAACACTGTCTGAGACCCTCAGGAACTCAGAGCATCCTGAATCCTTCTAGGCTCAACAAAGCAGGAAGATCAGACAGTAGCTCTAACCAAAGGGCGACTTTGCACTTCTGGGGGGAGGGGGGAAGGGTGGCTCAAGACAGGATTTCTCTGTGTAGCCCTGGCTGTCAGAACTCAGAGATCCGCCTGCCTCTGTCTTCTGGGTGTTGGGATTAAAGATGTGCATCACCACCTCCGACTGTACTTCTGGTCTGATTTGGGTGGACTGTGATGTTAAGATATTAAAAATATGACATTCCAGTTGAGTCTCTGAGGACTTCAGGTAATGTATCTTACACCTATTCATCCCTCTCTTCCCCCTGGATGTGAAGATGTTTGACAGTTCCTTGACATTAGAGGATGCAAGCTTCCATGTACAGCGAAGGGAACAGGTTCAGGATAAAGGAAAGGCAGAGAGTTCCCACAGTAAGCATCTGAAAGGCAGACCTCAGGGAGTGTGCATGCAGACCTCCTCAGTCATACAACTTACCGGGAACTGTACCTTTCTTATCTTTATTATATCCTCAGTCGGTCCCCAAATGTGCTCGCTCGCTCTCTCTCTCTCTCTCTCTCTCTCTCTCTCTCTCTCTCTCTCTCTCTCTCGTCTCTCTGTCTGTCCGTCTGTCTGTCTCTGTCTCTATCTCTGTCTCCCCTCCCCTTTTCTTTCTCTCTCTCTCTCTCCTCTATGCCTCTGGCAGAAGCTGTCAGCCAAACAATGTGGGACAATTGGTTTGTTGAGACAACTTGGAAACTCCTGAGGCCTTCGAGGAAAGGATAAAGGAAGTTTGACTCAGTGCGAGCACGTGTGGGAGGAGGATGGAGCGACTGAGAGAACAGAAACAGGTATTTTCCACCATATTCATTTTCTGAAAATGGAATTAGGTTTCTGTGAAGAGCCGTTTTGTAGAATAACGACCTCTTTATGGTCTCACCAGCTGAGACATGAAAGACTACTTGTGGCCTGTTATAAGTGATGACTGACCACAAACATCCCCTCTTGCTGCTTGTGTTAGTGAGGATAAGAATAAGGCTTTGTGAATAACCCGACCTCTTTACTTGGTTGTACGTCCTTCCGTGCCTTCCCTTCCGTGCCTTGGTGTTACGCCATCTCTGTGGTTGGGTCAAAAAGGTCACAGGAATCTGGTCTTGTTTTCACTCTGCCAATTTCCTTCCACTTCTTCAGTCATCAGAAGTTTTTAGAGTATTTATTATTTATTTTATGTGTATGGATATGAGTCTGAATGTATGTGTGTGTGTGTGTGTGTGTGTGTACCACATGTGTGAAAGTACCCACAGAGCCCTGAAGAGAGCACCAGAGAGCCTGGAACTGGAGTTACAGATTATTACGATCTGTCTGGTATGGGCTCTGGGAGCAGAACTCAAGTGCTCTGTATGAGCAAGTGTTCTTAACCTAGAAGTACCTTTACCGCCCTGAACTTATTATTATTTTTAATTAAGAAAGTAAAAGCCAGCATCATTTGATCTGTTGGGAATATTATATAAAGAATACTATATTCTGTGTCTGTCTAGCCTTGTCAGTCCTGGAGTAGACTAGGTTGCCTTTGAGTCTATAGTGAGCCTGCCTTTGCCTCCTGAGCACTGGGATTAAAACATGTACCATCATACCCAGCAGAAGTAAATCTTTAAAAAAAAAAAAAAAAAAAACAATCCTGTCTATCACCATTAGTTCTTATCCAAATAATGAAAACCTTTCTAAGCATGTCAAATACCAGAGTCAACTCAATAACTAAACCCATTCTGTGCTACAAGCTAATGGAAAACACTAAATGGCACACAGCATACAGCAAGCTCTTTACCAGGTCTGCAGTGCCCTGATCTGTACCCCAAGAAAGCAGTCAAAGTCAGGGAAAGCTGGTTCCAGCACAGTCAGGTCAAAAAAAGGGCTGAACCCAAGAGCCCAGAGAGCATTGTAAAAAGAAGCCAGGGACCAACGGTGCCCTAATGAGCTGTAATGTAAACAGAAAATATTTCAGGCGGTTAGGATGAAAGACCAATTAATTCAGCAGATTCCAAGATTAGCTATGTGGAAAATAAGGAGGCAGGGGCCATCTCCCTGGAGTCAGACCACTGAGGCACAAGCAGGAGACCATGAGCCAGAGCAAGTCATTGACAACAAAGACGAGGAAGTGCCTAGTAAATGCCCCAAATGGACCTTCATGTCTTTCATTTTGGGGCGTGCCAATGACAGGGGACACAGGATCAGGGTCTGTTATCTCTAGATTTTGCATCTGTAGATTCGACCAACCTTGAATCCAAAGAATCCCATCTGTGTGCAACAGGTACTCAAACCCACCCACCTTAATCCCTAAACAACACAGTACAACCATAACCAGGAGTTACAAAGGACTGACACCATGTTGGTATTATAAGTAATCCAGAGATTATGTATAGGGGAGGATGTGTATCGTCTATATGCAAATGCCATGACATTTTACATAAGGCCCTTGGGTGCAGCTATGACAGATAATCTCCAGTGTCTCCCTGAGTGTAGTATGAGTTAGCTAGATTAGTAAAAGCCCAGTTTCAGGGGTGTCTAGGAGGGAGTCTCCAGAGACAATGAATGTATCAGTGACAGGGACAGGGCTGGGGGACAGATACCTAGCGTGTGAGTAGCACCTTTCCATAAGCTATAGAATGGACTAGAGGGGGAAGGAAAAGGAAGCCAGTTGGCTGTCCGAAGATGAGCACAAGCAGACACTGTAGGTAGCCACAGTGAGACTTCGGTTCACCTTGGGGCACACAGAGTGGACCCAGTCACCGAGGGCTTAGACCTTTGGCACTGTTTTCTCTAGAGGAATCTTCCCTCTTTAAACATCTTTTTTTCTATTAAGTGTTTGTCATAGCAGAAGAAAAGAAAAGGTACCCACTTTGGGTCCCTAAAGAGAGTCCTAGATCCAGACCTTCACATGGATCAAGAAATGACTTCACTCCGTGCTGGTCACACTGCTTTTTATAATTCAGTCCTCATGACCACATTGCAGAAAAGGTATCATTGCCCTCCATGTCTCTTAGAGGAGAGAGATGAGTGATGGGACAAAGGCAGGGCAGAAGAGTACCAATCACAGATCGGATATGCCTTTGGGACCACCCACAGTGCAACTGGCCTACAAATCCAGTTTATACTACATTTTCCAAGCCCCTGACCTTTGCACATTAGCTAACTGTTTAAACTTAGTTTGTTCTGGCTACCATAAGAGAACTGTAACTAAACAGTAAACGCTTACTTTTCATGGTTCTATCTGGGAAAACTAAAGCCAAGCCGACAACACTATCTTTTCCTAGGCAAGTGCTCTCTTTCTCATTGAATCTGCAATAGAAGGGCACTAATGCCACTTGAAGGCGCTCCACCATCATGACCTAGTCACCCCCAACACTCTACCTCTGACACCGACATTCAGGAGATTGGGGTTTCAGAGTATGAGCTTGGAAGGGATAGGCACAGACATCGGTCTTCCCTTCTCTTTTATCCCTGTCACATATCCCTGTTTTACTGTTTTGCTTCACTTTTAAACTCAGAGACTCAGTGCATAGCCTTCAATTCCAACGTGCGTGTGTAACTAAACCCTCCTTCTAACCTCATGGGTGGCATAGTAACACTTGATCAGTTCTGCCTTGAGAGAAATTCTCTGTGATCTATACCATCTCACACAGTAGCCACTTGGGTTGTGAGTAGTGTGACTAAGGAACTGACCTTCAAGTTTAGATTATCTTACTTAATTTGACTTATTTTTGAAAGGTTTGTTATTAATTGTGTATGTGTGCATGTGCGTATGTATAACTATGCATGTGTAAGTGCTGGTGCCTGCAGCATTCAGAAGAGGGTGTTGGATACCCTGGGACTAGAGTTACTGTGGTTGTGAGATCCCCAACATAGGTGCGGGGAACTGAACGGGGACCCTCTGCGAGAACAGTAGGTGTGTACTGAGCCATCGCTCCAGTTCCTAAGGAGATTAATTTAAATGTAACAAAACCACAACTCCCTGGTGGCTTTAAGACTGGGTAGTGTAGGACAGGCTCCAAGAAGTGTCAGAAGATGACTATATTACTGGCTGTATCAGGGTACCAGCAACGCTGTAAAAGCTGGGCCATGCTAGGTCACACCTTCCTGTTGAGAAGTCTAAGGAAGGGATCATTTACTCATAGAGGTATGTTTAAGAATAAAGATTTGGGTAGATGTAAAGCTGGTGGGGTATAGTAATAGAGGTGATAGCCTGTGGGTTAGGAGATGGGTCAAACTATTGAGAAAAACATTAAGGACATAACGTTGGCCAAATAATTTATTAGTTGAGTGATCTTGGGAAAGTTACCTACACTTTCTGAGCCTTGGATTTCACAAGTATAAAATGGATATAATAATAATGTACCTTAATATCTGATTTGATATGAGTGTGAATATGAAATCTGTCAGGCATGCTAGGGTAGATCGAAGTTTCTGTCCCACCTGGTCCCACAGCCATCCAGTGCCAAAGAAACACACAGAGGCTCATATTAATTATAAACTGTTTGGCCTATTAGTTCAGGCTTATTATTAACTAACTCTTATGACTTAAGTTAACCCATAATTATTGTCTATGTTTAGCCACATGGCTTGGTACCTTTTTCCAGTGCAGCATTTTTATCTTGCTTTCTCTGCGTGTGGCTGGTGACTGCATCCCTACCTTTTCTCTTCCCAGAATTCTACTCTAGTCATCCTGCCTATACTTCCTGCCTAGCTATTGGCCAATCAGCATTTTATTAAACCAATAGGAGTGACAAATTTTTACAGTGCACAAGAGCATTATCCCACAGCATGTTAGCACATGCCTTTATTTAATCCCAGCCCTCAGGAAGCAGAAGCAGGTGCATTTCTGTGAGTTTGAGGCTAACCTGGTTTATACAGCAAGTTCCAAAAATGAGACACTGTCTCAATAAACAAGCAAAACCCCAAATGAATATGAAATCTGTCTTCTACGCTGTACTACTCCTTAAGGATCCTTATGATTTCTTAATCTGTGTAGGAGATTTCAAGAAGTCCAAATTTAAATTGTGGGAGCACACCTGGGTATAACTACATAGAGATACTTGGTAGAATTTGCCACATATTGGTAGGAATGGTGTTATCTAAGGCAGTGGGGTGAACAGACTCTGCCCTATATGACATAAGTTAAGGCTTGGACTTACTGTGTCTATCAGGACAATAAGACAACCCAATGGAGATGTAAGTCCAGTAGAATACTGGCCCCCAAAGGGCAATAGACCAGGAGAGTGTCTTATGCAGAGTAGACACTTGCCACTTACCTGTTAATTAAATACATCAGGTAAAATGTATTGAGTGGTCCTAATTAAGTTCCCTTACAGAGGACAGTGAAATTGTGGTGCCTAAATATTTTGCATAAGGCACCAGCAGTTCGTGCCTACATAAGCTGGAGAAAACTGTAAAAATTTGAGACTCTGGGGCTAGAGAGATTTCTCAGTAGTTAAGGCGTTTGTTGCTCTTGCAGAAGACCCAGATTGATTCCAAGCACTCATGTGATGGTTGTTCGGTTCCAGAGGATCCAGCCGCCTCTTCTGACCTGCATGGGCATCAGGCATGTACAGCATGCACATGCAGTAAAATACCCGAGCACACAGAGAAAGGCAACTGGTTCTTGATAATAACAGTCATTACTTAGAGGTGAGTGATTCATCTCCCTCCAAAAGGTATATCCATGGAGATGTTTTCCAGAAAGGATCCCTTGCCAAAGCAGAGAATAGACCTCTAGAGAAGGGAACGGATGGCCACATCACAGTCAAGAATGGGAACGGATGGCCACATCACAGTCAAGAATGGGAACGGATGGCCACATCACAGTCAAGAATGTAATAGGAAACGAACAGCTTATATGTAGCCATTGACAGAGCCATGGAGGCAGGAAGCAACGAGAGGGCCAGAAAGAGGGGAAGAGGGGGAAAATAGAGCACGAGGGGGAAGAGAAAGAGGACAGAGGAAGAGGGCATTGGTTTCATTTGTTAAGGTGGTTTACTCTTAAGCGAATCTTTACTGATCCAATCTTCCCACTAGAATTTAAGTAGGCTTTGCCTGGCAGGACTGTGAACACACCTTCTTGGCTATGGGACCAGCTTATATCCTGGCACACACCCTGGATCAATAGGAATTATTTAGGGCAGTCATTTTGGAAAGTAGTTTCGCATTATCTATTTAGACAGGCCTCTCCTCACCAAGTGTAGCTTTTCTACCTCGAAAATTAAATCCTCAAAAGCTCGTGCATGAGTGACCCAGGTTCCATGTGCAAGGGAGCTGATACCAGCACCGTAAGAGGCTCCAGATGGAAACGAACATGTGTCTAGCAGCAGGATTATAGGAAAGATAGAGGGCTGACCACCCAGTGGAATATCAAAAGCCACAAAGGTGACAGGAAGCATCCAGGACAGCACTAGACAAGTGCTGTGAGCAGGACCAATGACATTCTACAGTGCAAGGCCTCGGGAGAAAGGGGACCGGAGAGACTCAGTCAGGAGGCTGTCATTGGGAGGGCAGCCTTGGGGGTGGTGCAGGTCTTGGATTCTGCGCTTCTTGGGCTTTGATCTGGAAACTTTCCAGCAGCGTCCAAAACATCTGTGAGAGAAGCGACTTCGGCTCAGCAGGCTGCGCAGAACTCTGAAGGAGAGGATGGGGAAACAAAACTTGGAAGCGAAAGGCAGTTGCGTCCTTCCTTCTGCCTTTGAAGCTCTTCTCCACAGTTTGGTGAAGAGAGTGTGTGACATTTATTTAGAAATCTCGGCTGCTCATTGCATAAGCTTAGGGGGACTGCTTGGTGAGTCCACGCTCAGTTTTACCCATCGGAGGGATATTCAGTAACTCCAAAGTAGTGCTCCTGTAACTGATGCCAAAATAGCATTCATAGACTACATTCCTGAAAAAGTGCTGGTTAGTTTTTGGTGCTCAGATTGGGTGGTTATGTCTGCCTCCTCCTAAGCTGAGAAGAAGGGGGTGTTCTAGAATTAATAATTCAAATAGGGCTGTTATGCCAGGAGGGGGAGAAAAGAGTGTCAAGGCAGTGTTAAGAATCCGGGAAGACCGCCAGCATAGTTTGCATGATAAGGGTGGGTAAAAACATAAAAAGAAATATGGCCCCGCGCTGGATCTATTTCCGTTTCGTTTGGAAGGGTGGTTTACTCTTAAGCAGAATTGTGTGGCTTTCAAGTCCCCGTAAGATCACGGGTGACAACAGATCTCGTTGGAAACCCAAATTTCTGCCAGCTCCATGGATGACTGGGAGAGGATTTGATCGTCTTGCTTCTGTGGCAGAGAGCGTACATTGAAGATTTCCATGTGAGCGCCTCTGGTCACCTCAAGGAGGGCTACCTCTTGCTGCCATATCTAAAGGGGAGCCCATTAGAATTTACAAATTAAAAGCCAGTGGGGAAGAGCTTACTCTTGGCAACCGCCTCTTGGGAAATCTTACAACTGCAAGAGTGCCATGGACGAGTGCTTTAAATAGCATCGTGGTTCATCCACTCTCTCCACAATTGTACAGGAGGGCATGTGGCCAAGGCCTTGCAGGGAAGAGGCCAGGGTGCCTGGGCTTGCGATTGGCTGGGAGGGGGCGCGATGTTAAGCGAGCCACTCAGCCTGCTTCTGCTTCATGAGGAGCACGCCACATGCTTCTTTGCACATTCTTTTAAATCCTTGTGTGGCTGGCATTTGGAAAAATATCGACTGCAGCCCGACGTCGCAATCCTGATGACAGCTCCTGAAATCCCATCTTTCTCGCAGCAACATCTCCTGTCAGCTCCCCGCCCTGTTACCAGAGAGACGTCCCCACCCAAGTTGTGCTCCAAATAGCACGAACTGCAGATGTACACGTTCGGCTGCCTCCTCCAGAGGCCTTGACGAATGTTCAGGTAGTAAATAGCCTGAGAGAAATGCCGCTGATAAAATTAGTTCAGATATTTCCTGAAGAACAGACACGACACCATCATGATACCTGAGAGCTCGGGCTCAGCGTCTGGGAGCCTCGGGAACCCCCTTGGTCCTCAAAGCCCCAGGGTCTTGTTGCCAATTGCCGTCTCTCTCTCTCTCTCTCTCTCTCTCTCTCTCTCTCTCTCTCTCTCTCTCTCTCTCTCTCTCTCTCCTTTCCAAAGCTTTCCCTAAAATAAAAGAAAAAAATCTAAAGCCCATATGTTTTAGATAGATTGTCCAACCAGGAATCTTCTGTTATAAATGACTACCCTGAAGGTTACCATCCAAGGTTAAACATTATTAATAGATATTTGTGATTATGATCATTATCTCCTAACATCTTGGACGTGTCTTGACTTTGTCAGGTCAGCGGCTTTGCTCTCATCTCTTGGTTGTGTTCTCTCTGCCCCACGAGTGATACTACAGTAAATCTTGTGCGAGATTTACTTCCTTTTCACACTGCCCCCCCTTAATTTCGTAACTCTTATCACAGGGTTTGGAAAGCTTAAATCCTCTTCTTGAAAAGTCTCTCAGAGTACCTCTGTGGTCAAGGCCAGTTCTCTTCCTTTCTGTAAGGAATTCCTGCATATACGGAAGCCAGACATGTGTCTGGATGCAGGGGGAGCGTTTGCTCCAATTTGTCTAGAATTCTGGGCTCTAACCTCCAGTGGAGGTAGTAACCTTTGGGATTTAGTTGCTATAGGCTGGTTTCTGTGCCCAGCGGTTCAAGGGAATCTTAAGTCATCACTACCAAAAGCTTCCAAGAGTTAACTGCCACTTGTCTTCTCTCGCTAGGTGGACGAGACTGGAGTTCAGAAATGTTGCCAAAGGTCTGATGGACATTGGCCAATGTAGGATCTGAAACCCAGGTCTACCTGTTTCTCTAGCTGCCCTTCCTTAGTCATGACATGAATAAGGACTGGCCAGGTACTACACACAAGAGAATCACAGATCCGTGCAGAGGACATACCAATCATAATTTATATGCACATCTTTTATACGTTAGTAAAACTGTATTTTTGGACATCTAAAAATAAAATAACTTAAAGTAATTCAAAACTGAGGGTGGTGGGAATGCAGGAGGTGAAAGTGGCACAAAGTGTACACATGTGGAATTATAAAAATGAAAATTAAGAAATAAATACTAACAGTAGTAGTTAGTAAATGGAAAATTCTTAAATATAAGGAAGTTTAAGAAAATCCGCCAGTATTCCTAATAATTTAAACAACAGTATAGTCTGTATTTCCATTTGTATTTATTGCCATTTTTCTAAGCACAATTTATGTATCTGTAATATTTTGAATTTATAACTTGGAACCTTGTGTCCCCCTCAGAATTAGGAAGGCTACTTTCACACATAAGTTTTCTGCTCCTTTGGCTGTCATAGTTTTGAGTCAGAGGCACAATGGGATCTGTGTTGACTCACGAGGTAAAGTCTAAGCAGCCATTCTTAAAGTTTCTGTTGAAGATTTTGAGTAGATAACATGCGCATTTGCTCAAAATTTAAATGTATAAAAAGATGTATTTTATATTATTAAAAAAATGCCTCTTACTTCTGACTCACAAGGATGCCCTCCTCTGAAGTATGGAAACCCAGTCTCCCAACCTTCTGAGCATTTTCCTTCTTTGAATACATGCTTTGTAACTCAGCTTCCTATATTCTGGATTCAGGTCCAGAGGGGGAAAAAAAGTCAGTCCTAGCAAAAGTCCAAACCCTAGTTCCTATCTTCAGCCTTAAGATTCTGGATCCTTGACTGAGTGGCAAAGCCTTCCAAACAGCCATGTCTTAGCCTCCAGGGTGAAAAACCCAGTTACGACTTCCAAACCACAGCAGCTTCCAGCTTTTTAGCAGATGTGCAAATACAGAAAGGGGGAATCAGCAACTCATGATGCCCCATCAGGGCACTAAGTTAGCCCGATTATCTCCACTCTGTCCTGGCTAACATTTTTATTTATTTATTTTTTGTCACAATCTAGAGTTGCTCGGGAAGACAGAACCTCAGCTGAATAGTTGCCTGCACCAGAGTGACCTGTGGGATGTCTGTGGGGTTATCTTGACTGCTAACTGATGGAGGGCCTAGTCCCACCAGCCGTAGTCACAGGGCTCATGACAGAACCTTTCATTTCAAACTGTAAAGTCTGAAATCTCAAGAAAAGAAAAAAAATGAAAATGCCAACAGCTATATTCTGGTCACTAAACAAACAAACAAAAAAACCCCAAACAAACAAAAATGTGTTTTTAATTGAAATTGTATTATTACATCACTTTCCCTGCTCCCTGGGCTGTGGTTCCACAGAACACACTTTGGGAGATGGTGTGGGATTTTGGAATAGCACTTGGAGTTAGTTGGTTAAGTGTACAACAATGAATGCCGTTTAATTGATGTGAGAAAATTACTTTGGGAAAAATAATTTTAATTACATGGGGGGGGGGAGAATCAGTCTTTGCAATATAATTTACTGCCACAAAGTGGCATTTAGTGCCCAAAAGTTATTACTATGTAATAGCAAGCCTCAGGTATCTTCACTTGGAATGCAAACTAAAACACAATAGTCTTCCACAAATATGGTCTGTTACAGGGTTTCTATCACTGAGAAAAAGATCACTAACAAAAACAATTTGGGGAAGATAGGGTTTGCTTCGGCTTACAATTTGTAGTCCATCATGTTGGGAAGTCAAGGCTGGTACTCAAGGCAGGAATGTGGAGGCAGAAACTGATACAGAACCCATGGAGGAGTGCAGCATCCTGGACTGCTTCCCATGGCTTGTTCAGTCTGCTTTCTCATATACCCCTGCATCACCTGCCCAGGGACTGAAATTGCTACCACCCACAGAGAGATGAGCCCTCCTACATCAATCATCAATCAAGAACCCGCCCTACAGATTTGACTGCAGGCCAATCTGATGAAGGCATTTTCTTAGCTGGGGTTCTTTTTCCAGATAACTCTAGATTTATGACAAATTGACAAAACCCAAGCAGCACATGGTCTAAAAACAAAGGGTAAAAGACAATTCAAAGATTGGGGCAAAAGACTTATTTACAAGATGGATAACATCACACAATGATATATAAAATCAGTGTGCATAAAATATTAATACACGTAATTCCGACAGTTAATACAAATTTTAAGAGGAAAAAGAAACACAAACAATCCAATAGAAAAATGAGCAAGGGCTAGAAACAGAGGGCTGACATGCTATAAAGACATCAACAAACACAAAAGAAGTCTTTCTGACTTAACAGAAAAATGCAAATTAAAACAAAATATCAGTTCACATCTATCAGTCTGACAAAATGGGCATATAATTGACACATTTTTTTAGAGAACAATTTTGCAATAATTATAAATATGTGCTTGCTCTACAATGTAGGTACACAAGCTGACTAGTTTTATAAGTCAACTTGACAAAGCTAGAGTCATTTTGAAAGCCATCGGGAACCTCTGCTGAGAAAATGTCCCTCCCGATTAGCCTGTGGCAAGCCTTTTATGCATTTGATTGATTGGTGATTCATGTGGGAGGGCCCAACTCACTGTGGGTGGTACGACCCTGGGCTAGTGGTCTTGGGTGTTATAAAAAAGCAGGCTGAGAAAGCCATGAGGAGTGAACTAGTAAGCAGCACCCTTCCGTGGCCTCTGCATCAGTTCCTGCCTCCAGTTTCTGCCTTGAGTTCCTGCCCTGGCTTCCCTGGATGATAGACTATCTACTGTAAGGTGAAAGAAGTGTTTTTCTTCCCAAGTCTCTTTTTAGTATGGTGCTTTTAACTCCAGCAATAGGAACCCTAACTATGACAACATATTTCACGGGACAGCGTTTTCTCCATCCTGCCCTGTTGTGACATGTGAAGAAAATGATGATATCATCCAGCACACTGGGCAATCCAGAAGGCCACTCACAGAACCCTTAGAACAGGTTGTGGGTAAGAGACACCTTATTTCTCTGGACAGGAAAAGGCTCCTCGATGGCTATGGGTTGGGAAGCCTGGCCATAGAAAAACTACATCTGTGTATTTAAGGAGATGACTACAAAGCTAAGTAATCTTTTAGCCCTTCACCTGTCTCCCTCCCTCTCACCCCTTCCCACCTCTTCTCCCATGCATGGGTGTTCTTACCACAGTGTCTAGAGGAGGTCAGAGAATGACACTGAGAAGTCAAGTCAGACTTGCCTTTTATCATGTGGGTTCTAGGGATCCAACTCAGGTCATCTAGCTTGGCGGCAGGCTCCTTTGCCCACCTTGCCATCCTTCTGGCCCTGCAATAACGTTTTTATAATACCACACACAAAGAAAAAAATGGAACCCATAACTCAAATGCTCATCATCAAAGGATTGAAAAACTAGATTTATGGATATTAGTATAACAAAATATGATCTAGCAGTTGACACTGATGAACTTAATTATACTAACCTTTCTGAAATATGTGCTACATTATTATGATTTTTAGTCACTTTGTTGTGAGTAGAACATTAGAACTTGGGTCTCCTGTTTAACTGCAGTTTTGTGATCTTACTATAGTGATAAATCTAATAAATATACAAGCATTTACCAATATAAATACATACCAAAATATCATGAATATGAGCATTTATGTGTATTGGCCCAAACCAAAATATTAATGAGCTTGTATTCCAGGGATGACTTGCCAAACTGGAATTCTGGGTAAGAAAAACAAAATACAAATCAACACAAGTACCATGATCCTAGTGTATTTGTTCATTTTTGCCATTATAATGAAGTGCCCAAAGAAACTTTGGAAGATGTAAATCTAGGAGAAGTGGCCCTGCTGGTTTACTTCTGGTGAGGGACCGATAGTACGTGACATCGGAACGGCAGGAGCCTGTGAAGAAACCAGATATCACACACAAAACAGAAGTCAGAGGAGGCTCGATCCACAGTCCTGCCTGACAGCGTGCCCCAAACTGCTCTGAAGACCTCACAGCATCTCCTGGTGTGTTACCACAGGCCCCAACACAGGAGCAAGCTGTGGGAAGAAACTCAAACAACATCCAAACCCAAACAACCATCTAAATCAAACAAAACTGTACATGCCCACTTAGAAAAGCAGCATAGAGATAGAGATAGATGAAGAGATTGTTTGCAACTTTAGGACAGCGTTTGCCTCTGGACCAAGAGTAAAGGTAGTTAGAGTTGATGGTTGGTAAAGAACTCAGGACATCTAAGATACTATGTTCTTAAAAACAAAGCTGAATGAAGCAAAAGTAGCAAGAAGTTCATTTGTTAAATCTAGATGGCAAAATCTTCGATTCTGAATATATTTTCACTATACATTTTCTATTTTTAAAATGTTTTATAATTTAGAAAAACCAAGCCAGTAGGTCAATGCCTTCGGGTCTGAATACACATTAAATTAGACACATTTTGAAAGAAACATCTGTATCATTCCCAAACCACCTCTGTTGACTGGTGAGATGGCACAGTGAGTGAGTTCGCCCGTCACCAAGCCTGATGAACTAGGTCAAGCCCTGGGACCCATAAGGTGGAAGGCAAAAATGGACTCCTGCAACTCTGACTCCTCGGACCTCCACAAGCATGCTGTGGCATGCTGTGGCATGCTGTGGCATGTTGGCACACGCGCACGCTAAATTAATGTAACTCTTCAAAAAAAAAAAATCTTCCCGTGAATCTTGTGTGCACCCAAGGGTTCAAACTGCTGACTCGGATAATCTTGAAAGTTACTCTTGGTATTTTACATCTCTAAATATTTTAATTTCTTCTTTCTGTGGCTTACTGTGGAGGAATACAAGGAGCAGCCAGGCCCTGTTAGCACTCACAAAGGCTGGCCCTCTCTCAGGAGCCGTTGTTTGTTGCTCAGGCTCTTTTGTTTTCCAGAAACATGTTTCTCTTCCCTCATCCGAGTTGTTGATCCCTCCCGCTTCCCTACCTTTCTGAGTCCATCCCAAGAAGCAATTTAGCCAAGCCCCACAAATTTAAGCTCTGAGTCACTCACATGCATCGCTTTTGAACATATTAAACAGATCCATATGCTTATCTACACTAAGATAGAGATTTTTTTCCATAAGAAAATAGAATACAGAAAAAAAAAATCAGTCCAATGTGTATACTTCCAGTATTTTAAACAGGCATCTAAAATGAAGCAGAAATTAAAAGCAATTTGGATCAGAGTTTTGAACATTAAAACATTACAGTAAATTGGTAAAACATAAACCAAATATATAGATGTCTACTTTATATCCGAAAAAGTTACTCTTTCCCTGCCGTGCACACGGAGACACAATGGCTCCATTTCAGTTGGAGTTGGATCACAAGTAGAATAGTAATGAATGTGGCCTTTCCCAACATCATTACCCCCAAAGACACTTTATTATCCTTCCCAACTTTGGTAATTCCTATGAAGTCATCATCAACCAATCAGAGTTTTGAACCATTTGAATAACCAATGTAGCCAACCACATTGAGTTGATAGAGAATCAAAGAAACATGATTCTCCGTAGCCTGGGCAATTGTATCAGGGGCAAACATATGATTTCCATTAGGTTTCTCAAAATACAGAACAATCTCTTTCAGAGTCTCCCCACTACCTCCAGGATACTGACTCTCGATCAGAGCCGCTAGCGGAACGGCCACTGTCTTGAATCGACCCTTCCAAAAATCTGATTGTGGGGACATAAAACAAGGGATCCTGAGACACAGTATATGTCAACAGACCAGGACAAGCTCCAGTACTTATGCTTAACTGTAACCAGAAGGCTGACGTCCCCAGAGGGGAAAAGGTAAGAAATCACCACACTGCAGTTATATGAAAAGGCACACTGGAGTTTCTGTCTCATTTCCGCAGGTCTCTAAAGCGTGTCTGCTGGGCAGATTTATTAACCATCCCCTATGAATACAACTGAAAAGGCAACAGTTCCTATCATACCCACCATCCGGATTTTAACTTCTCGTATCACCCACCGCCAGAGAGTAATAGAATTCCTTAGAGATATGGCTAAGAAAATAAGGAATGTCTCAGAAACCAAAAAAGTTGGGGTCTGTCAGAGGGACATAGGAGTCAACTAGAAGAGTCCCCAGTACTCAGAATTGAGGCATTTTATCTACAGTAATCATAATGACATTAATAATAATGCAGTCTTTGCGGCCACACACTGAACTTCTGTCTGTCTCCACCACAAATTCAAATGCTGGAACCTCACCCTCACCATGTGACAGTATTTGGTGGTGCGTCCTTCAGGATGTACATAGATAGGCCCTGAGGGTGGAGCCCTCATGAACAGAATTAGTGCCCTCCTAAAGGAAGACAGATGACAATCTATGAACCGAGAGCCAGTCTTCAGTAGACAGAGACTCTGCTGACATCAGAATGCTTTGGGCTTTGTAGCCTCTGAGATTCTGAAATATTCTAAGCACAGTGGTCTGAATAGATCAGAAACAAGTATTCTTGAGTCTATACTAATAGGAAAATCTTACAGAGTATTTTTTTTAAATAGAAGAGTACAGCTAGCTTCTACATATAGGAGAATTTTGACTGATTTATGTAGAAGTGGGTCCTCTGAGGGATGGAACAGAATCCCCTCCTTCTAGTGGGCTATGCATGAGGATTTCCATCCAAAGAGTACAGTATGGCGATTCAGGGACACTTTCTAGTAGGGAGACCTGACAAGTGTCACGTCAGTTGTGTGTGTAAGGTTAATATGATGTGTGATGAAGAACACCAGTCTATGATGGATGATCTCAGGGACCTCCTCCACCACACAACACCGTCACAAGAGAACCCGAGTGCAGGGCAGACTGCAAACCACCTGACCAGGGCTGACTTCTCAGAACTTTCAAGGTCATCAAAAGCCAAGACAGAGAAACTGCCTCCACCAAGAGAAAACTCAGGAGACGTGACAATGACATCTAAATACCAGATGGTAGGCAGGATAGTTTGGAAAGGGACAGTAAACAAAAAACTAAAGAAATAGTTACAAATTGTAGACTTAAGAATTGTACATTGCTGGATGGTGGTGGCGCAAGCCTTTAATTCCAGCGCTCGGGAGGCAGAGGCAGGCAGATCTCTGTGGGTTCGAAGCCAGCCTGATCTACAAAGTGAGTTCCAGGACAGCTTGAGGCTACACGGAAAAACCCTGTCTCAAAAACAAACAAAACAAAACAAAAAGAAAAAAGGATTGTACACTGACAATAGTTTATAAGTAATAAAAATGTAGCATGACCTGCAAGATGTTAATAATAAGGGAGTGGATTAGAGGCTAGTCAGAAATCACAACTTCAATAAATCTAAAAGAATTTCAAAACAAAAAGATTATTAGGGACAACAGTAGCTCCCAGAGTAGTTACAACGATTAGGTTAAATATGAGGTGCCAAGCAGCAGATGTCACACAGCAGATCACAATACCTGGTAACTGTTGTTATTGGTCGGTCTTACTAAGCTAAATTAATCTGTGAGCTGCTTAGAGATTACTTGGAGCACACTAAGAAAGATGTGCTGATTCAACCATGCTGAGCATTGAGCCTCATGATCAACATCAAGTGGTCCTGGGCAACCCTGCCCTGTTACATTTGCTCAACAAGTCTACTCTTCTCTGTGTTTTACCAGCGTTTTTCTGCACTCGAGAGAGGATTCTGAGTAGGGAATTGAATAACGCTTCTGGGCGACTTAACTTTCCCATACTTCTGCAAAGAACAGGGAAATGTTCCTCTAGTAACTTTCTTCCAACTCTGTCTCTGTCTCTAACAAATCCAACAGAGTCATTTTATGGAAAACGTGCTGCTCACACCTCCAGCACCCACTGGAGCATCTCGAAGATGCTTCAGCCCAGATGTGGTTTAAGGGGATGCATTTCACCATCTGGGGTCTGCTCTACAATGTCTCCACATCTGCTTTCCACTTACACTTCTATCCCGCCAGCTTTGTTCATCAAGCCTTTTTGACCCTGCTCCCAGAGTAAGTCCTTCGCATCACGCTCCTCGGCGCACTGGAGACACAGCCCGTATTGAAGGGATCTGCGGGAATTCTGTGTGGTTTCTCCTGGTTTGTCAACCCCCCCATGGCTAAAGCCAAGCCCCACCCAATAACCTCCTTCACATATAGTACAAGTGGGGCACATCTAGTGGCCTAGTTCATATTTGGTGAAGTGGTGCTAATTTGGAAGCCATCCATAAATGATACGGATGCATCGAAACATGCTCGTCTACCAGGAGGACTCATCTGGCTTAACAGAGATTCAAGGTGAATGTTTCTATGTTGTCTGCAGAGGAAATTCTTAAGAACTGTTAACAAAGTAAGTAAACAAATAAACATTCCCCCCCTCCCCATTAGCTTTTACCTAATTACAATTCTCCCTTTTCATTTATCAGAGTTAACTTATCATTCTTTTTGTTTCTTATTAATAACACTTACAGCATTTTTGGCAGCCTAAATGTAGAAATGGTTAAATTCAATATATTCTGTTTCTTGAAGTCCAAAGAGTTTTGAAGTTAAGTTGCTGATTTCTAAATTATACAGGTAGCTAAAAAACGCTTTTGCTATACACACATCTACCCATCCATCCATCCATCCACCCACCCATCCATCATCCCCCCTCCATCCATCTATCCATTCACCCACCCACCCACCCACTCACCCATCCATCCATCCATGAGTACAACCATCTGTACTCCTATACATCCTGTACATCCATCTGTCCATCAACCTGTCAATCTGTCTGCCCACCCACTCATCCATCCATCTACCCATCCATCCATCTATCCATCCATCCATCCATCCATCCATCCATCCATCCATCCATCCAATTACTACCTATCAAACCCATTTAAATAGACATTACTGATGGCTACTTTTTGCCAGGTGTTGTGCCAAGTAGTAAAGATGCAAAAATGAGTATTAAAGCCTTTTTCCTCAAGGAACTCTCCATTCTAGTGGGAGGAAAAACAGGTAAGAACAAACACAGCACACGTGAAGGCCCCCTTAAGTGATGTGGGACTCTGTAGTTGAAGGAAAATATGCAGAAGGCAATGAGTCTTGAGTCAAATGCAAACAAACACAGATTACTTCCATGATTTCCTCAATCAGCTTCCATAGCCTACCGAAGTCTTGGGAGGATAAGAATGGAGCCTCACCTCTGGCTTCTCCTGGCACTGACCCTAGACAAGGCCTCCAGCTGCCTTGAACATCTTTCTCCTCTGCAATAATAGCATCATTGCTTGAATATCTTTCCTGGAACTTGCAGGGAAGACCACACAGCAGAACTCTGTGAGCTCCTTAGAACTTTGATCTCTAAGGACATAATTGCATCGTCAATACCTGACTACAAGGCAAGGAAAATTGTGTTTTGCTTATAGCCTCTGTTTCATTCAGTTGCTACAAGAATTGGCAGTTTTAGGTAGATCTGCCCTTTCTGTGGGATGACCAAGTCAATCTGGCCTTAATCCGTAACAAAAGAAAGCAGGCATGTAAGGCCACCTGGATGGAAGGCTGCATGACTCTTCCACTACTCTACAGAAGGGTCCCTAGACTACTGCTTTGCCTGGCCACCCAGTTTTTTCCAAAGATGCTCCCTCATCCTCCCCTTTTGATACATTTTTTTTTTTTTGCCACCCAACAGCATCCCAGAATGCCTCATTTGGTGACATCACAAATAGCCACGGGTTGCTTCTGGTGTCCCATCTGTTCCTGCAGCCCTTGCTTCAGTACAGGCAAGATATGAAGCTCGCGTGCAGTTGAGGCTGGACTGGGCTGGGGGGAGGGGATCGGGCCTTTGAAGCTGTTTTCTATCAGGGCCCTGCAGCTGTCAGTGTTGGCTGCAGAAGCCAGTGATTGTCCTTGCAGCTCCCTGATGCCGGCCCTGCACTGTGCTTGCGGATATTAATTGGGCTTTCATTATGTGAATGTACCCAGAGGCTTTTGCAGTCAATTCCTATATCTATATTGATTCATAAAAATGCCAATAAATAACTTCTCTCTCAAAGCATCTTTCAATGTTTCTGATAATTAGTTGGTTTACGTCCCCCTCCCCAATTTTTTTCTTTCGTTTTCTTTCTTTCTTTTTTTTTCCTTCCTTTTTACACATTGCAGCATAATAGATCACAGAATCTCTGGGACAATGGACAGGCACATTGGCTAAATCACCTTATTACAGTTCCATATAGTTGAAAAGAGGCTTAATGCTAAATTATCAGATTCCAGCCATTGTGGAAACCAAGAAAGAACCATGCTCCAGAATAACCTCCGCGGCGCCTGTGTTCCACTCATTGTCCCGGGAGCCACTGGCACGCCTTCCCTTGAGTTTTCAGCCCCTGAAATGAACAGTGGGGCCCGAATTCAGGTCTAGATGCATCTCTTGGCTTTTTGTTACATTTTAAGTTAAAATATATTTTCAGCCCCAGGCTTTCAAAAAATATTATATTTGTGTGTAACTATGGGCAAAATTATGTTATTAGTTTTGGAATACCCCAAATTAGCCCCCACAGACTACCTTAGCCCCCACAATTACTACATATTATGCCACATAAAGTGAGGATGAAAGCCGAAATTGCATGTCCATTTAATTCGCTGAAATTCAAGGGAAGAAAGGATGTTCATTAAAAGTTAATAGTGACACAGCTGTGCAGAACTCTCACAGAAAATGCCATTGTCACAGGAGTCTGACTGTGACCCGGTGTCATTCTCTGCAGCAGAATCTGAGGGGCCTCTGGTGTGTCGAGCTGTTGATGCACAAAAAAAAAAGAGCGATGACCCATGGAGACAGGGGACAAGAAGATTTTGGAAGACACTTGTTCTGGTCGTCATACTTTAACAAGAAGCGGATATAATTTTAATTCCAGTTAGGCAGGGTAAGAGGTCCTGATGAGGCACCGCCGCTCGTATCTAAAAAGATGGGTCGATCTGATTTTTTTTTATAATAGAAAACTATTTACAGCTACCTCTCTGACTTCATATTGAAGTCTCTTTTCCTTTTTAAATAGAGTTCACTGATCTGAGATTGACCATAGCAGAAATGCAAAACAAAGACTTTTTCACCAAAATGTAACCTTAACAACATTACAGTTACAATGCCCAACTGTGATTGATCCTGCTACCTTATGTATGTTTATTTCTAATACAATCTGGGGATAAAACCAGCAGCAAGGGTACTGTAGGCAAATTGCAACACTAACTGTATCTCACGGGCAGAGAATTCACCCTGAACTGCTTTGTGGAAACACCCAGCTATTCGGCAGTGGCAACGCAACCGACTTTGGGTGATACGGATCAGTCAGTGCCAACTTGGGAGAAAACAATTCAGATTTCTTGCTTCCAGGAAATGTGAAGAGATTCAGTGTGACACTTTTCTTTCTGGATTCAAAAACAGGCAAATAAGTAAAAAAAGGACTTTTAAAAAAAATCCCCAAATTTGAGAAATTCTTCATAAGGTTTTATCTGATTAAAGAAGAGGCGCCCAGGACCATTGAAAGAAAACCAAATTTGTATTCAAGATCATACAGAGTCACAATCATTGGGACCTTTTGACAAGATTCTCCTTCGGTTTCACGGAGAAGGAACCACCCAGTCAGCCACAGCCAACAAGATGTTTACTCGTGGAGGTGAGCGCACGGGAGGCGCACAAACATACTTCTATTAACTAAGGTATGCTAATAAGAAAGAAGACGTGATTGCATGCAGAGGGCTGCAAGGTAAGGCAGGCCCTGCCTCTCAGAGCAAACAAGATAGAACAGGAGAGAGGCCGACGTGGAAGAGTCGACACCATCCTGCCAGCCTTGTTTGCTCTCGCTGCCCGGATGGTTCCGTAGCAGCGGACTTGCCAGTAACAGCTTCCGCTTATTTCATGCTTGCTACATTCCGGTCCCCTACACAACACGCTCACCGAACATGTGTGTTTCTCATGTTAACAGGAGTTACGTGACTGGAAACATCAAAGACGGTGGCTACTGCTTATTTTTGATAAGGGACTCAGAGCGCAGTATACATAGGGAAGGTGAGAAAACGCAGCTCATCTCTCCGAGTGTTGTGGGTTAGTCTCCACTTCCCAGGAAATTATCTTTTGACTAATGGTGCAGAGATGTAGGGCCTGTGTGAGAGAAATAAACTTCAGAATACCTGTTCTGTGTTTTCACCCAGAAACATTTACAGTCCACTCCCTGGCCTTCTCGTCTGCCGCTTGCATTTCCAAACACCCCTATATGGCTCTGCAAGTTTCCCTGGGTGGTCACTGGGGCCTGGAGACAAGAAACCTTCTCTAGGGAGGCCCTGGCTTCCCAGCTGCAGATCCAGACATAGCCTTTAAGAAGCTGGAGGCCTATTCAACAGAAAAATCAGATGAACTCTGTGAAAATTCGTCGCTCCCAGAAAACCTGAGCTTGCAGTTGGCATTCTTTCTGGAATCCCAGGGATACAGTTCAGGACTACGCACCAGACAACCCAAAGTCCACAGACACGCATTCTTCTCACGTTCGAACAGATCTCTGGCAAGACTCGTGTGGGCCCTGCCTCTCCGGGTTAGGTAGCTTCACACTGTTCCAGGTCGGGCTGTCTAATATCACCCTTATACCTCAGCTGCGTAGTCTCAGCATGCAGAGGGACCAACGGCTTGAGAGTGACTGGTGGATCTTCACCGTGCTAGACCAGCATGTTTTGGAGGGGTTCATTCCACCAACAGTAAGGAATCTCCTCCAAGGTCATAGGCTCAGCAGTAGTGTCCCCACAGGTCTCCTGAAGAGGATTTGATCATCTTTATTTACCATCACTATCCAGTGTGGTGGCCTTTAACCCACGCCCCAAAGTATAGCCAGTGCTAGTGGGGATTAGTGGTCAGCACAAAGTGAAGGGGATGTTGCAGACATGGATCTGATGCAAAGAAAGGCAATTGATTCCTCATGCGCAACTCAAAAATATTGACTGCACGATAAAATGTTTCCTTTTGAAATATATTATTGAAATTAATTTCACTTTTTAGAGAGTGACTAGTAGAAATTTAGCATGAGTGCCTGGCTATTATGGACATTATATTATTTCATTGAAAAGCAGTGGTCTAGAAGGCTGGCAGGTGGACCAGAATATGATTTTACAGGCCAGGATAATAAATCTTTAGAAATGACATTTGCTTTATTTTTAATTTTGTAATTTACACCAACAGAGAAATTCTAAATGTAATAGGATATTTCACGGATAGATTTTTTTGGAAGTGTAAATTGATTCGGTCAGCATTGAGTCTCTTTAGCAATAAAAAAAGGCAGAGAATTATTAAAGTAATTAAAATAACAACTTGAAAGACAAATTTTCAAATAATAATATTTAATATTACAAAGAATTATAAGTAATGGTTTATTTACGCTCTGCTTTCAAAAGAGTATTAAAATAAATTTAGTTCAATTAGACTCTTAAATTATATTTAAACTCAGAAGTCACATTCATGTGCAGATTAAATCAGCATTATGCATTCAGCTACTAGAGCAACTACCCTGGAAAGGAAAAGAAATTACAATCTTTGGTGGGATTTTAAAAGCTACCTAAATATTACAGGTTACACTGTTATTCTTAATAAACTAAGAAACTATTGTTGGTTGAGCTAATCAACTCGGCAAATAAACATTTACTGTTTAACGTAAGTGACAAAATATTTCCAAGTGTTCTTTTGTGTCCCGTCTCTTCGCAATGCTCCAGTTCTCTTGTCGTGTGTACAAATCCTAAGACATCTGACTTCGGTGCACACAGCAGCTAATCAGCCATTACAAACAGTGCCTTATCAAAAGCGACACACACACACACACACACACACACGACACACACACACACGCACACACATTTTCTTTCACTTACTAATCTCCAAGTTCAAACTTGCCATCGGAAGCATGCTGCCGCGGTGAGCAGCATCTCGCAGACAGACTGTACTACAAAATCGCTTTATGTTCTGCGTTGTTAGAGTTGTTCCATTTGCACTCTTGATTAAGGATATAATTTGTCCATGCAAGATATTTTCATTCAAGGACACGATGCATGCTTAGTAAATATACAGAAATACTCTTATTTCAGAAATAATCAGAAAACCTTAAAAAAATGCCTTTAGGAATGACATTTGCGGGTGGGTTTGTAAACCTTAGACTGTTCACACTAACAGGGATCTGTTCAAAGCTGACAACGACGGGATGATTTTGCACAGTAACAGCTATGTTTGCGCTTCATATTGATTGCTTGTCTGACCCAGGTTTGGATTTCGGAGGCATCAAGCAAGAGTCTGTTAAAAACGCCCTGTCCATACCCACTAACAAGCAGCCTAGAGCTGTAACTCAGGTTAAGCTCCCAGCTAAGAATAGAAGCAAACCAGCCCAAACCTAAAGCAAACAGCCTGCTTATCACATAATAACTACCAAATAACGCAAATATTAGCAAAGCAAACCAAGCCGGGGCTACAGCTCAGGAAGAAGAAAAGCCTGCAAACATGACAGTGATGGGCAGTCCAACCCGCACTTCCTTCTGACTCAAGCCCGTGGAAAAGTGGGTCAGGACTGACATCTGCTGGTCTGGTTAATGGGATGTTGCCCATTGAAACCAGATCCTTGAAGAACAAGGGCTGGAGCCCCGAGGAGGCAGTGGCTTGGCAAAATCCTCTCTGCGAAACCATCTGCAAAGTGGCCAGTCCTTTACCATAGCCTCTGTTTCTTTCTCTTCTTTGATGTTTTACCCTGGCTACCAGAGATGTTTTTCTAATCACCTCTAAGCAAGGACAGAATGTTGTGTAGGTAGATTTTACTTAGAGGGCCGAACTTCTGAGAGACGGTAGTCAGCTGGGTGCTAAGAAATTTGACAGAGAATTCCAAGCCTTTATCAGACAAATCACTGGAAAAAATTACTTTAAAAGGTGAATTTGTATGTACGGATTCTGATAATCTGCATGCGTTCCTCAGCACCTTGCTATGCCACCGGCTTTAGGCTATTCCCTTTTAGGATTTTATGCATTAATTTGATTTGGCCTCTCTCTATCTCTCTTCCACCTACACCATTTTCCAACTGGAACTCATCTTTCTGCAGACACTGGATTTGTTTTATTTTTATTTTTTATTTTTTTTAGACAGGGTTTCACTATGTAGACCAGGCTGTCTTCAAATTCACAGAGACCCAACTGCCTCTGCCTCCCAAACTCTGGTATTAAAGGCGCGTGCTAGCACGTCTGGCTTCCGTTCTCTGGCATCTTAGTCTTCTACCTTTAGCAAGACCAGTTTTCTAACTACTTTGGAAGCTACAAAATTCTGGGGATGGAGTCTATCTTTCTCAAGCCATCTTCTCAGTTCCTAGTCCCATTTCCACTATATAAGGAGATATTCAACCAGTATCTTCTGACTCAGTTAGTTCTGTCTTCTTATCCCTGTGTTGCTCTTAGGAATGTGACTTTTCCATGGTGGATCTAAACAGAACCTAGGAATGCTGATTTGAATTGACAATAAATAATATGGGCATCCCACCCGTGTTCACCGCATACCCTTTAGATCTTCTAGAGAGATGCTGTTCTGAGGTTTGTAATAGAAGCATTAGGTCATAGGCCACAGAAATTCCTCTCCAGAAAATTAACAGTCATCATCCCATTAAGAAGAACGAACAGCTGGACCAAAGAACTTCTCTCCCACCTTGGGCTGCATAAATACCAAAGTGCTATCAAAGCTGCCTGTGGAGGCTGGAGGGACGGCTCAACGAGTATGCACACTGGCTATATAAACCTGGCAGATTAGACTCAGACACTAGGGCCTGCTTAAAAAGCCAGGTATGGCTGTTTGCATCTGGAATCTGGTACTGGGGGGGGGGGGGCAGAGATGCAGGTTTATTGGGATTTACCAGCCCCCAGCCTAGCTCCAGGTTCAATGAAGACCCTATATCAAGCAAAGAGGGCAGAGAGCAATAGAGTAGGGCACCCGAAGTCTTCCCTTGGCGTCTCACATAGGTCACTTGTGCCACGTGGACACACATGCACACTTGCAAACACACACACACAGTGTGTATCACAGCTGCTCCTCTCAGTTAAGTATGTGTAGGCACATATACATGTGCTGTTGGACACAGCCCTAAAATTTCTTTTATAAGCTATGTAGAAGAAATAAAACTTGAAAACTTCGAGGCAGGAAAAAGGGAAGCATAAAACCATACACTTCTTAAAAACATTTGCCGAAGCCATCAGGTCCGGGTGAAGCTGGGTCAAATGGCTACTGCAGATCTCCATTGGAGAGGCAAATGTGAAATGGTGCATTTTAGCTAACTCAGGGGACGAGCCTTAGTTTCTGTTTAGAAGTGTATGGGTCCTACTTTTCCCATCACCATCCTTGAGTGTCTGTCCTGTATTGGCAGTTCATGCAAAATACACGTATAGTAAAGGCCTATTTCTCCCCTTCTATTTCTGAGGAAATAATTGAGTTTGTTTGTTTGTTTTGTTCGTTTGTTTTTTAATTTGCCATTTTACAAATCTAAAATCTTTTGAACCTCAGGATTATTTTCAGGTTCAAAAATTAAAATCATAAAGTAAATACAGTGCTAATATTACTGAACAGTCTCATCTCAATATTTATAACAAATTTTATCACTTTTGCTAGAAGCTTATTAATTTGAAGAGGGAAATAAAACACGGCTCAGACCCTTTACAAAGCATTTTTCCCTTTACATACCATAGCAACCTAATAAAGACATGGTAACTTGGCAGATGGCATGGCACGTTAGCCTTAAAACAAAATATTAGATGCCAAAATGTGCTAAAAAAAATAAAATCTCTCCCTTCCTTTCTTGCGTCCTTCATTTGTTTCTTTCCCCCTCCTTCCTCTCTTTCATATTTGTCTTATCCTTTATGTTATTCTAGAACAAAAGTTATCAGCGTATAGTTTTTCAGTGCCTAAACAAAAGGCCCTTGCTAAGGCCCGAAAGCATTTGGGCCACTCAGCCTGGCTAAGAGCATTATAAGCAATATTCTCAGGCTGACTTAAGACTCTTCAGCAAATGTATACAGACTGGCCATCTCTGCATCGTCTGAGCAGAATTATTTCCTTTGTCCTGAGGAAATACACACATCTGAAGTTTTCTTCTAAAGGAGTGTGTAGAATCACCCAGCTGTATGCTTCAGGAGTCTCAGCATCTGTGGCCATGACAAAATGCAGACAGGGGACCCATCTTCAGGGCAGATGAGCCCTGTTAAAAATAGTTTTGTTTCTTTAAGAACTAGTAGATTTTTCGGCCAGTCTCTGCAGGCAATGAAAGTTACCCTGCCAGGTGGCAATGGTCCCAGTGATGGAAGATGCAGAGCACAAACACACACATGTGTGTGTGTGTGTGTGTGTGTGTGTGTGTGTAAAGATTAGATTCACTAAAAGTGCAAAGAATTCATCTAAGTTGTACCAGAAAGTGAAAGCCTCTTTTCTTTCTTCTCCTCTCCCTCCCTCCCCTCTCCTGTTCCTCCTTCACAGTTCTGCCCCCTTCTGTTCCGTCTCCTTTTCTTTCCCATCCCATTCTCTTCCTAAAGATCTCCTTGGGCACAGACTCTTTAACCTCATCTGTATCAGACAGAAATGAAGGCAGCTCTCTGCATATTACACTTTCCCTTACTAGTACGGAAGCAGTGAGAGGGCCTGTCCTCCAGAGGGAAGGATTAAACACTGTGCCTTGTAATAGCTGTCTTTGAAATCATTGTCATGTAATTTCAGTGCTACCTAAAGTGTCTTATTATAAAGGCAAATCTCCCTGTCAAAAAGATGTCATTATTCAGTCCCAGAAAGAGACTCTACAAAGCAAGGGAACAGGCCCAGGCTTCCATGAGACACATTCCAGGCTATGAGCCTAAGAGAAAAGGAAAACCTAAAGAAGTACTTTTCAAAGAGATAGACCAAGATCATAAATCCCTTTGGATAAAAACATTTGTAATCATCATATTAAACTCTAGAATGAAAAGATAAAGATTCAGAAAATTGAACAAGTGAGACTTGATCTTTGCCAGCCATTTTAATTGTTTCTTGAACACAGCTATACTGTCTATATAACTAAGTCTACATTTAGACTTAGTTATTTAGTAGGTCAAGGGCCCAAAGGAATATATTGCATTTCTGAGTTGAAGCCGTCTCATCAGCCAGTGTCCAATCTCTTCCCCTCCATCTCTGTGCTGGCTGGTAATGAAGGATAAGCTAGCAGTCTCGTGGTGGGTCCGGCATGGCTTTTATCAGTCTAGTTTCCCAAAGGGCTGCAGGGAGCTGAGCCTCTTTGCTAATCAGATTTCAGTGACTAAGAAATAAAAAAAATCTGTAGTAGTATCCTGTTGAGATTTCAGGGTTTATCTTTGTAGCAGCTGAAGCTGCCCTAACTCTAGCTGGAATACTGCCATAACATCAACGCAAACTGTATAGCACGGTTCAGAGACAAGGGCAGGAAGAACAGCGAGATGGACTTCGGAGGCAGGAAAGACGAAGATAAGTTAGGCGGTGGCAAAGCCCTTTGATGATGTTGCCCCTTGATACAGCTCAGAAGACAGGCCAAGTGCATGCTGGTTCTTTAGCTCTAGGGAAAGGGCTAGAAAACAGAATGTTGGTAGCAATTTGCAAAGGGGTAGATGAACTCAGGCAAGAATTGGCTTGTTTTCAAGCAAAAATAAAACCTAACATCAGAAATGAGAGGTGTTGAAAAGTTGGAAAAATTGACTGCTTCTAAAACCCAAATAGTAGGGGAGAAGATTGAATTAGACTCAGTTCTGCTTCTAAGCTCAAATCAGGGGTGAAGTCTCCCTGTCTAAGTTAGATGGCCCCAAAGCAATGAGGAAATGGATCAGGGGTAAGGATGAAAAGATAAACATAAATCATCCCCGAGAGTTTTGATGAGAAAGAAGCTTACTGCAAGCAAATGGATTAGAAATCTATCAGGTTTCTGAAGGAATTGAACAACCAGGGAGCCTACAAGCTTGGACCTTAGCAAGAGGTTCACCATTGCAATAAACTTTAACCCAAAATCGTCAGTAAGCGGTGGGCTTTGAAGGCCATGCAGTCTCCAGGGAGGGTACGTTTCCCTTCCTTAAACTAGAAGCGGCTAAAATGCTAAGGACCAAGAGACTTTTAGACAGTGGCCTGGGTGCCATAACGAACACAGACAAGGGAGTTTCTCCCACACCTCATTCTCAGCACCGTTAGACGTAACATCTCCACATACCAGTGACTGCTCTGTGTGTGTCCCATGGATGTGTGTCGCTCTCATGTCACAGCGACGTTGTAGAATTACTAAACTGAACCAGCATAAGGCGAGAACTGTCTGCGTCTCCATCTCTCCTTCTGCCTCATATGCTTACACAGCGTTGAGACTAGAAGGGGTGTTGATACTTGTGTGAGAGCCTCACTGATGCCTGCTGACTTTCCCAGTGCTTGCACGAAGCAAGGCCTCATATCTTTCCCTCCAGCACCAACTGACCTTGCATGAGAAACACTTCTTTAAGTTGTTAAGATTTCTAAGTTGACCTGACCAGGTAGATGACAGGCCTGTGGACTCTCAAATATCTTTCCAATTTTTATATATGTTCTGTTTCACCAGGAGTTGGTTTTTCTCGATTGCAGTTGCCCTGTGTATTAGTTGTAAATTTTAATTTTCTCTCAGTGCAATGTTTGACACCTAAGTATATCACAAATACATAGCAGTTTTCATTTGATTTGATCAGAAAGGTGAGTTCAAACTCCCATCTGAGTCAACAATAGAATCCTCATGTCACCTCTGTGGAAACTGCTGCCTCCTGTTGACTGATTACTGAGAATATTATGCAATTGATGAACTGCAATGCAAGAAGTATAAACTGAGGACTGAATGAGCAACAAAACAGTGGGAAGAAAAACCATGTATATTTACATAGTTTTCCCCAAGAACATCAACCACAATCAATACATAACCGTATAAATAGAAAGAAGCATTTAAGAGTTTTGAAGATAGAAGTGACCAGTGATTGTTTAGAAAACTTCATAACTAGAGATGACGTTAAGGTGTCAAACATTCCTGAAGGTCCATGGTGTAAGCACACCTGCACAAGAAAAGACTAGTGTATAGACCATGGACCCATAGATAGATTTGTATTCGGAATTGTCTTGTTAACCACATAATTTTAGTCTTGGTCGAGGAAGAGTAGATTACACTAACACTTGTAAGGAAGGCTCATTATAAATATTCAGTTAGTAAAAAGAGGGATGGGATGTTACATAAGTCCCAAAAGTAATAAGCTACACTATCAAAGTGTCATGAATTTGGTCATCTGGAGTCTAATTCTGGTTCTAAAGACCTCCAGAATCTGAATTTGAACTCTTCCTTCTCTTTCTAAACTTCAGATATTTCAGTCATATTTACCTTTTCGATGTTAAAAGGTAACATTTTTATTTCTTTCCTTAAAATGTATTTCCTTGCTTTAAATTCCATTATTTATAGACGATGGCTTCTTTTCCCCATGGTTCTGCCTGGGCAGCTACATACCTAGCTGTTACATCCATGTTTCAAGGACCATAATAGAGATGATAGATAGGAAAAGGAGAAAAGAGATTTTAAACCACTGTTGTTTCCTGGATATTGTTACATAGTCCTTCTGTTCTGTTTCCTTGGTCGGAATTTATCAATTTAATTAATAGAAGATTGAGAAGCCCAACCTTTATTTTTGATGGTCACACATTCACCAGAAAATATGCATTATATTAGTAGGAAGAACAGAGTAGAGCCTGAGAAAAGCCAACAATGGAGACAGACTCAGTTCACAGGCAATGGTGTAAATTCCTTGAAGTGTATTCACGGTTTGTCCCATGAACCTGGACAGTGGTTCAAGTGCAGGGAATAATGGAAAGAGGTGTGGGGAAAGGCGCATGCGTTTGGCAACTTTTGCTGGGAGGAATGAAGACCTCATCTGCAGGGGCTGATGCTCTGTTCGTACTCCCACCAGGGGAAAATAACCTGAAAACCACAGGTGACTAAAATATACTCAGATAACAACAAAGTGATCCGGTTTGAGTAGTCATTAGTTTGTTTCTTAGTATAGTTTGTCAGCTTTTACAATTTACTTTTCAACAGTGGCTGTGTCCAAGGACTGGCTAGCAACTTTCCTGTTGATACAACAATCCATTCTTAGAAGCTAGAGCAAGCCAGTTGCAGCTTGGGTACCCCCCTGCCTAAAACAAACTGGTTACAGAGGAGTTCCACAAGAAATCAGGCAGAACTTACTTGCACACTGGGGCTTGCAGTGGTATGGGCATCTGCTCCATCTCCTTTTACTCCAGCCCAGACTGCAACTTCAGTAATACAGGGCTCTTTCTTCTAAGGAATCAGTTCTATGGTTAGAGACAGCAAACAGCACACACTATGCTTTAAATATTGCTTGTTAGCCTTCCTGCTTCAGATAATCTGATCAAGAAAATCCCTCACAGGAGTTCCCAGCAGCTGGTGTTTCAGTTGATTCCAGAGCCAATCAAGTTGACAACCAAGATTAGCCATCACAGGGCCGCTATGGCTTGCTATGCTCTAGGGTTCTTATAATTTAAATAAAGTTCTTGCAGATGGGTTGGCCAGGGCTTAGCAAATTCTCTATCACCTTCCTCCTGACTCAGAAAATGGTTGTCTTTCAAGCTGGTTGAGGCCAATAGATGGACGAGAGAGAGAGAGAGAGAGAGAGAGAGAGAGAGAGAGAGAGATTGGAGAGATGATTGTGGTAGGAGAGAACCTGCTTCTTGTTGGTAAGCTGAAGAGCTGATAGGAATTTTCATGAACTCTAGAAGCAGAGTTCTCTTCCTCCTTGCAGCCCCGGCATCTGCTGGGGGAAAGGTGGAGTTTTGACTAATGCCCCTAGACTGACCGTGGTGGCAAACTTTTCACGATAGTCCCTAGTAAGACCCTTTCCTGGTCTTTACAATGTAAGCGGCCCCTACACAGCACAGGGCCTCTATGGCTTGCTATGCTCTAGGGTTCTTAGTAGAATTTAAACAAAGCTCTTGCAGGTACGCTAGGATGAGCTGTGAGCAACAGAACATGGCAGAAGTAATAACAAGTCGATTACGAACCTTGGTCAGAAACAGCTTGACAGCTGACTAATTCTCTCTTAAATTACAGTCTGGGAGGAGGAAGGGATAGTTGTCTTGCTGTGATCAGCCCAAAGGAGGGGACCATGCAATAGAGAACTAAGGTCAGAAGTCACATGAGTGACCTTTCTGGGGGAGGAGCCCCTGCCCTAGTGGTGAAGCCTGCGGACAACCACAGCCCTAACTGACATCGTGACAGGGAGCTCATGATTGACTATGAGCCAGAGCACTCCAATAAGCCCTTGACCCTCAGATTCTGCATGAGATAGTCAGAATTTGTTGTTTTAAGCTGCCAAGTCTGGAGAAGTTTGTTGTGCAGCAATAAATAACTTGTACACAGTCTTAGATTGTCTGTCTGCATTTTCTCATATAACTCATTCTAGATTGCAGTCCCTTATTCACCGGTCTGGCTCCTCCATGGAACCACTTATATTCCGAGAAAAGAAACCAAACTGGTGATTGCATCCTCAGTACCACGGGAAGAGCTTGGTACACAGGAAAGACTCAGCCAGAGCCACTGGATAGATAAATAAGGTGGGTAGGAGTAAAAAGGCATGGCGTCAGACAGGCTGATGGGACCCGCCAGCTGAGGAGTGAGCTTGTGGGGTTGAAACTGAGCTATTCTCTCCTAGGTTGAGAGGGCCAATGAAGTTGCTTTCTTCTGCTGCTGTGACATGTCTTTCTGCTACATCCCCCCCATCCCACATTTCTCCAAGTTGGCTGTAAGTAAAAGGAAGAGCTGCTTCGATTGCTCAGCCACAGAAAGCTCAGACTGTGAGGGTGCTCCCTGACAAGATCGCCGAGATGGCAGATGGGAAATTAGAATAGACAGACACAGGGACAAAGGACAGTGGGGATAAGGATGGGAGGGAGGCATTTTTTTTTTTTTAATTTAAGAGCTTAAAATAAGTTTGTTTAGAGGAGGCTAAAAGTTCAGCTGCTGCTACAAGTGGTGAGGTGTCCGGTTACGAATGTTCTGGGACAGACATCTCCCCGTCAGGCCTCAGCATGCCCTCTGGATGATCGCAAGTCCTGCATGGGCCATCACGGGCTGTCTCTAACTGGAAGAGCAGAAGCCCAGGCTTTCAAAGAACCCTGAGCACTCTATCTATAGTTCCTACTGTGCTCTGCATGTTCATCATCTTCCCGAAAGTCTGAACGGATCTCAGTAAGACTTCGTAAGACTTTTTAAAAATAAACAACAAAAAATAAGTGTCCAGTGGAAGGTATAATGACGGAGGAACATCTGGGCAGGTGACATCTTCCCAGTGAGTTAAGGAACCCACACAGTGGTGGGGCACACTGTCGGGACATTTTAAGGACTTTTGACTGCATATTTTTCTGCATACGTCCCCAGAGTAGGGAGTAGGGAAAGCTGCGCTGTCTTAATGTTTCTCACTACAGACCTTTTAGTAGGAAATATGTCGTGTTCTCTTAGTGTGGCAAACGGGGCACGTGGAAGAGGAGTAAGCTTTTAAATCCCTCATCCGCTCCTTCTAATTGTCTAACCGCAGACAGTTCAGCTTTCCCGAGTCTCAGATTATTTTTTTAATCTACAAAATGAGGGTATTTACCACCCCACTCCCAGCCCCCAGCACACCCTGAGAATGTGCCAGCCGAATCTGCCTGGGATTCTTGAGGCCAAAGGAAATTAAAAAAATATGTAAGCAGAATTTGGGAACGTTTGATTGAATTAGGGTCTATGAATACAAGGAGTGACTCGGAGGCTTCCACTAGCTTGGGATGTTGCGTTACTATTTCCACAGGTAACTTAGTGTCATTCCAGGACACACGCATGGACCGACACAGCCACGCAGTCAATTTTTACTGACTTTTATGTCTATACTTGCAAAAAATGTATTTAGTAGAATTTGGCATCTGATTTAAGAAAAAAAACACTAAAAAGAAATTGTTGCAAAGAGTTTGCTGAAAATTAATAGGTTTTTCAGAAATTCCATTTGTCTCAGAGGTTTGAATTTCAACAATTCCTGCTGTTATAAAACTACCAACGTTCACTTACATCAGCTTGGTCCTTACTGTTTCATTAGTGAAAACGTATCTAAGGTACAATTCTATAGACTCTTTCAGAAGTCTAGTGAGACTTGAGACCTACCCCTTGCCAAGTTTTCAGAGTACATAGTAATAACTCATATATATATATGTATATATATATATATATATGCAGCCAAGAGGTCAAACGTTTAATTTTTTTCTCAGCACTGGGGATCAAATTCAAACGCACTACTATGTAGCTAGCTCTCCACCCATCTTTGATGGTTTGATAGGAAATGTCTCCCAAGGGAGTGGCACTATTAGGAGGTGTGGCCTTGTTGGAGGACGTGTGCCACTGTGGGGGCAGGCTTTGCCTAAGCCTCCCTCTCTTTTGCTTAACCTTCCCTCAGTCCCTCCTTCGACTTCATGTTGCCTGCCAGATGTAGGACTCTCAGGTCCACGACCACGTCTACCTGCATGCCACATGCTCCCCACCATGATAATAATGCCGGGACCATGAAACTGTAAGTTGGTCCCCTCAGTTAAATAAGAGTTGCCATGGTCATAGTGTCTCTTCACAGCAATAGAAACCTGAACTAAGACAGCACCCCACTCTTTTCCTTTGAACTATTCATTTAGAAACAGGTCTAGGTGATGGCTAAACTTGACCCTACTCTGCAGCCCAGGCAGGCGTTTGGCTGCAAATCTTCTTCCTGATGCAGCCTTCCCAAGCAGTAGGGACCACAGGTTTGTACCACCAGGACTGGTTCTTTCCCCCATTTTATTTGTTTTTCTTTTCACCCTTACCCCCCCTGGAAAATTCACTTTTTAGTTTGTGCCCTTGAGAAGATGGCCTTCCTTCTTAATGCCTTGCTCACTCATCCATAAAATGGAATTAGTAATATTGTCCACCCAACAGGATGGCTAGGAGAGTTAAATGATTAGCTTATGCATACTAATACACACTGTGAAGTGCGACTAGAATACAGTAGATTCATGATAATTGCTATTATAACAACTAACTTTAAAGGGGAATAACTTTTATGGAAATGTAAATTTCTTTAAAACACGATCACAAATATTTAAAAGTATATACCTCTGGAGGGCTCCCTCTGACCTGCCTGACAATCAAGCTGAATGCTTCTCCCAAAGCTGCAGACACTCCTGTCTTAGCCAATGCTCTATGGCTGTGAAGAGACTCCATGACCACAGCAGCGTTTATAAGGGAACGCATTTAATTAGGGTTTGCGTACAGTTCAGCGGTGGAGGCAAGCGTAGCAGCAAGCAGGAAGACATAGGGCTGGAGAAGCTGGAAGTTCTACATTCATATCAGTGGGCAGCAGGAAGAGGGAGAGAGAGAGAGAGAGAGAGAGAGAGAGAGAGAGAGAGAGAGAGAGAGAGAGCGCCACTATACCCAACTTGGGCTTTTTGAAACCTCGAAGCCCATCCCCAATGACACACTTCCTCCAGCCAGGCCATAGCCCCTGAAAGGGTCACTAATGGCCAAGCATTCAAATCTATAAATCTATTATTATTCCAACCACCATACTCCCTACATATAGTATTAAGTAAGTCAAACCAAATGGCTTCATTTTCTTTTGGTGGCTGTTGTGGTTGGAGTGAAAATGTCCCGTGTAGGGCTCAGGTGTTTAAATACCTAGTCTCCGGTTAGTTGTGGCACTGTCTGAGTTGGTTTAGGAGGAATGGCTTTGCTGGAGGATATGCCACGGCTTTGAGATTTAAAAACCGTTAGCTACTGGGGGAAAGGACATTCCTGTGACATTTGAGCAAAGAATCTAGCTGCCTTCTGCCCTTGTCCTAAGAACTTCTCCAAGGCTAAATTTAAAAAGCAAAAAGTTATTATTTTGGGAGAGAGAAAATTTCAAAGCAGCATCATATACAATTTATGATATTGTTATTAATAATTAATATTGCATGAGTCTTGCATTTTCCATTGCGCTGGGAATACAAACAGCTTCAGCGGGTCCTTTGGATCCCCAAAGGTAGCAATGAAGTTGTTCATCCAGGCTGAGCTCTCATGGTTAGGCCTGCTAGAAAGAGTTTATGGCGATGGAAAGAGATTTCTTCCTTCAAGTTGGACAGAGCTGGCTATTGGCAAGAAAGGGCCTTCAGCTCCTCGAACCCACCATGGTCCTTTGTTGTATGGAGTCTCCCAACACAGTCATTGCCTTTATCAGATCATCGGGGAGACTTGGTAGGGTAACTTTTGCCAGCAAACAGGCTATGTATGAAAGACTAGCGTATGTCATGTAACTTACATGTCGTATTCAGGTGGATGGCTGTATTTTGCTGATTGCAATCGAGCCATAAGCCCCGCCTACACTCAAAAGGAGGTGCTCGCAGGAGGTGGTGGGAGCACCTCCAAGGCGACCCACTGATGTCATCAAGAGGAAACACACTGCGCATTTTCCATTTTAATGGCCCAGCTCAGTCTCTGTTTATCCCTAAAGGCTGGGCCGGTTTTATAGTCTGTCAACTAGAGGTACAAAGCACAGGCAAAATGGAAAGAACCAGGCCAAAAGAAGGTGAAAGGGAAAATTCCGTGTTCTGTTTGAATTGTGGCGGGGGTGATGTCGGTGTCCAGAAGGAGCCTTTTCCATTCCTAGGTCTTCATGAGTAATGCTCTGGGGGAAAGCACTCTGCAATGAAACCCACCCTGCAGGCTTGATCCGGCCATCCTTGGACCTACTAGTTTGGAAACTGGCCCCTGAGTCATGAGCCAAGTTGCCGACCCCACAGACTCGTAGGGAAATAACTCTAATCTCCCTTCAAAAGACAAAGGATTATTAGCAACACACCCCTCAAGCATTCTCCTTTCTCGAGGGGGTACAGGGGGAATAAACTCACAGTTCGGCAAGAAAGGATTTGTGCAGGCCTCAGGATGGTAACTCGGCACCAATACAAACTATGAAATGAATCCGACATACTTGCCCCTGAGTTGTTTTTCAGCAGAGTACAAAACTACCTAGAGATTGGTCCAAACTTGGAAAATCATCCTGCAGACTCAACACGTGACTCCCCTTTAAAAAAGAACTACTCGCTGACCATGATGACATGTGCTTGAAATCCCAGAGCTTTGCAGGCTGAGGAAAGATAATCATGAATCTGAGGCCAGTCTGGGTTAGACAGAGGGACCCTATCTCAAGAATCCAAAAACAAATGCAACAACCCCCACTCTTATTAAATACACTGAAGTTTGTTGCTACTGATAACGACCATCCCGACTGACACTGACATAGCCTTCAAACTGAGACTAGATAGCAACTGAAGTATTTGAAATCGGAGTGTAGGTGTAGATGGTGGTTTGTTGTTGTTTGTTGTTTTAAGCCAGCACCCCAGGAAGTGTTTATGCGATTATTGAAGAGGAATAGCTACTGTAAACAAAACACCATACCAAAAGTGAAATTCTTTCTTCAAATTACCTTATCTCTGCACTACCACCCACAACCCTAAATTCCACAGACACATCTGCCCATCAGCCAAAGAAAGCATCTCCCAGCCCCTCGGCTCTAATCTCTAAATATAGGCAAGCAACCACACTACCCGGCTGTGGACACATCGACTGTAGCCTTGCTGCTCCCCAGGGAAATTCTGTAATAGGTTGCTGGCACATGCTGCTGTTCCTAGCACTACAAATGAACCCCCACTCCCATCTCTCTAGGACTCCTGTGTTTTGAGTATGTGCTGCCTACACCCCGGGGTTACAGAGTCATGCTGGAAGAAATGTCTGGCTGCTGCAATGCAGCTCAGGGCAGGCCAAGCTACCTCCACTGCAGGCTTCGTCTGCAGACTGCGCTTGAATTTTTGCAGGACACTGTTAGGGTCCCCAAGAGAGTTCTCATATGAAGTTCAAGAAATCTGAAGAAACTATGGCGCTTACATGATGGACTAATTTCATTTCAATAAAATTCCCGTATTACATTCAATGCGCCTGGCTTTATTAAGTTTTGTCATAAACGCTGGGAACACTTCCAAATTTAGGCTTGCACAATTATTTTTATTGGTGCGTTAACTAAAAATGGTATATGCATAAGTCAGAGTGTACGTTCGACTTCATCTGGGAAGCCAAAATGAGCTTTGGGTTGATTTATAGTCATTTTACCCCTGTAAATGAGATACAGGAAATAGGAGCTAAAGTTTCTGATCACAGCGTTGCTAAACCCTCCACCGGTTCCATCCACAGCTCTGCCGTGGATCTAATGAATTTAAATTCCAAATGTCTATCGGAAACCCACAAAATCACTGAACAAAGAGGCTGGCTTACTTTCAGCCCCAGAGCCATCCAAACAGTGCAAAAAGCCCAGAGGTTTGTTGTACGAAAGTGGGACCGGGGAGTTCTTGGTGCTTTGAAAGATTTTAATTGCTATGGAAAAATCCTTTCAAAGATTTCCCCCCTCAACATGGGCCCCTTGGAAACTTTTCTTAGGGGAACTGTAAAATATTTATACAGCTAGCAACATTGTTTAAAAAAAAGAAAGAAAGAAAAAGCAAGAAGGGAACCGTGCTGAATGAAAAGCAGACTCACTTGGAGCAAGCCCCTCAGACTCAGGGAGCCCTGAGCAGAGAACACTGCTGTTCAGCCCTGGAAGACAGAATTCATCCGGACCAGAACGCCCAAAAGCGGAGTTCGCGGATGTGTTAGGTCCGATTCTATGCCACTATCATTTTAAAACTCTTTATTTTGAAGAAGGGCCCCATATTTTGCGGGGAGCTAGTGAGGTTTGTGGAACGAAGTAACTGGCCCAGCTTAAGGAATTTCCCCCAGGAAGTTGTTCTGGGACCTGGATATATGATCCCCATCTGGAAATTTGGCGCTCTGCCTTTCAAGGCCAATCCGCGCGGCGGTTCTAGAAGCTGTGCTTCCTGCCAACCGGATTGGTCCACACATATTCTACCCTCAAAACTTGAGAGTAGGAGGCTCACAAGCCGTGCTTGAAACCTTAGAAAATAGGACCCTGAATTTGTGAACAGGCCCGAAGTGCCGAATTTTGGAATTTAAAAGGACTGTGGTGAGCTCGTTCTGTAGCTTAATTTGTACTCCCAGAGAAGAAGGAAATTTCCCAGGGCAACTTAATTAGTACTGGTTAGGGTCAGGCCCCAGGTCCATGCGCCTCTCTCATTCTGCAGCATCCGTAAAGAGGGGCTCACCTGGATGATTACAGTTCTCAGACACCGCTGGACTCATGTGAACTTCTGCTTCAGTGTGTTCTCAATACTTCAATCAACAATGGCGTTATTAAAGAAAGGGCTGAAGAGATCATCGCCCCCTCTGTATCAACTCCCCAAATACTTTCATCTCCTCCCACTGCTTTATCTTTCTCTGATGAAGCTATGTGCTAATAAAAAATCACAGATGTCAATCGCACGGCCTCTTGGGATTCAACCTACACACTGATGCCGTCAACCCCGTAACCCCGTAGAAAGGAGGAAAGAATCCGAGGCCCAACAACCCACAAAGTGGATAATTAATACCAGAGAAATCCAAATGTGGCTACAGCGTGGTAGCTGAATTACTAAGGGGCAAGATGAGACAGAGCCCCAGACTTTCCTACAGGGGAGAGTGGCTACTGCACCACAACAATCTTCTCGATCAGAAGGGACCCTCTAGTCTCAAGGCAGATTTAATTGCCATAATTCAATTAACATGCTTTCACTAATTATATAAGCCGGAGATGACAGTGCAGCAGCACCAGCACCACTGAGAGTAAGCCAAGTTCTTTTCATTTTTTAACTTAGTCTTAATTATAAGTGAATTGCATTGATTTCTTTTTTTCATATCTTGCCTTCAGCTGTTGTGTTGTAGAGTATTCTCATATAATTTAAAGACTTTGGGTCTTTGGCAAAAAAAAAAAAAAGAAAGGTATTTATCTTGTGGACTAACTGTAGCATTCCTAAATATAAATTCGCAAATATAGGAGAAGACAATTCTTATCATATGTTAAGTGAGATGAAGAATATTCACATCAAGTGAAATGACCTTTTACTTCCCAAATTCTGAAGTGCAGGTAGAAGATTCAACGAAGATTTGTATACTAATTATTAAGATTGTTATTAGATGAGATGACTTTAGGCGTGTAAAGAAATGCTAGAGAGAGCCAGCAGCTGTGGTACCCGAATACAAAGAATATGCGTGTTCTTCCACAAGATAAATCGCACAGCCATTCATATGAGAAGCCCGCCATTCAGAGGCTACCTGGGACGGGAGACAGCAAATGCGTTGTGTGTGCTGTGAAAATGATAATTGGATTAGCTCTCCACTGAAGGAGATAAGACGGTGGGCTTTCAATCCGAGTTACCATAGCCACACACAAATGCAAGGGCACAAACGGGAATTACCTGCTAGAAACCTGCGGCCAGTGGCATCGCCACACTTGGAAACTTTCCAACAAAGCAAAGCATCTTCTAGGAGGGTTGGGCCAGTGCTGGACTGCGTAACAGAATCGATTCATTTTGGTAAATCTCTACCTTCGTTCATCAAACGTCTATGTTCTCCACATCACACCGTTACCAAAGTTTTAATAATTCTGTGAATTTTGATTTAGTAGGATTTCATGATTAGGTCAGAGTTTTTGATATATTTAGGTTTTCAAAGACATCAGAGGGGGGCTGGAGAGATGGCTCAGAGGTTAAGAGCACTCAATGACTGTTCTTCCAGTGGTCCTGAGTTCAATTCCCAGCAACCACATGGTGGCTCACAACCATCCATAATGAGATATGGTGCCCTCTTCTGATCTATAGGGATATATGCGGGCAGAATACTGTATACATAAGAAATAAATCTTAAAAAAAAGACATCAGAGTAGAATTAAAACTGATTTCCCCCTTAAGAGTTCTTTGTCCTATTTTTATGCCTAAAATTTTATTTTATTTAGGTAAAATTTTGTCTTATGCATTTGCTACTTCATAAGCCTCAGAATGAAGAACAAGAAGTGTTGACTGATAGTACCAAATGACCAGACTGATGTCAGTCTAGGCAACAGGGAAAACAGACATCTTAAAAATCAAGTAGCCACCAGCTCTGCAAAGCCAACCATCACCCATGAGCACGAGGCAAATCCCCCACCCCATCCTCATTGCTTACCATGACCTCCCTTTCCCTCAATTGCTAGGCTTCTTGTTTGGGGCTACTTTTCCTACAGAACAGTGAGAACTTGAAATTCACTAGGTAGGTCCTGTCATCAATCTTTATTTGTCCCAACAGGCCATAGTCTGCTCAAAGGTGAACATATCACTGCCATGTTTAAGGGCTGGCACTCTAGTGCTTTTTGTAAACATTCGTATGCAGTGAGAGAAAGAAACTGAGGCTTCTATCTCATCTTCCAAGAGCTTTGACTTGTTGGGAATTATTCACTTGCATGGAATAAACACATGTTTCAAACTCTTGAGATTTAGGAAGACAGTAAGACTTCTTAAGGTCTTAGAATAGACAATCTCCTCGTTTTCCACCCAAGACATCCGGAAGAAGGATTTGGTTGGTTTAGATTTGGCCATATCCAAAATACAGTACCAAACTCATTCAGACTGAATCAGCTGACTATCTCTGTGGCCAGTGGGCTACAGTACATTGTTCTCCTGGCTTCACCAACATATAATCTTGTGTTGGGAAGCAGTAGTAAGGAGAAGATGGATGGGTAGTGTGTTAGGAACAGACAATAGTGGTACCCAAATCGTCAACCTGGTCTGGAAGAAGTCAGGCTTTTCCAAAGTTCTGAGTATTCAGAAGCAATCACCTTAGTATGGGTGACTTTTACTTCGTAAGTAAGAGATGCTTGGATTAATGCGAGTTCAAGTTACCCATCTTGACTGAATCTTCTGTTAGGAAAAGGGATGCCCACATACCAGTAGCCGTATTTTATAGCTATATTTATAGTGCTACCAACTGGTCGTCAGAGAAAGTTGGCTTAGAAAATAGTTCATACATCATGGTTGACTTTGGAAAAGATGTGCAGGACAGGAGTGGCAGGAGTTAGAGGTAAAAAGTGTTCACCTTCGTTGTAAAGAATGTTTTATTGCTCCTGGACACATCAGCCCAGAATGTCCAAAAATCTGGCTCCTTTGGGGGCCACTGCTCCTCACTGCTTTCCTGTGGCTGTAGGAAGGAAGCTTTGTTATGCCCACACCACACATGTAACCAAATCCCCTTTTCACAGAGAAATGTACAACGGGATGATTTTTTTTTTTACCTTGTTAGTTATATTTTTCAACCCACATATGGCTGAACGAGAAGCCCGCACCACCACTCCTGTCCACACACACATTTTACTCTGTGTGTCAGGGCAGGCTTCCCTATTTACACAAGGACAGGAGAAAAGCTTGAGGAAGACGAAAGGGTCACTGGGCCCATTATCCTGGCTGTCTATGGCTCTCCCCTGCCATTTCCTCTCATCCATCAATGTCCTCCCTAGAAACTCATCCATGTCCCTTGAGTTTTGATTATTTTTTTCCTTAGGTAATGTTCCTTTTACAGAACCTATTTTAAGATCGTATGTTCTCTGCAAAGTTGTTTGGCCAGAACGTTCCTGTTGATCCAGGCTTTCCGTCTACCCAGATTGCTTTCCTTGTTCCCACATGCAGGGAATATTAGCATTCTTTCTTATTGTGGGGAACTGGGCAGTAATCTTACACCATATGTATTTTTATATCAAAAGTCATGAGATCCTTATTTTGCATTCCTTAACTATGAGCCATCTTCCATTTCCCATCCTTCACAAGGGTAAGCGGGGCCGGCGTCACCATTAGAGAATTCCCAGAGAGGCTTGGGAATCTGGTCCTTTGATTCTTCCACTTGGCAAAGGAGGGGGAGGGTCCCCGCCTGTTTGTTTGCTTTGGGATGAAGTCTTTTAAGTTCTAGTCATTTATCGCCTAACTCCCAGGTACTTCATGCTTGCCACCCTGATGTTATGGTAACTGTAGCTGGAAAGCAAGCCCAGGCTGGGGGAAGTGAAAAACAAAAAAAAAACAAAAAAAAAACAAAAAAAAAGGCGGGAAACAGATTGGAAGTAGCCGCTCTTCTGAAGCTGCTGGTGCTTACTTAATGAGGAAGGAATGCAGTGATGGCCACAGTCAGGATTTTAAGGACCACAGGTCTTCAAGGACTTCCACTCAGGAATTCTGCAGATGAAAGCTTTCGGGACTTATAAACAAGTGAAACAACTGTCCTGTGAGCAGCAATGTCTGGGAAACACCGCATCAAAATTCACGGACCACATTAGCATATTACAGGCTCTGATGGCTTCACATTAAATAAACAGAGTTAACTTTAACTCAGCATTCCCAAGACCTATTTGAGCTTGAAAATCTTGCCACAGTTTACCCAGAGGGGACCTGCAGAGCCGCATTCCTTGAACTGCTCAATTAGAGGACAAAGAAATACAAATTTTATTATCTTAAAAAGTGGTATGCTCTTTGTGGATATTAAATATGCGAATGTAATTTTTTTCTCTAATCATTGTTTGCTGCTATATCTCATGGACCAGGGCCATGGGGTTCACTGGCCCAGTGACTGGGGGGGGTAGATGAATTCTTGGCTTTTTCTGCAAGATAGTCTTCATAGAGGGGGAAGGAGGGTTTCTCGGTTTTTTTATTGTTTTATTGTTGATTAGATGCATCTGGGCATAAGTTTTGGGGACCATATAGAATTTTACGTAAGAGATATCTAGATAGAAAGGGGAGTAGGAGGAAAACTACATTTTTGGTGCTGGCAATGTTTGCCCCATGATTGTGGAGACAACGTGGAAAGGGGAAAGTAAATAGGTCAAACTGGATCCGATTGCCCCTTCTGCAAAAGAAGGATGAGAACTAGCAAAACACAGAGGGGTCAGAGTGCTTGGTTCCTCCCCAGGAGACCTCTGGTGTGGACAGGCAGAGCTGATATTTGGAATTTAATTTCACAACCCTTCCCTGACTTTGAATATGGCTTGGAGGACATTCAACTATTTCCAATACCTTCAGAAGGCCAAGACGAGAGAGGAGCAGTCAGCCGTGATGGGCCAGTAGACCCCAACAAAGGAGAGCAAAGCCAGCACACCACACCTGCCACCATGACTGTGGGTCAAGAGTACAAACAGGGGCATGGCCCGTGCTCTGTGGCCCACTCACAGGGCCCCTGTGAGACTCTTGAGAATCCTGCTGCCCTCTGCCTGGCCCAGCTCAGCACTCCATGTGAACTGGGGAAAACATCAAAAACAACTGAGACCAAGCACTATCCACGTGGCATATTTGTATTTGTGGCTTGAACTAGAATTTGCCTGGACATTTAGTGACGCATTTGCCTACTCACCCGAAGAGTGCGGCTCATGAGAAAGGAAAGAGAAACAATAGAAAAGAGCTGTACTTTTTGTGTATGTGTGTGAGTTTGAGTGTGGATCTGCAGACATTGCTGCATCCCGAGGTGGGTATTCTAAAGACACTTGTTAGGAGCCTAATTGCAGCTGCGACAAAAGTCTGAATGCACTGTCGTAGTTTCCAGCTTACTGGGAAGGAGTCACTTCACTGCAGAAGCCTAACTGCAATCGGTATTTCCCCCAACACACAGAATAGCACCTAGTTCGATGTACTCAATATACATTCAATAAGCACTCATTTAGATGAATGAATGAAGGGATGAATGAATGAAATGCTCTTAGGTCCTAAATCTCAGGATACACTCTACAGGGAATTCACCTGTGTGCCTTTCTTTTTTCTTTTTTTAAAATTGATTTTATTGAGCTATATTTTTTTTGCTCCCCTCCCATCCTCTCCCCTCCCCTTCTGTCCTCTCCCATGGCCCCCCTGCTCTCAATGTACTCAGCAGATCTTGTCTTTTTCGACTTCCCATGTAGATTAGATCCGTGCATGTCTCTCTTACCGTCCTCATTATTGTCTAGGTTCTCTGGGATTGTGGTTTGTAGGCTGGTTTTCTTTGCTTTATGTCTAAAAGCCACTTATAAGTGAGTACATGTGATAATTGTCTTTCTCGGTCTGGGTTACCTCACTCAGTATGATGTTTTCTAGATCTATTCATTTGCCTACAAATATCAAGATGTCATTATTTTTTTTCTGCTGCGTCGTATACTCCAATGTGTAAGTGTACCACATTTTCCTTATCCATTCTTTGGTCGAGGGGCATTTAGGTTGTTTCCAGGTTCTGGCTATGACAAACAATGCTTCTATGAACATAGCTGAGCACATGCCCTTGTGGTATGATTGAGCAACCCTTGGGTATATACCCAAAAGTGGTATTGTTGGGTCTTGAGGAAGGTTGTTTCCTAATTTTCTGAGAAATGGTCACAGTGACATCCAAAAGAGGCTGTACCAGTTTGTACTCCCACCAGCAATGCAGGAGTGTTCCCTTTACCCTATAACCTCTCCAGCATAAGTTGTCATCAGTGTTTTTGATCTTGGCCATTCTTACAGTTGTAAGATAGGATCTCAGAGTTGTTTTGATTTGCATTTCTCTAATGGCTAAGGATGCTGAGTATTTCCTTAAGTGTCTTTCAGCCATTTTAGATTCATCTGTTGAGAGTTCTCTGTTTCTTATTAAAGGAGAAAATGAAAAGAAGTAAGATTTAGAATGAAGGGCTCCCAGAAGTCATTCCTCCCGGGTCGACTCCTTTCTTTCTTTCCCCTCTTGTTTCTGTCTTTACTCAGCCATTTGTTTCCTCCTCTGCCTTACACCTGGCTAAATGCTTTGGAGATAGTTGGCCAGCAGATTAAAGGAGTGGTCCAGGCTTTGAGCAGTCCCAGCTCCTCCTGAACTGTGACTTGGAAAAGCTTAAACTTACTGTAGAAGGGAAAACAGAGTCTTCTGTTCATGGCTTGAGAATGTTCGTAATCATGGCCTGATTCTCTCTATGTTCATCCTGCATGCTTGTTCCCTGCCTAGCTTTGGAGTCTCTCTGTTGGCCGTGGGTCCTGTGCTCTCGCGGGGTTTTCCCTGTACCTTTCAGATGACACGGTTTGTTGGATTATGACCCGCTTGCACGTCCGTTTCCTCCTAGAGACGTTAAGCTCATTGAAAGCCCTGTCTTTATCATTGCAGCATCACACTGCTTCCTACTGTGTGCATGGAGCGCATGAGCTAAACCAGGCAGTTTTGATTCCTTAAGAGCAGAAAAGGGGGGTGTTACTTTTTCAGTGCTGGATGCACTTCATACTCTCCTGACCCAGCTGACCCATCAAGCCTGCTGGATGTGGTAGAATGGCTGGCGCCCCTGCTCACCACCCCTCTAGCTGGAGAGGAACCTAGACATTCAGAGAGCACCCACGGAGTGTTGTGTGTGTGTGTGGGGGGGGTGTCTGTCTCTTTTTGCCTGCTGCTCTGACTGTTGCGGTATGTGCCCCTGCCATGTCACAGGCACTCAAAAGTATCCAGGATTTCAGACAACTCCTGAAGGTGCAAGTTCCTCAGGCCGCACGAGGATGCTGAGTTTCCTTCAGATCATGCGGCATCGGAACCGAGTTGAGGCCGCGAGAGTAGAACAAGTCTCTCTTCTTCCTGTCCCTCTCAGACAAGAGCCAGAGCGCTTGATATTTGTTAGTTATCTCCATAAAGACCAATTCTGCATCTTTTGGGGATCTTGGTGATAAAAGGAAGATATCTCTAGTTTCCCAGCTAGGAGTTAAATGGTTGCGCATATGTTTCGCATTCTCCTGGCTTTGCTTTTCATAATCTTTTACTGGATTGTAAGTGCCAGATGAGTTTTGTTTTTCTATTAAGGCAAAAATATGCCTATTTTGTTCAGTCGTCTCTCCTCTTTCCTTGCCGTTGTGCTGAGCATATTATAGTGGTAATAATTCTAATAATTACGGGCCATCGAGAAAATTCAACAGGTAAAGGTGCTTTCTTAGAAAACCTGATTTGATTTCTGGAGCCCACAAAAAGGTGGAAAGAGAGAATAGAACTCCCCACCCCCCAAAATTTGTCTTCTGATCTCCACACCCATGTTATGGTGCATGTGCCAAAACATACACATTATTCACACACACAGTAATTAAAAAATGGAAAGAACAAATTCTAATGATGATGATGATGATGATGATGATGATGATGATGATGATGATGATGATGATAGTATTTCTATCCATACTACGCTATCCTCTGTACAGCTGTCTTACTAGCTCAGGCTGCCCACACATCCCCTCTGTATCTACCAGTCACATCCTATAGGTGGACAAAGAGAAGCAGGAAGAGGCTAAATAACTGGCCGACGGTCACCCATCAAGTAGCTTGTAGTTTAAATATAGGCATCTAACACTAGGACTCGAATGCTTAGCAACCAGACTGCACTCTGCCCCTGTTCTAGATAACCGGGAACCTTTCTGCTTCTGTCTCCTGGGAGTGGGACTCATTCTTGGAAGCAGACTTGGCAGACTGGACAGAGGAGACCGCCTCCCTAGTGCATTGAGAGGACTCCCAGCACAGGAAGGCACAGGTGAGCGAGGGAGGCCTGAGAGAAAGTCAAGAGTGTAGAGTTGGATGAATAGCTCAAGGCGAGCATGGGGCACGTGTCATACCTAATAGAAGTGGGAGATTCTGAAGAGACAGAAGCACATGACTCAAGATTTGGGGGTAAAGTTCCTGGTGAAGCACTCTAAAAATACCCCAAGACCTCATTGACAAGCCTTCTAGTATAGACCTACAATATCCTTCAGTTCAGCCTTGTGTCTAAGTAAGACTGGGCTGTGTGAAGATTCAGCCTTGACTCCGGTGGCATAGACAGTTAGTGAGACTGTGTCTGTGTCTTGGGAACTCTCAGGGAAGAAGAAAGAGGAAAGGACCAGGCCCAAGCTTGAAGCCAGCTGCAGCTAGGAGTTCTGTTCACAATCCCTCCTGTGTTGGATTTGGGGATATGTGCGTTCACCCAATGACAAAGAAGAAAAGAGGAAGCGAGGGCTGCAATGTCATAGAAATGGGAACAGAAGAAAGGGAGCGTGGCTTCGGAGTCTCTGATTTGTGTGGTGTGATCCCTGACATGGCTCCAGCTCGGCGGGATTTATGCGGCTTCATTCATCACACTTTCTTTTGAAATGGAATTTTCTGCCTTGGAGCCTTTGAACATTGACATCCAAACACAATATATTCCTTTAAAACCACCTCTGGATAAAGAGAACCTGCAGAGGGAATTCCCCCAGCTCGTAGGTGGGGTCTGTTTGCTTCTCAGATCTTGAAGTACTGTGTGGAAACGGCCCCTCCCTCCCAGAATGGAGAGGAGTCCTTCATCTCTGATGAACGACAAGCAGTGCCATCTAGTGGCAATTTGTGCTTTGTTTCTCCTGAAAGGGGCCTCCAAGCCCAGCTTCCTCAGGACTGGGAACAGCAGTCATCTTCCCGATGTAGTTAAACGACTGAGGCGAGAGCATGTCACAGAACTGCTGCCAATCAACGTGGCCGAGGCTGAGGCCGGCCTTTTGTTGATAGGCTGTCGATTTTTGAGTGCTGTGAAGTCCCTGCAAATCACTCAGAACAGTTTCCTGGGAGGGGAAGGGAGGCAAAGGACCATCTTGCCAACTCATATCATTTTATCTCGCTATAAAACTACTCGTGGTTTGCTGGTGAACAAACCCTAAAGAGGTCAAGTTTAAAGTCAAGCAGGGAAGTCGCAGAGGTGGGGGTTAATCCCGGTCTCTTTACACTTTATTTCTGGTTCTGTTTTTGTTGAAGTTTCCTTTCCTGGAGGCCAACATTTCTAAGCCGTTCCATATTGTCAGCCACTGAGTTATCAGTGACATCTCAGAAGAGGTAGGGGTGCTGTTAGAAGTTTCTAGATCACGGTTCCTGTGGTAGAGGTGCAAAGGGAGAAATGGCCTACACTTTAGCTTAGTATCCTTGAGTTTGAAGCACAACAGCGGAATGTGTGCCAGCTTTCACCAAAGCCACCACCAGCTGCCTCTCCAGCTGCAGCTTTGCGCTGGGCCTTGGGGCATCCCCAGGGCACCTGTGCCACAACCTCCTCGCCTCAGCCCTGCACCTTGAACGTGAATTCTAGCTTGTCAGTGCCTGTCTTAATAAATCTTTTTTTTATGGATTGGTGAATTTCAATTGTGCAAAAATAAGTTAAAATACATCCTTCATAATTGGAAAACAGAGGGTGTCTTTAAAGCGAGAAACTACTTGGGGTTGTTCAATGTATGTTTGGTCAGACAATAAATATTGATTTCCTTTGTTTCTCAAAGTTATCTGAAATAGAAGCAGAACTATATATAGGATATAAACCCTATTCACTCATTAATCACGGGGATCAATCTGACTCCATTACTAAAGCAAGAGTGAGCATTTGGCTACAGCTGGTAGTAATGAAGCAAGTTCTGGATCTTTAATCAGGCACTCAACTACAGTTACATAGGTAAATTATTGTGGTGTTTGAACAGACTCTAATAGACCACCCAGACAGACCAATATGAGGGACATAAAGTTTTAGGTTACATAGCAAATTAAGACATACTCTAAATTCGGCCCCAACTACAGCCCAAAGGCACAGAAAATACAAAACTGCAGAACACACAGCCCTCAAGTTAACATCTAGACCACAGCCCCTCAGTGATCCTCCCAAAGCTCAGGTATCACTGAGGAAGAGGGGGCAGAAAGAGTGTAAGAGCCCAAGGCAGTGGTTACTTCAGGGAGAAAGTATCTTCTAGACACATCAGGGCAGCTGTCCTTATGAACGCACTGAGGTTGTGACAGTGCACGCAAGATCTCAGACCCAGCAAATCCCCTCACGGAGGGGGAGTCAGTGTGAAGTCCCATGTTAACCACGGAGCTTCCGGCAAGCGCAAGCTGCTGGGAAAGGCCCCGTTAATTTTCTCTGAGTCAACCACACAGATGCAGTAGAAGGCCACATATCCAGGAATAACGTGATTGGCTCACATACACACACACACACACACACACATACGCGTACACACACATACACACACCACACACACGCACACGATTGGGTGGATGAAGAATGAAGGTAGAAAGGTAGGGTGGTGACCATAATGAAAGAACTCATAAAACATTTTTTAAAAGTCAGATTAACAACAATCAAACAAATATCCTTCTGACACTGTGGTTGACTCCCTGGGAAAAAGTAAAAGAATGACATTGATTAAAAACTGCAGCCTTTTTTCTATCTTTTCTTCCATAAAAAATTAAATTATTATTGTTATTACTACTACTACTACTATTGGGTTTTCTGTTTCTTTTTTCAAGACAGGGTTTCTCTATGTCGCTCTGACTATCCTGGAATTCACTTTGTAGATGAGGCTGGCCTCAAACTAACAGAGATCTTCCTGCCTCTGCCTCTCAAACGCTGGGATTAGAAGCATGTGCCACCACCGCCTGGCAAAGTTATAGCTTTCAAAGCTACTGCCTGACCACAAACAGGACTCAAGCCTCAAATATTTTTTTTTCAGGGCTAGAAATTTATTTCCCCTGAAATTACCTGCAGTTAGCATTTTAGAGAGGTAATTTTTGAAACATTGTATCACAGTTACCTGCCTCACCAACAAACACTGGCCCAGGCGCTCTCTCTCTCTCTCTCTCTCTCTCTCTCTCTCTCTCTCCCTCCATATATAAAAATATATATATACATATGCATATATGCATATATATGCATATGTATATATATATATATATAAAACTGCCCCTGAAAAGTGAAATATAGACTGTGAAAACATGGAAACATGGAGATATTAATGGGGTCTTTTGATATTTGTGAAATGCTTTCTATAAAAATTAAAGCAGGTAGTGTCTCCATGTTAAGGTCATTAAATACGAGAATTCATTGTCTTTCAGAAATCAGGCTCTAGCATTGCTACAAACAAACTTGACCTAAATTGTTTTTAAGATGAACGCTTGACACCTTTTCACAACAGCAAGAAGGAACTGTAGTACTAATAACAGTTGACGAAAGCAACCGTTGATTTTCATGGTGTTAATCACGGAAACCACACCAAGAGGCAAAACCAGGGACTGCAAACATGCGTACCGATGCAGCCACCCTGGGGACCCCAGCTTGGGCTGCCCTTGGTTTGGACTCTACTGTATCATAGTTTTTAAATTTCTGAAATCTGTGATGTGGAGCCCCTTTGTTAGCAGAAGCTCACTCTGAGGGTTCTACCAAGGGAGACCGAATGGCGCATGGGGTACTAAGTGGTCGTGGAAGGATAGGGTGGATATTACTGCTGCAAACCTACGGGTCCCGGCGTTGCCTTTCCATATGGGTTAAGTAGTTTTTATCTGTGGGCGCATTCTTCTTTTAATTCTCCCAGTCATCTCCCACTCTTTTCATGAGAGAGTGTAGACAACTTGGCTCACTTAGGCAGTTTTCACTGGCAGAGAGACAACCACCAGCACAAGAAGGCCCTCTTCTGGCTAAGACAGAGAAGAAGGACTTTGAAATGCTGTCTGTTTAGACTGCATGTTCAGGCTCAAAGTCAGGCCCAGGCTAATTATAGTCTTACTATTCCCCCTTTACTTTCATTTACAACAAGGCAGTTGTGATGGTTTGAATGAGATGTCCCCCACATTCTTCGGCATTTAAATACCCAGTACCCAGTTAGTGGCCCTGTCTAATCAGGCTCAGGAAGAATAATGTCACTGGAGACGAGCTTTGAGGTTTCAGAAGTCAAGTGCTCTTTCCGGTTGGCTCCCTTGTTTCCAGCTTTTGGTTCAGTTTGTGAGCTTTCAACTGTTTTGGCCACCTTTGCCGCCATGCTTCTCGGCCGTGATGGCGATGGACTCTTATCCCTCTGGAACCCTGGCCCCCAAATAATTTCTTTGTTTAATAAGTTCCCTTGATCATGCTTTTTGTCATAGAGGTAGAAAAGTGATCAATACAGCAGAAAACACGCTAGTGCTGTGGGAGGCAAACTCAGGGGCCTGTGGAAGAAGACAGCCGGCCACTGATGCTCTCCACAGAACAGGGAGAGAGGGTAGCGGCTCCAAGACTGTCCGTTCTCTCCTTCTAAGGCTGGCCTCTCTTTTGTGCTACATGACTGTCCACATGACATAGCCAATGGACTCAGAGTAAAGATAAGCCTCTTTTATCCTCCGCAGGATTCTGGAAACGAAACAGAGGCGACCCCCATTGCAGGCAACGCTTAAGATATAAAGGGCAGGCCCCGGCACGTTGCCAGCTACATAGAAGTGACTTTCAGAGAATCGCAGCACTGTTCAGGAAGACATATGGGATGGAGACAGCATGCTCTGGTTCTCTTCAGTACCCTAGCCCCCACAGTGCCTGAAGCTTCCTAAACCCACACTGCGGCCATGTCTCTCTCGTGCACAGGCTGAGATCTGGTCACTTGTAATCGCTGAATTCTGGTGAACATAGGGCCCTTCCTCCAATGGGCACTTCAACGCACTTTCAGACCCTTACTAAAATACGAAGAACTCAGATGGCTGCTCCTGTTCTGACTACAGTTCCTGAAGTCGCCTCAGTCCTGGCAGGCCGAGAAGGCGGTGCACGCCTGAGATGGAGGCCAGAGCCTTTGGAGAAGTGGGCAGAAGAGTGGGAAGGGGGCGGGGGCGTCAGCAGTAAGAAGAGATTTCAGAGTGAGAAATGGTCTAGCAATAGAGTCTTAGAGGGGACAATAAACACATTTTATTGCTTTCATATCAGGGTGCTGTGAGGTCAGTGTGTTTAGGCTCCTAGTCAGACAGTGACCGCCAGCTCGGAAAAGGGGGGAAGGACACTGACTCTAGTTCTTCTGGAATATTCTTTCTAAGAACCCCCTGGCTGAAAGTTGGCCTGATCAACTTTGGATATTTTTAACCCTGTACTCTATTGCTAAGTCGTCGAGGAGACAAGTGCTTGGGTGTTAATATAGGATCTTCTCGTGGTCCCTTATTTAAAACACGACTGCTTCGACTGGAGAGCGGTGAAACCTCATTATAACACACTTAGAGTTGACATTTCCAGGCTGTATTGTTCGTGCTTTTAAGTCCCGGAGAAAAGCCCATTAAAGCCGTGTTAGCCACATTAATTCAACATTTAGTCACTTACAATACAAACCCCAGTCTTTTGGAAAATGGCATTAAAAAAGTTTTGCCATATATGGTCATTATTTATGGCTTGAGCCCTATTGTCTACTTATAATATGCCCTTTATCAGACCCAAATGCCCACTTCAGAGATTCTCATTCTGAGCAACAACTGGCTTCTTACATTATCCACCGATGCAGGGAAGTTAAATTACAGGCAGTTCATATCATAGAAACAAAATGTTTCCTGCAATTACTGATAAGGGACAGTTCATTTTCTCTCTGTCATCCTGGAAAAAAAAATCCTCCTAACAACAATTCATGCCTGGTTAAACAGGATTTCCACATCTCCTGCTGACATCTTTCCAAATAATTCAGGGCTGTTATTACTGTATAGCCCTGGCAAGGCTCAAAAGCAAGCAGACTTGACGAGTCTGCTCAAAGCACAGCTTAAGTAGTTGTAATTAATAATAATTACATGCCCACTACACTCCAGTTTTATCATATTACCCGTCAATGCAAATAAAAAAAATCCCCATACAACACACTTGCAGCAAGATTGGTGCATTAATAAAGCAACTACATAGATGTCCTCACCATAAAGTTTAAAGCATTTGTGCTCTTTCCTGTTTTTATTGATGTTCATTATTCTCTGTCTGCTTGCAAAATGTGGCTTGGGTACCATACAGCATGTGGCCGCATGTTTTTTTTCTTCCAAAAGCTTCCTCATTCCTGCCGTGACTCGGATTCGAACCGAGGTTGCTGCGGCCACAACGCAGAGTACTAACCACTATACGATCACGGCGAGCTACTGACGAGCTGAGCAGCAAGCTTCCTTTAAAGGCAACTGCAATATTAAAATTTGTGGAAACACTGCCATCTATTGCCTAAGTGTGTACATTTTCTTGATAGTGCCAAAGACGATCTGCGCTTCTGGTCCTCGATTGAGAGGCCCAGCACCAAAGCCAGCATGGCAGCAGCTCCGCCTTCTTCATTGGCTGGGAAAGTTGTCCTAGGAGAAGAGAAACTGGATTCCCTGTCTGTGGAATGGTAATCAAGGTAACAAGGCGGACAGACACGGGCTGACTGCTTCATGGTTTCGCGCTGGTTTTTCAGCGAAGGCTGCACCGCCCACTGTGCAGTCCACCTACTACGCTGCCCTGAACTGCATGAATTGGAGTCTCGGTGTTTGTCTATTTCCACATGCTAAGGTAGCACTACCAGACAAAATGCCCTGAAATTCAGAGGCTCTGAGGGGCTAATTTTTCCAAGCAGAGAAACAGAATATATCCCAAATGAGGCACGGATCCCTCCAAGCCTGCTGGTCCCAAAGCTACTCTTTTCCCAGTTCACTGGTTTAAAGGCACAAAGGAACCGGGCTTCCCTTAGCGCCGACATCCCATCGGAGGGAAGATGCTAGGATCCATGCTTCATACACTTCAGGGGAGATTTAGTACACATTATTTTATAAAAATTATTCTCCAAAAGGTATTTAAAGGGCTGAGAACCTTACAAGAAAGCCTACAAAAGAGTCTGTTACTATAGAATGGGCTGTTATTGGGCTATCTCTTTTAAGCCTTGGAAACCTAGGTGCAGCTGGCTGAGGCTGGCTGGCATGGTGGGTGGAGCGCCAAATCAATGTGCCATTGGTTGCTAGGGGCTCCCTGGTTTCTTGGGGGAGAGTGTCTCTGGAGGTAAGATTCAGACACAAAAGTTCTCTCTCTCTCCCTCTCCCTCTCCCTCTCCCTCTCCTATAGCTTCTATCTTTCTATATTCTTCACACTTTCACCAATACATCTTCTTTCCGTGGTGTGGTAGAATATTCTTGCCCAGTTTCCTGAGCCCCAAATGGTCTGTGTAAGAAGCAAGGTCAAAGGTGAAAGAACATAGCAGGTCAGGTCACCAGGCTGAGAAAGGACAAAACAAGTCTCTTGGTGAATAGGAAATAGCAGTTTCCCAAACCTTTGTGGTTTGTTTTGGTTTGTTTCTTTGTTCTTGCTATGGTCAGTTTGTAATTGAAAATACTATTATATGAAAAAGATCCCTATAATACAAATTATGGACTAATATTCTGTTTGAATTCCAGCTTGTCACCAATAAACTGGAGGGAGGAGGCCACTTTGTAACCCTCTGTGCTTTTCTATGTAGGGATCACAATGGCTTCTCCCCAAGAGGACTGTCCTGAGGACAGATAGGCAGATACATGTCAATATTTAAAACAGGCCTGTCACATGGTAAGCGCTGCAGTCACAGTTTAAATAAACACATTCCATTAGCTGCTGGAAACCATTTCATGTGACTGTCAGTCTGGGATAGACCACGCGACAATGCCCAGGATAAAGTTGTCCCTGTTTGTGCCATGCCAGGACAGGTTCTTCTCATTCAGGGACCCAGGCTGAGGGAACAATTTCTCTCAGGAGCTGACTGAGAATTGAGTGATGTTCATTGCTTGGCAAATGGAAACAGCTCTGGAGATCCTGAAATGAGCAAGTTAAAAAAAAAAGTCTTTGGAGCAGCTGAGCCATGTGTCCTTGCCCCATGGGTCAAAGTCTTGGGGCGAGAAATATGGGTTTTGAACTATATGCGATAGTCACTAAGCAGCCATCAGGAGTTGTTGGGGACCGAGCATTTTGCAATGAGAAGCTCATCTCCACTCCGCTATCTTCTTGGAGCCCTGGATGTATTTGACACCACCCAGTCTCTCCCTTGACAACAGTTAAAGTTAGCCCGCCCAGTCTGAGCTTCCATTTCCTGTGACTCCTTACAACTTCCGAAATGGAGTTCTATTGAAAAGAAGGTAAAATAAAAAGCAAGGGCCAGTGCCCTCTCCACTTGTTCTTCCTGTGTGACCTTGGGCTGCTCACCCATCGATCCAGGGTGACTGAGCTAGGTGGCGTTCAAGGTTTTTTTTTTTTTTTTTTTTTTTTTTTCCTCTGACATGCCACAAAGTTAACTTCAAGAAATCCGTTCATGGACAGCAATCCAAGATAAAAATCTTGCAGAAAAAAAAAAAAAGAACCTTTCAGAGAGGAATAGCCACCACCATTTCAGTCTTTCAGTCTGTGTTTCTCCTGGAGGTCACAGGTGCTGTCGTTTTGCTGACTTCTCCATGTCTGCAACCTTAGTTGTCCTGCCCATGGGAACATGCATTACGCATGTAAGGATTGATCTTTTGGATGCGTGGCTGAAGCTGAACGAGTGTGGAGAAGAATTTCTCTTTCTTGAGTAAGTGTTTCATACAGCTTTGTTTATAAGAAGAACACTATGATAAGACCAGACTATAAGACCACACTGTGGGTCAAATTGTTTGCAGGCTTGAATGGCAAAGGTTCCAAGATGACCAGCCTCTCTCATTTGTGAGGGGCCCGAAATGATGGATTTCGCTTCCAAAGACACTAACTGTTGACTCCCTTCTCTGAGTCTTTAAGCAGAAGATTGATGTTTACCGGGGTCTCATTGTTAGAGTAACAGTCTTGCTGCCTGACTGCGGTGGTGTCCCTCTGATGGAGTTGTTACCTCCTGGCCCTTCATAATGGATTCTAGCAGAGGAAAGGGGGCTGACAAGGGGCCAGGGACTGCAAGGGTCCCCACCTCCCAGCTGAGCCCTGTCTCCTCTGTCACCCCTCCTCCCTCTTTTCCCAGACTGGGCTCTGTTTTCTCCTCCTCGTCCCTTTTTTCAGTTAGCCTCCTGCCTCACTGGGGGTGGGGAAATGACAGTCAGATCCCTCACTGGGCTGGAGGCCAAGCACGCCAATCCATTGGGCCGAGGCTGGCTGCCTGCCCAGTTTTCAGACAAAGACAGGTTGGGAACCCCCCTACAAAGAAGGCTCCACGGTCCCCTCCTCCCAGGGTCCTGTCTCTTCTTGGGCACTTTCTAGAACACTAGCCCCATCCTAGGAAGCTGTGTGTGTGTGTGTGTGTGTGTGTGTGTGTGCAGAAGAGAGGAAAAGAGAAGAGAGGAAGAAAGAAAAGGAGGCAGAGAGGCACATGGTTGGGAGAGAGAGAGAAAGAGAGAGACTAAAATTAGACAATCTGCTACCTAAACGGGAACCAAGGATTCCATGTACACCGCACACACCTCCGAGAAGGAGCTGCCTTTTCAGAAGGGAAAATAAGGCGGCTGAAAGCAGGGGAAACCCAAACACATGCTGGCTTTGAGTTTCAAACTTCCACGCGAGTCTCCCTTAAGCACAGGGTGGAATGGTGGACTGACTCAGACTTGAGCATCTCCTTAAGATTTCCCGCCTGCGCCAGGAGATCCCTGATTCCGAGGCATCACAAAACACTGGCGCAAACGCACGCTTTTTCTGAATGCTCGTAACCACAAAATGTTTTAACAGCTCGCATTTTCAAGAGTAAACTGCCGGGAGTGGTTTTCCCTGTGCTTATTAATGAACTCTATTTAAGCAAGTCAGGAATCTTGCTGTGGGGAAAGCTGGAACTGCGGGTATGTGGGGGGCAGGGTGGTGGTGGTGGTTGGTGGTTTCATTTTAATTTTTTTTTGCCTGAAGGCACCATTATAAAACTCCAGATGCAAAGCCCTCTGATAGAATTCCTCCTCCACACAGCTCTCTGGAACATGCGGCCCAACCTTCCTGACTGGCAGTCCAGGCCTCTGGAAGCTTTCCTAGGGGGCTGATCCATTAGTGATGATGCGAGACAGCAAGGAACCCCTCAAACAGCTGAAGGCCTCTGGCAGCAGAGTCAGGCGCTGCATACAGGAAACGAGCCCATGGAGTGCGGGAGAGACCCCTCCGGATGGACAGCAAGTTTCCCTCCGTCGCATTAAGACCTGAGGCTCTCATAAAGAGAATCAATGCAAGGAAGGGGACCGGTTAGCCACCTGGATTTATCTCTGACAGGTTCACCAGGGAACTACTTTTCTCTTATTATTTATTGTGATTATGGTTTCTAGAGTGCTGGGGATTGAACCCAAAGCCATGAACACCTTCTGCAGGCTTTTCATGGTGGAGCATAGTCTACAGTGCAGGTAAAAGCCTTGGACGGATAATTTGACCTTTCTGAGTTTGTTTCTTTCATACAAGGGGGGAAATATTATCTACTCTATAGGGTTGCTATGAGGATTAACGCGCAATGTGCTAGAAACTGTCTGTTAATTGGTAGGCCTTAACCCGGAGGCCGTGTGCCTCAGTTGACCAGATGTGGAAGAGAAGAGGACCGAGGTGCAGACCCACGGCAAAGCCCACAGTGGCCGGAAGTTTACAGTGGACGCTAAGCAGTTGTAATAAAATGCTGGCTGTCCTCCACATGGGGATGGCATACTTCAGGGTCTGAGAAGGTGGTTCCTGTGCCAGGAACAGAGGGACCCAACTGGAAACCGTGGCGAGAGTAAGTGAAGAGATAGAAGGGAAGCAGAAGAATCCAGAAGGCTCCCGAGGCAGAGGCCCTTGTACCAGCTTCGAGTTGCTTTATTGTCCTTCTGCGCTAAATAAGCCAGTATCTGAGCCAGTTCTGCCTGGAAGTGTCTGAAACAGGAAGTAAAAGGTGCTTGAGGGTGAAGGGAGAGTTAGAGAGAAAAGGTAGCTAGGTAGGTGGGAGCCAAAGGTTATGCTTAAGCCCTCTGGGATACCGATCAGGGTGGGAGGCTCACAGGTTGGGCCTGTTCTTTGTCTAGACCTTTTTCTTAACAAGACTGAGCTGTCACAGGTAAGAAGTGCCTCACCGTAGGTGGGTGGTGCCGAGAAGAGTCGTTGGTCCAGGACTTTTGCAAGTATGTTTGACTTCTGCCCTCTATACTCTTCCCTGAAATGCTGGAGCACCCCACCACCGATTTCAACACTTTTAGATGTTTAACATGCCTGGATGTGCTTTGAAATCTTGTGTGGCCTCACTTTTGAGCTTAAGAAGAAGCTGAGAGATGCGAAGAGTTTCTGACTGGATGTTCGCACGTGTAACACTAGCATTCGGGACAGTGAGGCAGGGGAATCATGAAGTCAAGGCCAGCCTGATCTGCATGGCAAATCTGAGGCCAGCCTAGGTTATGTGCCAAGACCCTGTGTCAAAACATGCAAAAAGTTGTTTTTAAATGATGGTTAACTATTTTGCTACTGACAGTTTTAACTCTATTTCTGAAGAACGCTCCACAGGAACATTATATTAAGTTCGTAGGATATGTGGTCAATTTTTATTTTTCTCTATGAACATCAAAATCTTTTTGGTTGTTTGTTTCTTTGTTTTTCAAGATAGGGTTTCACCGGGTAGCCCTAGCTGTCTTGGAACTCACTCTGTAGACCAGGCTGGCCTTAAACTCAGAACTACACCTGCCTCTCCATCTCAAGTGCTAGGATTAAAGAATCACACCATCATACTCAGTGAATATCAACTTCTTTAGGGCCCAAATCTCTCCTAATTACAGTGGAATTCGAACCCCAACAAGAACCAGCAGGATGACTCAGTAGGCTGGAACACTTGCTGTCAAGCCTGATGGTCTGGAACTCACACTGTAGAGTGAAAAAAACTGACCCTCCCCACCCAGTTGCCTTCTGTTCTCTACATGTGTTCTATGGCATGTACACAAAGACACACACACACATACACAAAGACACATACACACACATAGATTTAAAAAAAAGTTCAATCCGAACAGGCAAACTGATTAGCCCTTGATAACTTGGCCATCAGAGACCTGGGGAAGTACTGTAGCTTGCTCTGATGTCATTTCCTTAACCACATGCACCAGAGGAACCAGGAACTGGACAATAAGATGCAAGGGCCACCAAGTGTGCACCTTGCATCCTGCTTGCTTGTATTTCCTTTCTTCATGATGAGGTTCATGGTCTGGGAAAGCTGTTTAACTCCCTTGGCTTCACTGGCTTTAAAAAGACCAACAAGAAAAAAAAAAGCTGCTCCTTACCTACTATATGAGAGAGTTAAGAGAAATATGTGAAATAGTTAATAGAAGGTTTGGATGGTACTGCATAGAACACACAACTGTAATTATTCTTACTATTATCATCATAGCCGTTATTGATGCAGAAGGTAGATATTAAGGTAATAAGAAGATGACAGATTTCTATCCTAGGAATCCCTGGGATCATAAAGCTACATCTTATCTGGAAAACATGGACCTTGACACCTTTCTCTTGATGTTCATCAATTCTTCGAGTGACTGAAGAGAGAGAGAGAGAGAGAGAGAGAGAGAGAGAGAGAGAGAGAGAGAGAGAGGAAAAATAAAACAAAGGGGAAACTAGCCTAATTGAATGTAGGATAAACTATTCATTAGCAAACTAAATAGCTACGCATTTAATAACCTATAGTGCCTCATGGAAAGCCAGGGCACTGCCAGAAGTAATTGAAGTTTGTGATTCTCCAAACTGTTATTTAAAGCAGGGTTTGGCAAGGCTCAGCGAGCCTGCACCAATTTTAATTGTGTTTTTAAACCTCAGGATGGAGACTGCATTTCTTCACCCGTTATTTGCATAGTGAAACCTCTTTATGGCGAACTTGATTAGAGTCAAACCTTAGGCAGAGATTTTAAAGTTCAGCTCATGTGGGATCCATCTAACTAAAACCCACACTTTCAGTTCTGACCTTTTAACTGGTTAATTCCCAGTTGCGCATTCCTTCCAATTTGGTCTCTTTTCCCTCTGACATCTAACAGTGTGGTGAACACTATTGCTACCAGAGAAGGCTTCTTGGGAGGCTTAACCTAAAGAGAGGACCCCCAGGAGTAACTCAATGGGCCTCAGAGGAGATTTATCAAGTACCATAAGCCAGGTCGCCATGTCCTACCCTCCGAGACTCCGTTAAACACATAAATACATTTGGCAGACTTCATCCCACCCCTCTCTCCTACTGTACTGTTGACAAACTGTGCCCACATGTGACGTTCTAACCTTGACCCGTGGATCTTTTGTGCCTTAGTACACAGGTGTCTGTCTCTGTAGTGTTTCTAGTCCCCTACCCAGTAGAAGTAGTTGTGGTTAACACCTCCCACAGAGGCCACAGGGAGCATCAAATGAGAACCGAGCAGAGGAAATTGCATCTGAAGAATGGCAGGCAAAAGTCGAGCAGTGTTTGGCTGGGGTTGCCGCAACAGCATCATAAATATGGCAGCTTAAATACATAGTTCTGGAGGCCAGAAAGAGCCCCAGAAGGCTCTTCTTTGGGCTGTGAGCTGAGGGTCTGGGATAACTGCTGGTTATTTTACCTGCACCAATTCTATGAGCTTTGTTGGAAGGCCCACCCCCCAAAACTACTATAGCTCAGCATTCTCATCTAGTCACTTTTCTCTCTAGTTTTACCCTAAAAGTCATCTTCCACATTGGCAAAGGTATTCTAAAAATGTAAATTGGATGGCCCACTTTTCATGAGAGAATTGAGATTTCAAGGGAGGCTGTCTAATATACAGAACCGTAATTAATAGGAGAAACTTAGGGTAGGATAGATAGTGGCAAGATCAATAACAGCAAAACAAATGCCATGGGAAGTCACGGAACAGACAGTGCTGACTTAAGGAGAGTATTTCATAAGCTCAAGATAGGTCATCCAGTGAGGTCTACAGTCTCAGTGCACAGAAGGTCTTTCCAATGGCGGTGTCTAGAAGGACCTGACCAATGGGCACAGGTAGCAGCAAGGAAAGCAGAGATCTGGAAGACGTAAACATAGTGATAACTGGTGAAGCTCTGAGAGCAGATGAGCATTCTAAATAGGTATACTCAGCCTCATGCTAGAGAGAAATTTGTTTACACAATCAGATAGCGGACGCTAAGTAATGCAGACTGCAAGGGCCAGGCTACCCCAATAAGCCATCCACTTTCTTAGGCAAGCCTTTAACATTTCCCAAGTGCTCTCCGTACATCCATTTACTCTTTGACCTTTAAGAACTATGGAATATGTGTAAATAACATGGAAACATAGGCACATTTCTAATAATTGTTAGGTGAGCATAGGCTCAATCACGTTAAAAAAAAAACACTGAAGGGAGTGGGACAAGACGCTCTTACAGTCCAGTCTCTGCCTCCTGCCAGAAGTACCCAACACTGCTCCTGTGTGCCAACCATTCCCTTGCTGTCCATTGCCATTACCACCCATGTGTATATTCATCAGCCCTAAGTGAACTGACTCTACTTGGTATCGAACTTTAAATATCTGGAGCAGTAAAATGGCCAGGACTTTGCAGTTTCCATCTTATTCCCATAATTACGTTTGTGAGTTTTGTGTGTGTTGACATGAACAGGTGTGGTTTGTTTGGTTTCGGTGCTTTCTGGTGCTTTTCTGCCCCAACTACTTGGTTTTGTTAACTTGACACGAACCTGGACTCATCCGGGAAGAGGAAATCTCAATTGAGGAAATGCTACCTGTAGGCAAGTTTGGGAGGGGGCAGGCTTTTGATTGATGATTGATGGGAGAGAGTCCAACTCTCTGGGTGGTGCCGCCCCTGGGATAGCAGTCCTGGGTGGTATCAGAAAGCATGGGAAGCAAGTTAGTTATCAGTGTCTCGCTGTGGTCTCTGTTTCAGTTTCCTGCCTCAGGTTTCTGCCCTGAGCTCCCTTCTTGCTAGACCCTGATTGGGATGTGCAATCCAAACAAACCCTTTCCTCATCAAGCTGTTGGCCACAGCGCCCCATCACAGCAAAAGAATGCTAACTAAAACACTGATTGATAGGGTTGTATGTGTTTTGCTTTTGAAACAGGGTTTCTATTAGCCCTGTCTGTCCTGGAACTCACTATGTAGACCACACTGGCCCGGAACTCACAGACTCTGCCTCCTGAGTGCTGAGATTAAAGGCGTGCACCATCATGTATGTCCTGCTCTGTAGATAATTTTTATATTAGTTTTGATCTGACAATGTTGCCAGACTCTCTTAATAACTCTATTAATGAACTAGTCTGTATTTAGGGATTTTAGTCCATATTTGGGGATTTTTTTAAGTTTCTATGCTCTGTATCATTTACAAATAATGACATTTAAAATGACAATTTTGATCTTTGTTTTCTGGTTTTCTTTCCTTGTTTGTTGTGCTAGCTAACATCATCAGAACAATCTAGAACAAAAAGGAGATAACATACAATCTTGTCTTTTGATTATCTTAAAAGGAAGGTTCTGGCTAGAGAAGAGGCTAGAGATAAATGTTCTTATCACACAGAACCTGCTGTTCCCAAGAGTCTGTGTAAAGGGGAAAAGAGAGAGCTGACCCCATAAAGTTGTTCTCTGACCTCTGAGTATAAGCCATGCACCGACACCCACATATTGAACATGTGAGCAGAGCAATAATAATAATACAATAATAAACAATTTTAAAGGAAATCCTCAGCATTTTATCTATTAAATAAACCATTAACTATAAATTTTTATAGATAGTTTGGCAAGTTAAGGAAATTCCTATTATTAATTGTCATAGGACATTTTAACCTTTGTAGAATTTAAATCATGAAATACCTACTGCATCTTAGCGAGTACCTTTTTTGGAATTCTTCAGATAATCTTGTGATTATTTTCCCTTTTACCTGTTAGTTTGAGCATTGGTTTTTACGTGTTAAATCAACTGTGTGTTCCTGAAATAAACACAACTTGGTTATTAATGCTTATTTTTGGGGGCGTTGCTCAGTTAGTTTTCTGAGAATGTGTGTGTTACTGTGTTCCAGAATGAGGTTGGCCTGATCTGTGTGGAGTTCAGTAGCCAGTGCCTATTTCTGTTTCGTTTTTTCGCCAACACATCTCAGAAGTTTGATGTGGTATCTGTAGCTTTTTCTTGATGTCTGAAGACCATTTTTCAGAACTGCCATCATAGGCTTTGCTTGCAACAAACTAACAAACTTCTCATATGTGAAAATGTGGAGATCCCGTCTTCCTTTCTGAGGTACATTTCTCATAAACCTAGAACCCCAGGCTGCCAACTACTTTTCTTCAGCATTCTAGAACTGCCTGGCTCTCACGCAGCATCGTTGCTAAGAAAGCTACTCTCAGGCTGGAGAGACCATTTGGCATTAAGAACATTTCCTGCGTTTGCAGAGGACTAGGGTTTGGTTCCTAGCAACCGTGCCAGGAAGCTCACAATTGCGGGTAACTCCAACCTTCGGGGGAATCTTGCACCCTCTTCTGGCCTCTAAGGCAACTGTGCTCATGTGCATATAACTACACATAGACACATACAAACATTAATGAAAAAAAATCAAAGAAAACTGCTCTCAAATAGTTACTCTGTGGAGAAGTGGGGCTTGGCTGCCCAGATCTGTTTCTTCATTTTCATTTGATTGTTTGGCTTATTGCTGTATTTTTCATTTTTAGTTTCATTGTATTGTGTCCAACTATTGATTTTGCCTTCATTAGACTAGTTGTGATTGGTAAGATTTCATATTTACTTAATGTTTAATTTTTGTTTATTATTAATCTGTGAGTGTGTGTGTATGTGTGTGTGAGAGAGAAAGAGAGAGAGAAAGAGAGAGAGAGAGAGAGAAAGAGAGAGAGAGAGAGAGAGAGAGAGAGAGAGAGAGAGAGAGAGAGAATTTTCAGGGGCTGGTTCCCTGAACTGGTTCTCTCCTTCCACTGTGGGTCTCAGGAACTGAACATGTGTGATCACCGTTTCACTGGCTCACTAAAATTCCTTGACTTGAATTGGTGTGCCTCTTCAGTTCTGGAAGTTTTCCATCATTAACCCTTCAAATTCTGTCTCTGTTTTCTTGTCTTTCTCCTATCTGCCTGGCACTCCAGTGAAACACGTTACCTAGACTAACCAAGCTACCAAGTCCCTGTTTTCATTAGTGATCACCGTTGTGTTGTTTTCCTGTGTGGTTTCCTGGATAATTTTATAGACCTCTTCTATCAGCCTACCCATTCCATTTCCCCCTCTATAACCTCTAGTTATAGGTTGTGTTAGCCTGTGAAAATGTGTATGCATATCACATGTTCAGTAAAACGGTTTAAAAACACTTAACATAATTGTGTATTTTAAAATTATACTCTGAAAGTTTTCTTTAATAGACAGTACGGTGTCTTTGGCAAAGCTAACTAGGTACATACACTCTCTAAATAAACTTGTGGTTACATAAAAATTATGCATAAATGAGAATAAATAGAATAGCACTGAAAAAATTTATATGTCAATTATCCAAATTTATAATTATCATTTCATCTTTTCAAACTACATACTTTTGTCAACATTTTCTTAGAAGAATTTAAAGCCAATCTTTGAGAGCATGTAATTCCAAACGAAATGGAATTCCATCTGAAAATATCTTAAAGTACTCATCTCTAACCGATGGGAATGTCTACATGTGTGTGTGGTTGAATCAACACGCTATTATTCTATCTGAGTAAGGCGGATATTGTGTGTGGGTGAGTGTGTGTATTTCTCTGTGTGTGCTTTAAGGAACGTTATACAGGATTCACAGGAATTCAATTTAGTTCTCTAAAAATATGCAGGTCATTTCATAGTTCATTATTTCTTCCACATGTTTTCAAATCTATAATATATCTCTGTAAATACATTATGCATACTTTAAAAAGCATTCTGTCTGAAAATGCCCTGATCTGAAGTCCTGCGGGCCTGTGCTTGCTGTGTTTGAGTTATTGCCCGTGGTGACTTATTTCCTTGCACATTTACTTGATTTTCATCGTTGGATGCTCAGTATTCTTGGAATCTTCCTCATGAGGATTACTCAGGGTCTGGCACAGAGATGTGTTCTTTGTAAAGGATATGCATTTGTTTGTACCAAGCATCTGGTGGCACAAGTATTCTGGAGGTCACTCTCAATTAAATTCTTGGCTTGGGGTTTTTCAAGCCACTCAGGGAATGTGGGTTCAGGCAGTAAATCTGAGATAACCGGAGTTACAAGTTCTCAGAGGTGATTTATTGTTCTCTTACCTTCTCCATGCATCAAGGTTAAACATAGTAAATCTTCTTTATGGCCCTTGCTGGAGGATTGGAATACAGAGAAATGACAAGATTATTTCTAGTTCACATTAACCCACATGTACAACCCTTTGGCACACAGGCTTGTGGCCTCTTCACTTTGGTGACATTTGAAATTTTCTAACATTCCCTATACCATGGCGTTTGTAAAATGGGAAATTCACATTTGTGTGATAGAACAGTTTCCTCTCACTGTGTGGGCTGATATTCTTTCCTTCAGTGGGAGATCATCTGTGGGTTTAGGATGGAGCTTTTCATATATTGTTTTAGATTTGAGTTCTAGTAGTACATGGAAGGAAGGCTGATTCAGGTACTAGCCCTGGAAGGGGGAAATAGTCCGTTCTGAAACTCAGATTGTTCTGGCCTTCTGAACAGTGAAGCTATATAAAATCTAATCAAGAAATCCATGTGCGCATGCACACTACACACACACACACACAGCCCACATGTAAACATATAAATGGAAACAAACTAAAGTGAAGAAAGCCTGATCCTCTGCACACATCACATCCTTTGAGAATATGAATCATGGTAAAGTCGTTGTCTGTGAACGGAAATAAACACTTGAAGATAAGTTCACTGGACAGACACACCATTCCTTCCCTGCATTATAACTCAGCTGCATGACATGTGTCTGTATTGTGGCCTTAACTATCCTGATTCTTCCTGAAATATGTTTCATCCATGTAGTATATGTTTCCTTCAGTGTCTGCCATGGTTAGATAAAGGGGTAATGATAACTGAACCAAGGAACTGAAAATATTTTAATTAGTGTCTGAATTGATTTAGCTGTTCACAAAAATAGATCAGGAAGAAATGATCACTATTTTTATGGCTGTCAGTAACCTTTTATCCAATACTTTTTTTTTAATCTTAAAGGACCTAGCCCAGATAGAAAGAGACTTTCTGGGAGATATGATTTATCCTCAAAGGTCTATGTGAGTCTGAACAAAAATATCTCAAAGCTGAGAGTGGGAACTCAGTTGGGAATGAATGACGCATTCTGCAGAAGACACAGAAGGAACTCCATTCTCTCTAGAGAGAAGGACAAAGAAGAGGCAGAGTGTGAACGTGAGAGTGGGGAGGTATGGTGAACCATATATCAGCAGAGATGGCCTAAGGACTTCCCACACCACCCAGGTCTGGTACTGAATATTCTACTTCAAGATTTTATGTTTGTGCAGCATTGCCAACCTCTGGGAAAGTTGACTACATTCACAGAAGTATTGTCTATGTCTGGAAAAGACTTGCGTGCAAATCGTAGAGAGAAGGCTGCTTCCTGTTTGTGTCAGTGCTAAGGCTGAATAAAGGAAAAATTCTGTGACAAGCCAGTGAAGAAGAAATTGGTTGAACAATGAAGCTTCAACGCTCTGAGAAGTGTGATGGCCTTCAGTCCAGTTTCAAAAGCAGATGTTTGCATATGACGCTTGGGTCATTATTCATACTGGTAACAAGTTGAGCAGCTTTAGAAAGTCTCTCTAGCTTTCAGAAGCTAGATAGACGGTCAAGGGCTACCCGACTTAGTCTTCCTCAGTCACGGCTTTATTTCTCTAGCTCTGCTCCAAGCAGGGGTTTTAAGCTGATATGCACACTGGAACGCCTGGGATAGTTCCCCCACTCTAAGCACTTTGCTTGAGTTGATCTGAAATGTTGGTGTCAAGACTAAAATCTTCCAAGAAAGTCTGAAGTGCAGGCAAAGTTGAATCCTGTTGTCAGAGATCTGCAATAGCATTCTAAGGTTGCTGGGGAACGGCCACTTAAAAAGGTGAAAAAGCACAGAGAGCTTGTGAGAGAAACACCGTCATACAACACGTTAACTTTGAACAAACACATCCTTATAAATCCTAATTCAAACCAGAACTAGAAAATAAAAAGTTAAAAATATTTTGTAAAATCCACTATATGAGAACAAACCCTGTCTTGCCACTCATATTATCAGTGTCCTGAACATGGCAGAACTTAATTTTTCTAAGAAACTCCTGCCCAGGAAACTAAAGTCGCAAAATAGAGTATGAGTTATTTCAAGAACAACTGCATTGTGCCCAATCCCCGTTACTACATCTCCAGCCCAACTCCTGCACTTAGCGCTCAGGGAACATCTCTGAAGAGGGGGCAGAAAGACTGGAAGAGGACCAGCGATCTGCTGCGATAGTGTGTCTCCTAGAAATGGCAGGGAATCTTTACCTAGGATACCTCAACATCATGGCTGCCTAAGCAGGACCTGAACAAGGACAACCACAACAGACACACCCACATGGCCAGGGGAATCTCACAGGGCCCATTCTTAGTCAAAGAACCACAGGCAAGTAATGAATGCTGAGATCTGGAGAAATAGCCCTTCCCAAGGATGCGCTCTTATTGTGGAATATTCCTTTGACTATGTGAAGTTATGCTTCTTTAAGAAACTCTGTCATCCAGTGAGTGCTTGAGTAGAACGTTAAGTAGAAACAAAAAGCTAAGTAAAAACATCTGTCACAGTACAGCATCAGCTTCCTAGAACTGGGGTGATGGAATGCTGTTCCAGGTTGAAGGCAGCTCTTGGCCAGGCTCACGGAGGTGGGCGGAAAGCTCTGTTCTCAAAGATCCAAGAGGGGAGGAGCCAGTCACCAGAGCAAAATTGCTTAGCAGTTTAAGGTTTGGCTCATGCGATCAGAAAAGATTAAAAACACACAGTGAAAACAGGCCCAGATTGTGGGGGGAAAAATCTCTCAATATATTATAGTGTGTTTAAAAATCTGCATAGACTTAAAAAAGAAAAGAAAATGGGTATAGACAGTCACAGAAAAAAAATGAATAACTCATAAATAGTAAAATCTTTAAAGAGAGAATAAAGTAATATAAAAAGAGAAAAGCCACGTAAAGATGGAAAATACACAGGGAGTCTTGATCATGCATGGTGTGGTGTTGACTTTGAATTTTTTGAATGCTGATGCGTAAACAATAGCTGTGGAGAGACATTGGATTGTAAAAGGGACTGCTGAATTAAACCTACCTAGATACTTTAGGGATGTCTGAACTTTAAAAGTGAAGTCAGAAAATGTATTGTGTTGAAAAGAGGTTAGGCTTTTGTTTCCACAGAAAATGAAAGGCCATGGATTCCTTCAAGGTTAAAAAGGATCAGTTTTGGTTGGGGGAGACCTCCTGAACTACTTGACTACAAGCATAAAGAAATACACCAAGAAAAACGCCAGGACAGGTGACATATGTGCTGATCACTCTGCACAAGAAGCAGCTCTTGAACAACAAATGTTGCTCTTAGTTTGCCCAGAACTTGATCATTGTCTCAATTTTCTCAGAGTTCGCTAAAGATGCCATTGTCCTCAGACAACAGGAAGTAGTCTGGAGAATACATTGACCACATTCCTGGGGGGGGGTGGTTTTGATTATTCAGTGGGTTATGGATGTTAGTCATTGTTTAGGGGGACATAGGAATATAGTGTAAAAGACAACTATTAACCGCAAATATTTTATATTGGTTTAGATTTTGGTATATTAATATAAACTTAGTTATTTTTATTATGCTATATATGTATATTTATTCTTATTTAAGGTATTGTGCTTATACATCTCATTTAAACATATAATGTATAATTAAGAAATGCAGGTTCATAGTTCATGATCTATAATAATCAACCTTGTAGTCATGTTAGGTATGTTTTCAATGCCAAACAAATATATTTTAAATAGAGAGGTGATTTTAAAATGCTTCAGAGACCTATAAAATATGGCATTTAATATATTTTAATAACCTTTAATAAGTCTTTCATGCTTTTATGACAGTGAGATATGTCTGCTCCTGGCAGCATCAATCTACTACATAAAAGGATGATGGGCATCAAAGAACTTCCATAGAGAGTTTGCCTTCACTGTGGCAAAGCTAGCCATTTTGGCAAGAAACTGATCTTGCCTTGACTGGTGACAGTATGCTGTATAAACTGAACAAATAGGACACAAAGGGAAAAGACTGCTGAACTTTGCCAAGAAGATGTGATAGACCTTTAAAATTCCTGCTTCGTAGAAAAGTTTGCCAAGTATTCTGGGCCTGTAGGCCAAATGTGGATGATGCAAGATTGCAGAGGAGCCGTCTAGACAGTCAGAAGTCTCTGTCATTTTCATAGTTTTGGGAGTTGCTTGCTCTGCACTTCCTGTTTACTCTGAGGTCTTTGACAGAGTTGAGGACTAGATAGCTATAGTTATGGTTTTCCTTAGATATGATAGATGCTAAATTTGCTACAAAATTTTGAACTCATTGAAATGGATAGATAATAGAATAATTTCTCCAAATTTGCCAACTACAAATGGACTAGATATTATAAATGTAATTCATACTTGATAACTATTCTTAGTGTATATAGTTGCACTATGTTAAAGTCAAAACCTTCCTTTTTATTTAGACAAAAGGGGGAAATTTTGTGGAGTATTACTTTAACTATGTAAAGATGTGTTACGTTTGTTTATGCTGTATTTGTTTAATGATGTAAAGATGTGTTGCTTTGCATGCCTATCACCTGATTGGTTTAATAAGAAACTGGACATCCAATGTATAGGGAGCAGAGGGACAAGTGGGGCTGGCAGACAGAGAGAGTTAGTAGGAGGAGAAATCTAGGTTTGAAAGAGAACAAGAGGAGAGAACAAGGGACCAGCCAGACAGGCAGCTACTAGCCAGCCAGACATGGAGTAGGACAGACAGAATGAAAGAAAGATAAAAGCCCAAAGCAAAATGTAGATGAAGAGAAAAAGGTTAATTGAAGTTATAAGAACTAGTGGAACAAGCATAAGATAAAGTCAGGCTTTCATAACTAATAAGAAGTCTCCATGTCATGATTGGCAAGCTGGTTTGCGGCCCAAAGAAAGCCTGCTACAAGCTCCCTAATTGGTTACCCAATACCTGGTGATTGGCGCTGAAATCCCACACATACGAGTAACACTAAATAGACTGAACAGTTTATATTTGATATTTAGGCATTTATATTTACATAGCAATAACAATTCAAGAAAAAGAGACTATGGTTCTGAGATGAAGCAAGAGGAACACTCAGAAGGGACTGGAGAAAGGAAAGGGGAGGGAGAGAAGATGGAATTATATTTTAACTTTAAAACATTCCCCTCAAATCCGTTCATTGTTTTTTCCATTCACTACCCCCTCTTGGAATGATTGGTGGTTGTAGAGAAGACTTACTCTTTATTTTGAAACTCCACCCATTCTCTTTCTACTCAACCTTTACAATACTGTCAACTTTCCCCAATTCCAGCCCAGAGACCCATCTGAAATCAGACCTCCTCCCTCCAATCTTACACCTGTCTTGTCCTTGTCCTCCCTAGTCCTGGGCGCCCCTCAAACACTTTGCAGGAGATGATTCTCTTTTCTTAAGCAGGCAGCAGGCTTTGTTTCAGCATCGGGCCACCAGGTCTTTGCTTATCACTTGCTCAGAGCTATGTATTAAAACCTCAACTGAAACAGCGTCCTTTCTCTGGGTGATGGCTCGGCAATTTACAGACATTGTTTGTAATCTTTCAACTGCACTGTCAAGGCTCATGTCACTAACCCTATTTTTTCTAGATAAGGTTATGGGATTTTTTCTAGATAAGGTTATGGGATCTGCAGAAATTTGGCACCCTGCTGCTGGTATCACAACTGTGTTTAAGGCAGGGATTTTAGCCCAGGTGGTTTTGATTCTCAAGCCCGAGTTAGCTCCATGGCAACCCAATGACGCCTGAAGCCAGGTCTACACTGGCCAGCTGGAGGGAACATGTGAGGTGTTACTCCTTTTAATGAGTTGACACCAGCAGCTACTCTCCCAGTGGGACCCCACAAACACAGCTGGATAATTGACCCAAAAAAAGTATAAAGCTCTTTCATTCTCTCAGTTACCTGGATGTATTTTAAATCTTTAGCTGGTTAGTGGATAGGTAATTGTTTACTAAAATATTATTTATTACATCTTTGTACGCATGACGTATTTTATAATAATTTTCTTTCTTTTAAATTTTATTATGAAACATGTTTAAACATATACAAAAATAGTAAGAGTATTGGCATTTATGCATCCCTGCCCAGCTTCCGTAGTGACTTAGCCAAGTGAGTATATGCCTTTAGAAAACAAAGATTTTATAATATGTATATGGCAAAGGTAAGTAGTTTTGTTTTAAGCAACAACACAATACCAAGTCAGGTTAATATAAATTAAAAGCAATTTGTTATTTTAATCAAATATATAGTCTGTCTCCAAATACCTGTCATAACAGAATCACAACATTCTGCAGTGGGTCCATATAGCTGGAGTAGCTTCAACTGACTCAAGGTTGTTTTCAACAAAGTTCAAAACATCATCCCGGACCAGGCTGACCTCATACTTGTGGTGATTCTCCTGCCTCTGCCCTCCCTGGAGCCAAGATTACAGGTATGTGCCACCATTTCTGGTTCATCCTCATTCTTACAAAACACTCTTTCTTCTTCTTCTTTATTCATGGTCATCAGTGTTTCTAAAGCAGCTATCAACAATGATGGGAAGCAGAAGAAAAGCTAATACAGATGGAGGTCTATGCTAGTAAAAATCTCCACTTTAATTAAAGACCAGCATTTCCGTTTCATTATCTCCATAATATTTTCAATTAAAAATATAAGGGTAGAAATAAGGGGGGAAAAGGTGAGGAGAGTGAGGAAAAGAAAAAAGGAAGAAATAGAAAAGAGGAGGGAGCAAGGGAGGGAGGGTAGGAGGGAGGAAGAGGAGGAAGCTAATAGACACCTTTGAAATCGTATCATGATCGATGAATCTTGTCTTCTTCATGAGTCATATGGTCACAGAGCCCATCAGGTCACCTGTCAAAATGTAATTAGGACTCTCAGTCCTGCCACTGATACTCTTCCCCGTTCCCTAGTGGACATGCCTAGTCCTGATGAAGCTTCCCAATGTGGCAGTGCTCCCATTAGCTAAACAAGTATCTGCCAAGCATGAGGCAGATGGGAATCAAATGATTTTCACGTTCCCCATCTGAAGATCCCTGTGCCTCGCTGATGGCAGGATTACACTGGGACCAGCACATTAGCTGGGAGAAGAGAGGAGAAGGGGTGAATCCTATTAGTTAGGACCACACATGTGGCTAAATAAAAGCAGAAAAAAAAATCACAGCAGTGGGTTTTATTCACATCAGCCCTAGCTTTCTCAAAGGGGTTGAAAATCTGTATGGTGTGGTTTATCTGTTTCTCCTCGTTTGGGTTGCTTCGCAGCATAGGGCTTCTTATGAAACCCCAAGGTCACACAAGCCTACCACTCGGTGATGGTCAGGAGTGAGTCCTATGGAGGTGGGCTCCTGCTCTCATCTCAGAAGTTTCTTCAGAATTAATTGTTTTTAACATGTAAAGGATCTTTGGTCCTCTTGGACTTTGCTTGCTTGGGGACAGAATCTCTAAACTGAGGGTTAGCAATAGATAAAATTTGAATCTAATAGTGTGTGGGTTGTGTAACAAACCCTGGGTAGATTTCTGGTTCTGTGCTTAATTTGAACAAGGAGTTAGTCTGTAACTCATTTGAGGATCAAATAAGATTATTTTTTGTCAGCCTACTATGAGATGGAGAAGATTTATCTGCAGCCACACTCAGATGGTCTCTTAATACCTTTCAAAACTACAAGGGCTTCCATCCTAATAGGTTTTTGGTTTGAGATCTAATCATCCACTCTTGAATTAAGATGCTTGAATGAAGCCAACTCATTTGGAACTAAGCACTTTAATGTCAACAGAGACATATGGTAGGGAGAAGGGATTACAAAGCTCTCTCTGACGCATCCGTTGAGAAGGCAGGACTAAGACCCTAGCGCCGTTATTAGTTTATTCATTATTTCTCAGTAAATAATTGAGAGTAATATCATTCTAGGGACCTGGAAGTTATCTAATAATTACATGTTTGGGATAAAAGCGCATTCCCACCTGAAGTGATTAAACCATTCCCTGGCTGTATAATTACTTTGTCTTCAAATCAAAGAAAATACATTTATTATACATATTGTACAAATATATATATGCTTCTTTGAGATATATGTATCCAGATTGTTAATATTAAGGTATATGTTACCATTTGTACAAAGGTGTCACCCTAAACCATGGAAATTGACATTATATAGGTTAATAGATAATCATCTATAATAGTCAAGTTTGTAGTCATATTAGTTAGGTTTTTTAGATATATTCATTTCAGATAGATAAGTATTCTTCAAATCTTTCGAAGACTACACAATATGGCATTTAAAATGTTTTAAAAGCTTAGGACTTTTTATGACAATGAGAAATAACTGCTCCTGGCAGCACCAATCTACTTCAAGAGGATGATGGACATAGAAGAGGATCCTCGTAGAGTTTGTTAGCCATTTGGGCAAGACACTGCTCTTACCTGGACTGCTTGATGTTATGTTCTATAAACTGGACATGCAGGACCCACAGAAAAATCACTGCTGAAGTTGCCTAAAGAAGGTGAGACAGTCTTTCAGGGTTCCTGCTTCATGAAAGAGTCTGCAAGACAATCCGCAGGACACAGAAGAAAGTGAGTGGCAAATTGCCTATATAGGCAGAACTATCTTTGAAATTTCCTACATCATGGAAAGCCAGACACTATGGGCCTGTAGGCTGAAGATGGATGCTCCAATGTTACAGAAGAACTTTGGATGACTGTCCAGGCAGCGGATGTCTCTGTTAATCCTAGAGTTTTGGAAGTTGCTTACAATGTATTTCCTGTTTACTTAGATAATATTATATCCTTCTAGAGAATTTGACGTAGTTGAAGAATAGTTTTCCTTAGTTATAATAAAAGATATAGTAGATATAAATAATGTAATTGTAAATCTTGCTTGATAACTGTTTTGTTATATGTAATTTTACTATGTTAAAGTTAAATCCTTCCTTTTTATTTAAATGAAAGGGGGAAATAGTGTGGGAAGTTCTTTTGTATATATGTTGCTTTCATTGGTTAATAAAAAAAGAAGCTGGCTTGGCCTGTGATAGGGTACAGTAAAGCTAGGTGGGGAAGACTAAACTGAATGCTGGGAGAAAGAAGGCAGAATCACAAGATGCTATGGAACCACCAGAGGGGAAAGACGCAAGCTGCCAGCTGGAACCTTGCTAGTAGGCCACAAGCCTCATGGTAAAATATAAAATAATAGAAATGGGTTAACCAAAGATATAAGAGCTAGCTAGCAATACACTTAAGTGACTGGCCAAGCAGTGACTTAAATAATATAGTTTCTGTGTGATTATTTTCAGGAGTCTGTGTGGCAGGGAAACAAACTAGCGGCCTCCAATAACAATATCATAATAATGTACAGCTGAGATTATCTCTGACTTGTCACATGGGAAATCATGCCAACAAGGATTTGTGGAGTACTGAGTCTTTGAGATTATTTTGTTCATTTTAGATGTAGATGAACTGACAACTATGAATATTTTAGTTCTGTTTTCCCTGTACCGTGAGACCAGCATGTCATAGATAGGGCTGAGCCTCTCACCAGGAAAGTGATGTCTCCTGAAGTGAGGCAGTGGAGCACAGAAAGAACTGCGTGAGGACAGATGTGTGACAGAAGCAAGCCCTACAAATGGGGCTGTTAGTTATTGATAATTGGTGTAGCTTTGTTGGATATAAATATCTGATGATTCTCGGCGCCTAGAAACACAGGTCTGCAGACTGAATGAGTACAAAGAGATGCCTTACATAGACACACAAGATTTTAAGGAATATACAAGTCCAAAGGAATACAAACCTGTGTGCATCATGATGTCAACCACAAAGATCTGGGGGTTAATATAATGTAATTAAATGTTTAATTATCTGCTCTTCAAGCCTAAGTTGCTGAGGTTAAACATGTGTGGAGTAGTAGAAGGCATGAATAATTCAGTGTTGACTGTAGAGAATGAACCTGTGATTCATGGAAGGGAGAGGGGCATGCAACGTCACGACCGGCTGTTGGGATTCCCTTGAGGATCTGGCTGCACAGAAACAGGACTCCTCAAGCCTTTGTTAATAAGGCCTTTCTGAAAAGAGATGAAATCTAAGACATTGCACAGATTGGGGACATTCAGGGATGGGGGCTAATAGGGAAGACATAGGAGGCCTCTTAGTCAAATGGCAGTGCACACTCAGATTCAAGATCCAAGAAGCTTCGAGCAATGAAGTGACCAGCTTAGAAAACATACCTTTAAGCTGGGCTGTGGTGGCACACGCCTTTAATCTCAGCACTTGGGAGCAGAGGCAGGTGATCTCTGTGGGTTCGAGGCCAGCCTGGTCTATAAGAGCTAGTTCCAGGACAGGCTCCAAAACAAAACCCTGCTTTGGGAAAAAAAAAAAGAAAAGAAAAGAAAGAAAAGGAAAAGGTGCCTTTATAAAAGTGTGGGTGGGTGGGTAGGGAATGTTGGGGGCGGGGCTCAGTGATGGAGATTGGTCCAGCATGAGCAAGACACTTTTTTTTTTTGATTCCAAGCATAGAACAAGAAGAGATGAAAGGCAAGCAAAAGGATAGATGAGAGGACCAAAAGAGCTAGAATGGGCAAGCAGAGTAGTGGGAGAGCTTTGAAAATCAGAAGCTTTGGCAAGGGTAGGATGGGAGGGGCCATCACAGTCAGTGGGAAGAGACGAGTCATTCAGTCAGGACAGCAATCTAGTTAACGATCTAGTTAACTGTGGTCCTGAGTGTATGCATGTGTGCTACATGTGTGCAGTAGCCTTTGAGAGTCAGAGCAGGGCATCACATCCCCTGGAACTGGAGTCATAGGTTGTTGTGATTTCATCTCGTTGCTGGGGACAGAATCCAGGTCATCTGGAGGAGCAGCAATCCCCCTAAGCACCTGTGTCATCTCTCCAGACCCCTTTGCCCATCAGCGAATTGGACTTGACTTCACATCTTGTAGCAGAATAAACATCAAATGTTACCTGTAAGTGCACAAGATCTAACCATGTGATCATGTCTATACATTAGAAACTGTCGAATATTGATGGTGGACTATAGCTGAAGTCATGGAGGCAATGATTTTGGGGTTTTTTGCCATCTTGAATTAGAAAAGACTTTTAAAACTGTAAAAGAATCCATTCAGTCACCAAAAAATAAGCCTTTACACAAAAGTTATAATTACCGTAAAAAGTTTAAAAAATACAAAAGAAAAATAATCAAATATGTAAGTACATATACTTACAAACACACTGATACTAACATTTATAGATACAAAAAAAATGAAGTTTAAATGGAGAAGGAGAGACAGCACCTACACACAATCCTGAAAACCTGATTCCTTGGACCTACAGTGTGGAAAGAGAGGCCCAGCCTCCACAGATTGTCCTCTGACCTCTGCATGCCCTCATTAGTGCACACATGCACAAAATTTTTAAAAAACGGAACAAAAAAATTTTTTAAAAGTCAAATACAAAGATAAACTGCATGCCTAGAAAAATGTTTTCAATGCACATCACAGACATAAGTATTTTTAATATCTCAAGAACTTCTTTCTATAAATGTCCTTCAAAGACCAATTAGGTCTTTATGAATGATCTATTAGGAAGGTGAGAAATTAAGAACAGAGTTTAAAGAACTAGACAGTCTACTTGATCATATTCAAAGGAGGGATGCTCGGCTTGGCTTGGAGCACACTGATGCAAACTGAAGACAATAATATTGTCCCCACCAAGTAAACTGCAGAAATTCCAGTGTCTGAGAACCTATGGCACTGATAAACTCACGCATTTCCGGTGGGAGTGTAAACTGATACAAGCTCAATGCAGGGCAATTTGGCCATATCAATCAAAATTAGAGAAAAGCACACTCTGCTCCAGCCACCCCATTCTGGAGGATCTATCCTGCAGATGCACCTGCGCGTGTGAGACATGGCAGTGGCACCATTACTAATTGTAGAACTGCTTGACAAATCAAAAGATGAAGAGCGATCTGAGGGCCTCTTATTGGAAAAGGACTATATGAATTATGAGGCTGGTCCATAACTGTGTGCTATGCAGCCACAGCAGTGAACGAGACACTTGTAAAGCTGACATAGAAATCCGTCCACATCAAAGGCATGTGGGAAGGGAATGGGTGAAAACTGCGCACTGTGTCTCAGCAGGCAGCTAAAGAGCACACAGAGGTACAGTGCACAAAACTGCTGCTGAAGAACGATGGGAACCAAGGAGAAGGGTGGCTGCAGGAAGAAGAACTGGTTGTCTAGAGCAGCAGACAGCTACGCCGCTCACCGTATCTTCTCTGTGCTTCTTGAATTCTGAATTGTCTTTCTATGCTCCTTAGTCACAAAATTAAAGTCTTAGTTCAGTTAAAACTAATCAGTGTCAACACTCTTTGAAAGAGGGTTACACGGACCGCACAGACTCATGTCTGTCTCAAAAACAGAGGAACACAGATATAGAACCTCAAATCTGATATCTATAAAATATTTTCTGTAACTCTCATGTCATTATATGTAATTACAACAATTACATTTTAAATAAATGAGCACGTGAGAGAATTCATTTCCAGCACCACAATGAGATGGCGCTTTCTAGAACACAAATTTGATAACGTCTTTTTTCTACTGTAGATCTTTTCATTGCTCTCTGCTACCTCAGAATAATAATCTTCAGTTTCCTTCATATAAACTACAAGGCCTGTCATTGACCTGGCCTCACCTTGCTACTCCAGCTTCGTTTCTTGTTCCCTTTTCTATTTTGTCTCATTATCCTGAATTTAAATTTGTCTTTAAGAACTGACCTTCACAACAGACCTTCCCTGAAGCCTATGTCTTTGTTGTTCTTTTGGCTTCAGGGTCTTACCTCCTCTCTCCTCATCTCTCTGCATCCTTAGCAAATCGCAAGTCTCCTTGGTTGCCAGAGCTAGATAAATCTAATATTCTGTGTGTCCCGCGACACACCACGTGACTCCTTCTCTCTGGCAGTTCCTCACTTCCTTCTTGGTAACCGATACTTCATTCCCCCTCTTCTCTCAAGAGATTGTGATTTTCTCAAGGGACTTGTAAGCAGAAAAAAGGCCATAAATAAAAGAATCTTGTTGAAGAACTCCATCAAAGAAGCCACACCATGGGAAGAGAGACATGGATGAAGGAAAGAAATAATTCAGAAGAAACAAACAGGATTTGACAAGAGGATTGGCCATTGCCAGTGGATGCACTTCCCAAACACGGTCATGTATTAATATTCTTGGCCACACTCAATGTCACAGGTCAGCCTTAAGCAGCAGCAGCAGGCAGGAGTCCTTGCAGGTCATCTGCTTCCTTGTGGAAGAAGCACTTCTGACACTTGGGCTTTGCCCCATCCCCCACCCATGTCACTTCCGGGGCATGATTATGGTCCCAAGCAGCCTACAGGACACAGGCTGTGGCAATCCCAGTTAGATCTTAAGTGGGTGCCGAGGAATCACTGGAGTAAAAAGTACAATGACAGGACCCAAACCATTAGGATATCTTCCAGAATAATCCACTGCTATCTTGTAGGTAGCAATAACAAGAGGAGACCTGGACCCAAGTGAGCCTCAAGATTATCTTCTGAATAATTTCTTCTAGGGCTTTCCAGACGTCTCCAGAACACCAAGGGCAATAGAAACTGGTTGGGACTCGCTAAGACTCCTGGGTGAATGGTTATCAGAGTATAAATGTTTTCATTTACTATTAAGTTAAATTGGTAAAAATTCATATATCACCAGTGCTTCGCCTTGAAGCAAAAATACACCCTTTGATTTCTAGTGGGTAACCCAGCACTGCACACAACAAACTGCTGAATTCCTCCTGAGAATGGCTGGTCTATGGGGTTTACAAGCCTTGGTTCTTAGCATTTCTAATTGAGAGAAATCCCCAGTCCCTAAAAGTGAGACATTCTTGACTTATCACATGGCTAAATAATACTTTCAGATACCAGAGCTCTCTGGTGATTCCAGCACAAGGCTATAGCAGTCGGTATGTTGTTTAACTGTGCTTTTTAGCTATTGTCATGCTCAAAAGTCTGGCGGCAGCTCCCAAAAGCACAGAGAATGTCACATTCATTTGTTGCCAAGCCTGACCACAGCGGTTCCTGCAATGTTAATGTTCAGATAATAAGACAGTTTCTATAAAAGCAATAGATGTGGAAACTGTGATAATAAATTTAAAAATAGCATCATAAAAACCCTGCAACTACTCAGGACTAAATCTAGTAAGATCGATTAAGGTTTTTATGAGGATAGTCGCTAAAGGATTTAAAAAATAATAATAATAAATAAGGTCTAAGATAGAAAGATAGCTACTTAGCAATTGCTTCTGCCAGGCCTTTTGTCATAGCTATGAAAAAGCAAACTGTCTCACCGACCCTGAGAAGTTACTTACATCTGTAGCCTCTCCTCTGTAGAACATAGGAACATTACCTCTTATGTTTGTTATGGGGAATGACAGTTAATAAATATGAAACTGTGCCTGTCACATAGAACTCACTCAATAGGTATTGTTGTTGTTGTTGTTGTTATTATTATTAAATATTATTATGAGCCTGGGGCTGGCATGATGCGAGGCTACATGATAAACAATAAAAGTCAGCCACATTTTAACCCACGAAAAAGCATTTCTTGGTTGGACAGCCAAGTCATGTGTGCAGAGCCTTTGAAGACATTTGTACAATTTTCTCTGATTCTGGGTCATAGAATCAGAAATGGAACCTTCCGCCCCATGTCCTCTCCTTTTGAGGGTTGCCAGTGGAGGGATCATCTATGAGAGCCGTCTATCCTGGGCTGTTCCTAATCCCCTTTCCAGAGGGGAGACCGGAGGACACGGTGGGAGCTCCTGTGCTTCCATTTAGGAAAAACACAGACAGAAACAAATCACACAGATTCACACTCAAGCACCACCCTGGGTGTTTGGAAAGACGCATTTCCGACTAATCTGAAGGAAATCTACTGTCAGAGCAAAGACTCCTGCACTGATATTAACAACATGGAGAGGAGAAAATGGCTCATTAATGATTCATCAAAATTACTGTCGCCATTAACTCGAGCACATTTTGTGATGAATAAAATGATACATTTGGAACACACACGTTCACACACGCACACACACAATCACACACACATACACACACACACACACACACACACACCTCTTGCAGCTAGGGGCACTTCCTGCCTGTCATAGTCTTAGTCACCACTCGAGGGAGCCCAAGTGTCTTTGGTCTTGGCCTCACCATGGTCACATGGGGGCTTGATAGAGCGCACATCCTTCTGTTACTCTGCTGCAGGGTGGACATCCAGGCGAGCTGGCTCTTTGTTGTCAAGGTCTGTCCTGTGGGCTTGTATGATGCTTAACAGCATCTTTGGCTTCTGCCCACTAGTTGCCAATAGCAACAAGACCCCCATTTCCCAATTGTGCTGATCAAAATGTCACCAGACAGTGCCAAATGTCCCCCCTCTACTCTCAGGAGGGGATGCCTGCTTAGTGAAGCTTTCAGAGCTTATGGGGGCCCCCCAAACTCTGATCCCTAACAGAGAAGTGTGGCAGAATCGAGAAACACTTAGTGTATCTGGGTCCTCTTCTGTAAACAGCCTTACGACAAGCAAAATGTAGGAAGACTGATACGTCTCCTGCTGCTCTGGCAGGAGGCATCAGAGAGCTCGAGTCTTGGCCAGCCTTTAGAAAGAGAGAAGTGCTGTCAAGGTCCCTCTGGGTGGTGCTGAGCCGAGGCAATGCTGTTGTCTTCAGGCTTTTGGTAGCAGCTCAAATGATTAGTTTAATTATTCATTACTATTTGTCATAAAATCCTGAAGGGCTGCCAAGTGGCATCATGTAGGCGATACGGAGGCAGAGGACATGTCTTTTCTTACGTTCCAGTGGGTAGCAAACGGACTGCTTTGAAGACACACCAAGGACTCCGGGCACCCGCTCGAGAGTGTGCAGAAGGGAGGTCTAAGACAGCAGGTTTGATGCTTTGCCCTGCAGGCCTGTTCTTCCACCTGCCTTGTTCTGGCTATGAAGAGCTTAAGGCGAGGAGTGGGGGGGGGGATATGTATGGGGATGCTTCCCATGGGAAATGGAATACAAAATCTGACCAGCACTCAGCCTCCTGTTGCTCACAAGCCTTCACCTCCTGCCCATGGTGGTGGCCAACCAGCCTACCCGCAAGAGCCGTCCAGGTCCCTTCACTCCTCTCTCCCTCTCTTCTTGACCCCGAGACAAATCCTCTTTGGGGTGTGTCTTCCCCATACCTTCAGTACTCACTTTAACTAGATAAAAATATATGGGTGATGGTTGGTGTTAAAACCAAAGTCAGTAGGAGGCACAGCGTGATTTGGTCTGATTTTGAAAATACCCGTGGGGAAGGCCTGGCTTCCAGCCCTGCTCCAAGAAACCAAGCAAGGAAATGCAAGCTCAGAAAAAGTCTCTCTCAAACAGAAGGGGAGAGGGGACTGGCGTCTTGATTGAAAAGATTTTAGAGGTGCTGGTAGCTTCTCCCTCCTGTATCTTCTTTCCCCTTCTAGCCATGGCACTGCCTATTAGGATCCATACTCAAAGATCCAGGAATCAGAGGAGGGGCTGGGATGTGGGAGCAGAACAGTACCCATGTGTGCAATGCCTGTAGTCCGTGCCTACTTCCATGAGCTCCTCTTTACCCCTTCAAGACCATTATTGTTTTGATAGTTGCTATTGTTCCAGTTGGCAGGAGTACAGTTCACTGGGATGTGGGCGCTGTGCACACAGAACCCCTCAGAGCTTTTCATTCTCCTTAGACTCCGATTCTTATTTGGTGAAGGGATAACGGGTGACACACTCATCACACAGACACTGATGCTCAGTGCACTGCTTCCCAGCTTCCTGACGTCGGAAATGCTGTGGCTCACAGCTGTCCATGCTGGTCCTCAGGACTGCTTTTTGACTGTGCCCCTGCCAGTGGACCCCAAAGCCTCAGCAGTGCACAGGGGGTGCCCCTGCCACTTCACATTCTGATATCACAAGGCTGTGCCTCTACCCTCTTCGCGGGGGCTACTCATTATTACTGTTACACTAATCGGTTAGGAGTTGGACATGTGGCCTTTTCTGCACTCTGCTAGTTGCTTTGCTCCTCTTCCCACCCCAGCTCTACAGTCCCTTTGGGACATCAACTCAAAAGACTTTGATTTCCTTTCTGGTCCCTTTGTTAATGACCGGCCTTTGTTGTTTTGCCTGGCAAAGTTTTCAACTCAGACTAACTCAGGTAAAGGTTTGTGAAGGGATATTAGAGCTGAGCTGTAGAAGTGATTTCATTGTTTCTAGGGGAATTTTCCAATCCAGTTCCCTACCCGCCAAATTCCGTACACATGCATAAGTGTGTGCATGTCTGTAAAGAAAGAGGACAACCTTTGGTACCATTCCTTCTTGGGCACTGGCTACCTGATTGGTTTTTGTGGTTGAGGGTGTGTGTGTGTGTGTGTGTCTGTAATTTGTATTTTTCACTTTGAAACAGGGTTTTTCTTTAGTCTGGACCTCTCCAAGTACACTGGATAGATTTGCCCATGAGCCCCAGTGATCTGCCTGTCTTGCCTCCGTAGTGCTGGGATTGAAAACACACACCTCCAAGTCTAAGGGTTTTGTTTGTTTGTTTTATAGGCATTGGGGATGGACTTGGGCCTGTTTGCCTGTGTGGTAAACACCTTACCTACTTAGTTGATTCCCTAACCTAAAATATTCATTTGTGTTGCGCTAAATAAATACACTTTCATATAAATAGAAGGCACTAACTAATTGTGGCACTGGAGCTCCTAAACAAACACATTTTCAGTAGGTTGAAAGAAAAGAACTGTCCGAGACTAGCAGGTACGATGTGGACAGACAGCAGGGACCGTGGCAGTTGTCCCCGTAACTATTTATGAATGTAAAGACGGCAGTAGCTTGCACCTTGTGGGTTGTGATGAGGGTCTGAACGGGTTCACAGCAGGAGGGTGCTTGGCACAGAGTTGGCAGAAGCGACTTGTCACTGCAGAGGGAGATAGCGGGGTCTGTGTCTGCGCCATTGTCTTCCTGCTGGCTGCTGCATGCTCCTGGCTCTCTGGTCTCCCACTCTGAACTGCACAGGCTGTGGTTTGCTGTCACTGTGTTCTTTTAACTGACGCCTGCTCTGACTCTGTGATGACACGTCCCAATGCAACTTCCCTCTGTTCCTTGGTTTGCCCTTTTAAAGCACAGATTAGGATCACGGTCCTGGGCATGAATCTCATAGGGCCCACGTGTTTATCAGCAGGCTAACTAACAGCGGGAGTAGAGGAATCACAGGGGCTGTGAGAAGCAGGGGTCCAGGCTGGGGTCTGAGCGGGCAGGCAGGCGATCAGCAGTGTGGGCTATAATTGATAACTGCAGGTTCGGAACAGTGGTTTTCAGAGTTTAGAGGTGTTTTATTGATTTTACAGGGGGACTTTAAAGGAAAGAAGACTTATTTGGGTCACAGTTTCAAAGCTTGCCATCCACAGAGATGGAAGAGCGTGTATTATGGGGGTAACTTGCATTATGGTGTCCAGGAACCAGAAGGCTAGAGAGAAATGTCTACGCTGCCTGGCTTCCTTCCATCCTTCTCTCCATCCCCAGCCTCTGTGGTAGGGAAACCCCCATCCAGGACTGACTGTCTTGAAAACATCTCATAGACACAACCTGAAGTGTGTTTTGCCAGCCTGGGTATTCCTCAGCCAGTCAAGCTAAAAACCAAGCTTAATCTCCACGGGCCATTTGGGCCACTTGGTGTCTTGGTGCCCTACTTCCTGGAAAGGCCATACCTGTGTTGAGGCATCTACAGACTGACTTCTTGATTGTAGAGAACAAGAATGTTGCAGACTAATGGCCCAAATTATCTTGGGCTATCTTTAATATTTTTAAAGCCATTTTTACTCACTCTGTATCTGACCTAACATTCTTTTGTCTTTCAGTTAAAACCTTTGGGATGTATTTTTAGCAGACAACTAATTTCTACCACCCAAGCTAGATTGTCAACAGGCAGCATCTGAAACCTATGGCGAGTTTCCTCTGCTGTGTTAAACCCAGTCTGCCTGCTGTCTCCACCAATATATTTGGCAAGCACGTTGATTGATGGTTGTCTTTTGCACTAGGACTCTGAAAGCCTGATCTAATTATTCCCCCATAGTGGAAGACATCACTCAGGGGAATGTGCATGTGTTCTGGGTAATGGTCACTCATACTTGGCTGCCGAGAAATCCGTCTGATTCTTTTCAGGACGAGAGCTGTGTTTGAAGTCAAAGCTTGTGGGTAGTAGCTATCTGTCAGATGTCCTCTTGTGGCAGAAGAGCTGGGGAATTTCTCAGGTGGTCGTTTCTATCAGCAGCCTGAACGACTTTCTTCAGAGTATCCACCTTCCTGCCCTCATCCCTTCCCAGAGACTCTGCCTACAAATATGACCTAGTGAAGGTTGGGTCTCAGTAAATGTGTTCAGAGGCAGCTCAGATAATCGTGCTGAACACTGAATGCTTGTTCCTCGCCTCCCTCAGTTCAAGCCCCCTATACAGAATATATTGTTCTTATACCAATAGCCTTCAAAATATTTTTCATTGAAAATATATATTTTTTCATACAATGTATTCTGATTATGGTTTCTCCTATCATGTCTCCTCCCAGAGTCTCCCTATCAATTCAACTCCATACTCCTTTATCTCTCTCTTTAGAAAACAAAACAGATAAAGAAAAAGCAAAAAAAAAATGAACAGAAAAAAAGAAAAAAGGACAAACAAAAAACAAAGAAAAAGCATGAGAAGCACACACATACACACACATATGCATATGCACACACACAAACATAGGCACACATGCACACACATATATGCTCACACACATACACACAAACAGAATATCCGTGAAAGTACAAAATCAGAGACCATAATTGATAATCAAGAGACTAGTAAAGCAAAAATAAAAAATCCCAGACAAAGTATTATGAGACAAAAAAAAAATCCCCTAAAATACCATTGAGTTCGTTTTAGTTGGCCATCTATTGCTGGGCATGGGGTCTACCCTTCATTGTGGTTTGTAGACCCCATGAGACTCCATTGGAGAAACTAATTTTTCTTTCACAAGTGGTCGTCAATGTAGCCTCCAACATCTTAACTTACTCAAGGTTTAAAGTTTAAGTCCAGAATCTCATCAAACACTGTTTAGGTTGGATGTGAATGAGATTCAAGACATGAATTATCCTGAAACAAAGTTCTTCCAGCTGCAGACTTGTGAAACCAAACAAGTTATGGCCTTCCAAACTACCATCCAGGATAGGGATCAGATAAATATTTCCATTCCAAAGGACAGATTTTGGAGAGAAGAACAGAAAGACAAACCTCTATGGTCAAATTCCAGGAGACCTTAAGGATAAATAACCGTGGTTTGAGGGATTCCCAAACAGCATTAACTCCTCTCCATTTTCCTGACCCTGTACCCAACATCACAGCCCATCTCCCTGAGCTTTCCCAAACATTAACGATAGTGTACGCCTTAATATCTTCCAACCTTGGCAAAGGGTGGATTTCTCAAGGAACTCAGTGATTTCTAAAGTCACCACTGCATCTATCCTCGCCATCTAGGCAATAAAACTCGGCTTTGGGATTTAAGCAGAAGACCCACCCAACAAGAAAGCTAAGTCAATACATTCCCCACATCTTACTTACACCAACTTCCAGATCCACACCAATAATGACATGAGGATCACTGGTAATTACAGCAATGAAATTAATACAGTCAAGTGCAAGAAATACATCTGTTACCTTGTGTCTAGTTAGACAGAGACAGGGACTTTTTCCTGACTGAGTTGAGCATGGCTCGTGTAGAGTCCATACCCTAGAGCTTCCCTGAACAGTCCTCTTCCGTTATTACCCAGGGAGAGCAGGTTAGAAGAACACTCAAATGTAGCTGATTGATACGAAGAAAAAGATCCTTTCAAGGCAAATCAATACTCATGCGTTTATGACTGACAGGTGATGGGGATGCGAGTGGCCTCCAGGTGAGGCACTGTGGCACATCTTCTCAGACTTAGTAGACCAAGCCTGTCCTATGGGTCAGGTACTATCTTGCCAGCCTCCCGATGTCTCTATCAGTCCCTGCTTGACAAGATATGGGTCAGAATCTCAGGACCCCGCACTCCGGCTACTTCCAGGGCAGGTGATCTCAACCTTTCTAATGCTTCCACTGTTTAGTACAGTTCCTGGTGTTGTGGTGACCCCGACCATAAAATCATTTTTATTGCTATTTCATAACTGTAATTTTGCTACTGTTATAAATCATAACACAAAAATCTATGCTTTCTGGTGGTCTTAGGTGACCCCTGTTCTAGAGGCTTTCATTGCCTTGGGTTCTTTCTGTCTGTGAGATCAGCACTCATTCCCCTCATGTCTTTCTTAACTAAGGCCCTGAATGAACCTGGAGAATGTAGGCTTTTTGAATTAAAACTCTTTGACTGATATAACAAGAAAACTCTACACTTCCCAAGAGCATCGGGTAAAGCAGGAGCCTACAATCACCAACTGAGCTTTGCCAAATTCTGGCATGTTCTTAGAGAAGATAAAAGCGCTTCAATCCAGTAACAATAATGAGAATAGCGAGGATTCCATATCCTGAGAGCTAAGCTAGTAAGGCCTAACTGCTTCCTATAAAAGCTGCCAGCTGCCTTGGTATGAGGGAAATACCAGAAGACTCAACCTAGTCTCATTCATCCTTCAAAGAATGGGTGGATGAGGAAACCCTCTGTAAAGCTGGAGCATGGAGAAGCAGCAGGCAGATATGAGGAATACCAGCTATACTGAAGAGCCAATGTTTCCTTCCTTCTTCCTCTCTCCCATCCCCCACAACAGGAATTAAAGTTTTTATTTGTATCCATTGTTCAGGATAGTGGATTTCCCTATAACATTTTCATACATATGAAGATGCCACCAACTTCACTTCGATCATTTTCGAACTCTATTGCCCTCTCTTATCCCCCCATTTTATTCCTCTTTCTCAACAGTTCTCTGTCTCTTTTCCTATCTTTTAAAAATTGTAGATCTCCCACATATGAGGGAGAACAGTTAAAAAAAATTACATGCTGAAGTGTTTTGCCCATGCATATGTTCGTGCAGCACACAAGTGAGAGCTGCTGAGCCCAGAAGAGGGTTCTGGGGTCCCTGGAACTGGAGTCACAGACAGCTCTGTGCCACCACGTGGGTGCTGGGAACTGTAGAGAGCTGCGTGGAGCCGTACCTGATGGCGATGTGTAGAGAGCTGCATGGAACCGCACCTGATGGTGCTGGCTTCTGCCCTCCGCGATCCCAAAAGCGAGTGCTCTCTGTGATAATCAGCTCCTATTATGTCTAAGGCCTGACTCATGCTATTATCACGCAAGGATTGTCAGCTGCTTGCATATGCGTGGATCTATGGGCAGTGCCCACCTGGCAATCCGGGGTTGGTGGCCTGTGCCTTTTTAAGGGCTGGGAGAGGTTTGCCCGGGGAGAGAGAGAAAGAGAAAGAGGAGAAAGATTGCTGTGAACAAGGTCCTGAATAAACTGCTTGCAAGAAGAGCTCCGGTGTTGCATCTTCCTTACTGGTCGAGGCGGGCGGGACAGGGAACCAAATGGATCTTTGCAAGAGAAGCCTGTGCTCTTAACTCCACCCCAGGTTTTGCTTTCCTGATGGCAGTCCTGACTGGACTGATATGGAGTCTCAGAGAAGCTTTGATTGGCATACTCGAAATGGCTAGAGACAGGAACATCTTCTCGTGTATATTCTGACCGCTTCTGCCTCTCCTGAAACTCTGTACTGTTCATTTGCCTGTTTCTTGATTGGATTATTTATTCTTTGGATTAAGTTATACATTTTGGGTAGTAGATGGACAGCCAGCAAAGACACTCTACCATTCTGTAGACGGTCTCTTCACCCTGACAACCATTTTCTTCTCTGTGAAGAAACTTTTCAGTTCAAAGCACCCTCATTTTCCATTATTGCAATGATGTCCTGGGCTGTTTGAGTTCCATTCAGAAACTTGTTGCCTATCCCAATATCTTTAAGTGTTTTCCTGTAGTGGTTCCAAATTTTCAGGTCTTACATTAAAGCCTTTGATTTTTTAAAATATTTATTTATTATGGATACAATATTCTGTTTGCATATATGCCTGCAGGCGAGAAGAAGGCACCAGACCTCATTATAGATGGTTGTGAGCCACCATGTGGTTGCTGGGAATCGAACTCGGGTCCTTTGGAAGAGCACGCAATGCTCTTAACTGCTGAGCCATCTCTCCAGCCCCCAAGCCTTTGATCTTTTTTGAGATATTTGTGGATGTTGAGTTTTCCCAGCACCATGTATTAAACATCCTGTCTTTTCTCCAGTGTAAATGTTTGGTCTCTTTGCTGTGAGTCACATGTGTGTAGCTATGTGGATTCATACCCACATCCTATGTGCTACTTCTTTAATCTAGACTTGTGTTTTCCTGCTGACATCAAACGCATTTTTGAACACACCTGTCTTGCTCTGAATTCAGGACTCATGATATCCTGGTACTGTTAGCACTGTCCACGTGGCTCAGTGGTGCTTCTGCTCACGCGGCTCAGTGGCATTACTGTCCATGTGGCTCAGTGATGCTTCTGTTCACGTGGCTCAATGGTGCTTCTGTTCACGTGGCTCAGTGGTGCTTCTGTTCACGTGGCTCATTGGCGCTTCTGTTCACATGGCTCAGTGGTGCTTCTGTTCACATGGTTCAGTGGTGCTTTTGTTCATGTGGCTCAGTGGTGCTCCATCTGATATCAAATCATACTCTGTATGAATTTTAAGATTTTTTTTCTGGTTCTCTGGAAAATGTTATTGGGATTTTATTGGGGAATTGCACTACTGAACCTGCAGGCCCCTTTGGATAAGATGACCATTTTCCCACTATTGATTCTTCCAGCAAGTGAGCATTGTAGCTGCATAAGGGAGTGTGTTGAATTGTGTCAAACCCTTTTCTGCTTTATGAAGATGATCCTGTGATTTTTATCCTTGACTCTATTTTTGTGCTGTATTGCATTTCATAATCTGTGTACATATTAGATCATTCTTGTATCCCTGGAATTAAACCAGCTATCATGTTGTGTGGTAGCTTTTTAAAAAATGTGTTGTTGAATTCTGGTGACAAGCAATTTTCTGGTAACTGGGTTATAGTTTTCTTTTATTTCATCTTTTTATTTTATTTTTGCTATGTTCTTATCCAGGTTTGGTTCCAGGGCCATACTGGCTTTGCACTATGAGTCTCATAGCATCCCGTCTCTTTCTATTTTATGGAATAGTTGGAGGAGCATTGGTGTCCAGGCTTGAAGGATTCAGCAGCAAATCTGTCAATATCTTGGGCCATTTCTTCTCTGGAACCTTTTGTGATTGCTTCGGTTTCATTGCTTACTATTGATCTGTGAAGCCTCTCCTCTTCTGGTCTTTGTTTCTTCTTCTGGGAATATTAGCTATCATTTTGTAGGATTGATTTCCCAGAGAACTCAGTGCTCCTATCTGGTAACCTACTGTGCTTTTTGCCTTGCGTTTGAACTATGGTATAATGTAGAGAGTCTTTCCCTAGGCATGTGTTTGGGATTCTAAGTGTCTCCTGTACTTGGATGTCAATTTCTTTCTCTAGTTTTGGATCATTTTGCACTGTGATCTCATTGAATAGGTATTCCATCACTTTAGTCTGCAGCTATGTTCATTATTCTACATCAAAGGTTTTAGGTCTACTCTTGGTCTTCCTGGCTTGTTTTCTTTGGTGTTATCAATATGTAGGAATTGCTCAGCCTGTCTTCAACCCTGAATACTCTTTCTTCACCAGGTCTAGTATATTATAGTTAGTGGAATGCCCCCCTTTTCTCTCTTTTTTGATGTATGTGTGTGTGTGTACAATATATATATGTATATATGTGTGCACATTTCTGTGTGTGAACGCTTTGCATGTGTGTGGAGGTCAGAGAGCAACTTCAGATGCCAGTCTTTACCCTTGCCTTGTTTGAGATAGGGTCTCTTGTGTTTTCCAATGCACGCCCCAGGCTAGCTGGACTGCAGGCTCCTGGGATTCCCCCATCTCTGCTCCCTGTCGTCCCCACAGGAGCTCTGGGATTGCAGACACTTGTGCCATGCAGCTCTTTCTTTAGCATGCATTGTGGGGCTTTCAGCTCATAGCTGCACAGGGGACATTGTCACCCTCGGAGCCATCGGCCCAGCCCAGTGATACTTCCCATGTTGTTTATCGAGCTTTTATTTCCTTGGTGCCCTCCCCTGTATCTGTTGGATTTTAGTTTTTTATTGACTTTATTTTTCACTCCACCTGTTTATTTGACCTCGTTGAGGTCACTGATCATTTTTTTAAAACTATGCTTTAGAATTCTTGGTTTGGCATTTCAACCATTTTGTTATCTTTGATTATGATAGAGTTAATGACCTTTGGTTGGAGTTGTACATCTATGTTATAAGTTGTGCATCTGATGGGATGAACGCTGCTTCCAGTTTCATATGGAGGGTTTGGTTTGTTTGTTTGTTTGTTTGTGAGTAGCCTTCTCTTAAGTATGAATATAATTACTCACCGAGGGGAAACCAATCATGCTGAGGGCCAGGCTGGCCTAAGTTATGCCACCTGCCTCTTTTCAGCCGTGTGTGAGGCATTAACTTTAGAGACTTCCTTTCTTAGCATACTGAAAACCACTGATGGTCCCAACGGATTCTGTGGGCTGTAGGTTGGGCAGGCCTGCACTTGCTCCACTCTGGAGGTTCCCCAGTCTATGGATCCAGACATTACCACTGTGTCCCCAGGCTCCCGGCCTCGTGATTACTTGTTGTTTACAGATACCTAGATTAGAGCAGTCTCTAACAATAGACCCTCTTTTAAAATGGCGCCTGGCCATCCCACTCCAAATGATGGGAAGCAACTCAGCTGACGTCTTCTCCTGGGCCAGCCCACCACACACACCAAATCCCTGGGCTGCCTCTAAGGCTAGTGAGGACACTCGGTGTTTCTTGTGGCTGAGCCTGCCGCCTGTTGTCACCAGGACCGCCCACCCTCTGAAGGTGTACTTTGTGGCTGTATTCCACACTGTCCCCCAGGAAGTCAGGCTCAGGGTGGTAACTCTGCCTTTCTCTGCTTTGCCCTTCTGCTTCTCTGTGATGTGTATCCTTGATTCTTCTTCTCTGTCTTCTCCCAGAATCATCTCACTTGGCCATCACTGCCTCTGCTCACCTGCTCACAGGGAAGAAAGTTACTGTTGTTCATCTGACCCTCAAACCCATTTTCATTCTGTAATTTACATATATAAAAAAGTATTGTTACAATAAAAAAGTAAAGAATATGATGGTGCTGTATAAACTGGGGGGTGACAGATGCTCACATTTTTTTGCAGGAAGTTAGAGGCTGGTCTTGTGCCATAGCACACTGGTCCTCCACTTAGGCCTGAACATCTGTCTGATGGATGACTTAGTATCGAAGCTCAGAAGGCTGAAAACTCTTCCCCCAGAGCATCTAAATGTGCATTTCCCAGCTTGCATTAGGAAATGAGAACTGCAAAGGACGGCTGAGCAATTACAACTTAGGAATACAGAGAGGTTGGAAGGTTGCCAGCCAGAGCCAAATTATAATTTATCTTGTCCTGTCTTCAGGCCTTCAAATAGCCCCTGTGTGGGTCTAACATCCTGTGACTAATAGATACAAAACTTTGGAGCCAAGTCGTGGTGGCACATGCCTTTAAACCAGCGCTTGGGAGGCAGAGGCAGGCAAATCTCTGTGAGCTCCAGGCCAACCTGGAGTTGCAAATGGAGTTCCAGGAGCTAGAGCTACACCGAGAAGCCCTGTCTCATGAAAACAAAACAAAGCAACAACAAAAACCCAAAAACAACAAAACATACACACACACACTAAAGAAATTTGAAATGTTCTAACTAACAAAACCCTAGTTTCCACCCATCAAAGAAGTAGCAATGCTCTCAGTTAGCTTCCAAGGCCTATAGCAAAGTTTTCCCCAGTTTTCTTGAACTCATCTACCTGGTTAACACCTCCTCCCCCGCCAGTGTGTGTGAAAAGTGTCTTGATTTATAGTTTTCTTTGTTCTGTTACTGTAAAAAGTTCATGAAACTGCTACCTTAATGGAACATAGTATTTGGGTGACCTGAACATGGTCACTCATGTTTCATTTCTGCTCTCTTCTGTTCATTGACATACCTATGTCATATATACACTTATACATAAATCTATGTGTATTCCTTACTTCCAACATCCTTCCCTAGAGTTGTTTGTTTGTTTGTTTTGGATTCACTGTTTCCTTATTCCTTAAGCTCTCTCTGTCTTTTAGAAGGTAGATATGGTAGATATGAGACTTGTTCTCCAAATGTGTCTGTCTCCTGAAAAAAAAAAAAAAAAACCTCATTTTTTTCTTTTAGAAAACTCTGCTTCCAGTTGAGTGCCTGCTACTCAATGTCCAAATGGTCCTGGGTTGTCAACACAAGCTAGCATTCCATATGCATGCTGCTCCTTACTCATTTTTATTGCTCACCCATGCACCATGACTAGAAAGCTAGGTAAACCCTCTGTAAAGCCCAACGATGGGTGAAGAAAGGACGACACGGAGCAGCAACCTCAGACAAAGTGTCAGTGAGTCAGAAAGGCTCAGCATCTGACCCAGGCAGCAAGCCTCCTGTCACCATTCCCAAAGTGGCTAGTGGTGTCATTTCACCCCAGAAGCATTGGCGGCATATACAAAGCGCTGGCCTGGGCATCAAGCACGTTGTTGCTCCAGAGTTAGGTGTCAGGAGCATGGCCATGGACCCGTTGGAGAAGGACAATGGTTCCTCCATGATAACTGTTTCAGACTGAAGGGCAAACCCTCTCACTCTCAGTATTCCATTAGTAGGACTTTGTTTTCTGAGGGAAGAAGGGAGAGATGGGGGGAAGCGGGGAGAAAGAGAATGATTGAAAGAGAGAAACAAACCATTCTGAACCGGATAGGTAATAAAAAGAAAGAGGTAATAACTTCCAGATATTGATGATAACTCAGACATTCAGTTCTTTAGATATAGTGCCGCTTTTTAATACTCCCTATAACCTAAGACGTAGAAAGATTATTTTGGGGCTTTGGGAAAATGAGGGAGAGTTTCAACAGCTTGGCTGGCTCATAAGGTTTGAATCTAGCTTTTCTTCGTTCCTAAATTTAGTCTATCAGAAGTACATTAGGCTCCTTGACCCAGCAGAAAGCTCACAACCAAAGATCAGGTCAGAGACACCAGACCCGCCCGTTCAGTCTCGCCCCCAACAACTCCACATGGCGGAGCGCGAGGGTTTGCCTTGACAGCAACTCGAGAAGTTGACTGAAGTGTGGCTGCCAGAGGAGGACTGTCCATTCTGCGTCTAGTGTTTACACACTCATCATAACCTTCCTGGGTCTATTTGCATTTTCAGTCCAAAACCCTGTTTTGCGTTAATGAGGCCCACAAGTTCCCTAGCCAAATGTTTATTGGCTTCCAGCTTAGCGTAAGCTCGCGTCTAATCAGTGTAGACGCTGAAACAAGTACCATGCTGGCAAATTCCCAAAGCAAAAGGAGGTAAATGAGAACAACATGAATGAGACAAACAAGGGAACCACCATGGGGGAACAGTTTAATCAACACTTTGAGAAACGTGGCTGCCTCCTGCGGCGCCGAGGCGCAATCTGTTTGGTGGATGGCCACCGCTTACTTAACCGTACCTTCCCAGTGCAAAGCCCTTCCGCCTTCTGCACGAGGGCCGGGGAGGGGGGGGGAGGCGCTGGTGGAGGGGGCACGTCGTTTCATAAGCGGAATTAAAAACCCTCAGACCAGGTTTTCAAGTAAATATTTCAGAAGTAAAGGACGGGAAGAGATACTGATATTGCCTCACCTGTCAAATGCGGTTGTTTACTCCAAACCGCTGATTCTCTGCGTGAGCATTGTCAGGCTTGGGGGGAGGGTGATAGACAGGGGTTCCAGGCAATAGGAAGAGCTAGAGGGTAACATACAACGGCTGCTCTCATCCGGGGACGGAGGTGATAGACAATTAATTTGATGGGCAAATAGTCAAAGGCTTCGTTTGTAAGAAGCTGGGCATCTTAACCCCATGCCCCGCGTCTTCCCCAAGATCCTGGAGATTCAGTTACGAGAGCAAACATTGGTTCAATCGCTTCCTTCCATTCTCTGTCCCACATCCATTCTTCTCGTACTGTTTTCCCTGATTGCATCTCCAGATACAGCTAGAATCTTCTAGTCTAAGTCTCCTTCAGGAGACGCTACCCAGAATGACACTCCCAGTCTGGATGGGAAAGGAAGGAATCACTAAGAAAAGGAGGTTTTGACTCCTCACTACCAGAGCCAACTGTACGTTCTGTCATCTCTTTCCAGCTTTCTCTTCACTGAGTAGTTTTCAGAGACATCAGGGTTTTGCTGACCATATGGAAGCTAAGTGGTTCTCTCTCTTTCTCTCCCTCCCTCCCTCCCTCCCTCCCTCCCTCCCTCCCTCCCTCCCTCCATTGATTCTGCAAACAGCTGCAACCTTCTTCCNCTCCCTCCCTCCCTCTCTCTCTCTCTCTCTCTCTCTCTCTCTCTCTCTCCAGGGTTACCCTACAGATAGATAGCAGCAGCCTCTGCTTCCCTCCTGGTATCACTGCATTTTAAAAAAGTCAAGCATGGAAATGTCCAATGTTAGACTGGGCGGAAAGGGCAATGACAGCTGCCGAAGAGGCTCACCTCATGTGGAAATAGCTCTCCTTTGTCCTCAGATCTGACTCTGTGGTTCCCGTGTACCCTCTCCTCTCATCGCTGCCTGTGTGGGTGCCACCTTCACCTGTCGTCCCCAATGCAGGCCCTCACTGCTGTCTTCCGCCAGTGACTCTCCCACCTAAGGGTGGGTATACTAGGCTGGCTCCTAAGACAATGGCTGCCTGGCTCCTTCACCATCATGCCCTGGCACCCTGCCCTCTTCCCCCACCAGCATAATTTCTTCAGCCCTTGAGCTGAATGGTTTCCTGGCTCCTACACCTTCGCCATGCCTCTTCCATACATCAGAAGCAGCTCCCCTGACTGTTTCCTTTCAAACAAAGCCCACTGAACACAGGGCCAAGACCAGGCACAGAGTTAGCCAGAAATGACCTGTACACCTCTGCTGCAGTCCACCCCGATGGCAGCACGGCGCGAGAGAGCACAGCCCCCTCTGCCTCCTCAGCCTGCATCCTCCCTGCCCACCCTGACAACCCTGCGGCAAAGGGAACGAAACTCGCACCCCTTCCTCTTGAGCCTTATATCCTCCCCTGAGCGTGGCTGGCTTTCGTCAGCAAGTCTCCTTCTCAGCCGGCCTGGCCCCCGGATCTATAGAGTTAATTCCATTTGTGGGGAGATAAATCAGGAGTAAGCACTTTAGACAGTCCAGTATTCAGGTCCTCTCTTGGTTAGCCAGAGCGTGAGGGACTCTCAGGGAGCACAACAGGGCACACTGCTCAAGTGTGTCGGTCTGCATGAGTTAAGCGAGGGCTCACAGTGCGCACCTAAGCGGTTGCAGTTCCTTCTAGCTATTGTAGAGAATGTTGTTTATATCAATATTTAAACGCGCTATTGCCCCCAAATGAACCACAACAGCCTCATTTAAAGCTATTTTATTATGATGAGCCGATATTTGGACAATTGAAAACTGTACTCCACTTGCCACGCAAACAAACACGACGGTGCCTCTGTGCGGCAAATACATATTTAAACAGTTTAAAAACACATTGACTGCATAATTTGTATTTGTAACTGCTCAAAATAAAGGTCTTTTTATTTAGCATGCCAAATAACGGGAATTTGGATGCCATCTGAAAGAATGCATTATTCATGGGGAAGAGGAACAAAATCAATAAATGAAAATTCAAATAAAAATCCAAGCCATTGTGATGCGCCTTCCAGACAATGGTGATCTCGTGCATTATTTACTCAAGGAGAAGGCTCAGGAAAACGGCTCTTTTGGACCTGGGCTGCGGCTGAGGGCTGAATTGTAAACTCCTGCTTAGGCTGCTTGACAATAAACAAAACAGTATGTTTCTAGCATTTTCGGCTTCATTTACTTCATGATTAAAATGATTTTAAAATGCAACACCAGGATAAGGTGGGAAGGATTTGATGCTCTCTCATTAGTGTGCGGCTCAGTTCTCTGCTGCAGAGTGTGCAGAATCCATTAAGGCCCTGGATGAGGTTCCGTGGAAACCAGATCTTTGCAGATGGGTCAAGTAGCTTGTCCCAAGTGCAGGCAAAATGGTGGATTCTGGTACATCTCATAGTTTCATTGGTCCCAACAAAGTCATCAAGAATGGTTAAAAGGAGACCTTGAGGACAGACATCCTGGGCCAAATTCTGCCACTGATACCACCAACCCTGTAACTTCTATCACCAGCTCCTTAGGCCTTGGTTTCTTAGCCATTGATTGGGTGATAATAATAACACCTGCCCCATACAGCAGTGATGAGGATACCTAAAACCTGATACACAGACATTACCCAATCAATGTCCAAGAAGAATATCTAAGAATTGCATCATCTTCCTTTGTGGCGGACTGTGGGTGTCTTTCACTAGCCACAATGTGTACGTGGGTGTATTCCTTCCCTCAGAAGAAGCCAATTTCTTATCATGTTGGGAGAAATCATTGTAGTGGGACATTGCCCAAAATACTTTATCTATTATTTTTGGCTTAAGACAGGGAGGGCCTCAGGAAGTCACTTGGACAAAGTCACACAGTGACTATCACAAGGCCGGCTTTTCCTTGCAGTTCATACCAACATATTACATTGAAGCTTAAAAGAAGACAACTCTAGAAGCAGATTATTTCATCTGTCACAGGAATGTCTTGAGGAAGTTCCCTGCTTTGTTATAAGATTTCCCATTGGTGAAGACCTGTCCTGGCGAAAATGAGGCCAATTCTGAACTTACTAATTTACTCAAAATTGTACATTGCTCCCTGAGTTTTCTCTGGGCGCCCTTTAGGGTGCTGGAGAGAATGTCACACCGAACAGACAGCAATGCCTCCCTGAGCAATGGCGCTCACCTCCTATCTCTACAGCATTTGGAGATGTGGATATGGATAGGTTACAAATGTTGCAAATCTTATGAATAACTCAGCTTAAACTCTTTTTAGATCCTAAGAATCTTGGAGACAAATGTTCTCATGTCACAGTCCTGTGCACTAAGTTTACTCCTGGATATATCTTGCCACTTTCCCTGTGTCCAAATCTCATCGATTTTCTTCATCATTTTATTGAAACATACATATTTTGATAACTACATCCAACAACTTTCGGGGGAACCAAATTGATAATGTATTGATCAATCAAAGAAATGAGTAAACAAATAAACATGAGCATAGGTATGGTCCTGCATCCTAAATGGTTGTCTTGTTCTGCTTTCCAAAGGATCCAACTCTGGCCTCAGAGTGAAGTTCACCAAAAACCACCTCCTGATTGATCAGACAATCCCTGAGCACACGTAGTGTGCCAGACTCCATTCAAAGCCTTCAGGTTAGCAACATAAGCTGAGTCTCTGGGAGCCTGTGTCGGTATGAAACTGGCCAAGTTAGCTTTAACCACTGTAACAAAAGCCCATATATTGACAGCTACATCAACAAGAATTTGTGTTTTTAGCTTTTGGAGCCTAGCAGTCCAAGTACAGGGTGCCAACCTGGTCAAGATATAGTGGGGGCATGGTCCTTAATTGTAGATGGCAGGCTTTTTGCTGTATCCTTGTGGCACAGAGAGAGACCAGAGGAAGACAGGGATTATATATGTATATATGGGGGGGGGGGTAAAGAAAGAAGGAGTGGGAGAGAGCTTTCCTGTTCTTAAAGTGACACTAATTTTGATTAAATGTTCCACTGTACAACCTCATAAGTCATTAACTACCATCCCAAACCCTTTCTCCAGCTCCAGTGACAGGAAGATTGGGGCTTCAACATTCAGTCCATAGCAGAGATATCATGAAGACTTATCCAACATTGGAAGAACTCTAGGCAAAAGATGTTGCAAATTCAGTCCATGTTACCATTTGCATTGGAAGTCACTTCCTATTCAGTATGTCCATTTGAACTCAGTCAGACTGCAGGAAAGGGTCAAGTTATCTTATTTATCCTCAAAAGAGATTTTTCTTTTTCTTTTAGATCGTGTTTCAATAGCATCCTGAAGTAACACTGCTGATAATAGATGGATTAGTTTTTGCTAATTGCACTGTCTGGGCACCATGGAGAGCTGTTGCTAGATGTGCTGGCATCCACTTAGCCAATACATCCTGTGGGTCCACTACGCCCAAGACATTGCCAGGGACCGGTGATGCAGTAATGACTAACAAAACACTGTCTCTGACCTTGCAGTTGAATAGGACACACAGACAAATAAGCAAATGACAACAAACGTTACATAAGTAACAGAAGGAAGGAAAGCAGCATACTCTGAGTGTATGTGGGTGCATAGGGACAGGAGGTCAACAGGGGCTCCCCAACGCCCCACACTCACCTGAACTGAAACCCCTGCTATACAATGACAATCTAGGTGTGTGAGGAGGACAGAAGCAAGGAGCAAGTTCCAGAAATAAGGAGGAATGAAGGAAAAGAAGCTGTGGAGGTTACAGAAGGCAAAGCTCTTTAGCAAAACCAAAAACTGCATCCTGCATCTGCAGTGAGGAGAGAGAGGATCTCAGGACAGAACTTTAGGGAAAGTGTTATTGAACAGACATTGGAAGTGGGGGATGTGTGGCCAACACCATCAAGTGCAGAGACCAGATGGTGGAGAAGGTGGAAAAGAGACTGCTTAGGAGTCGGGGCAGAACTCCTCCAAAGGGAGCTCCAAAGATGCTAAGAGGTAAGGGAAAGGTGCCCAAAGGTTGCACAGATAAAGAGGACTTGGTTGAATAACTCCAGAGGGGCAGCTTTCATGGAGGGGTGGATGGCAGCTGTTGCATACCCTTCCCATTTGCTTTGCTAGGTTGATGGGAGAGAATCTGTTAGACTATCAAGCTTGTTTCGGTGATGTCTGTGTTATGCATGCATGTAAAAAAATACACACTTTTAAGAATATGCAGGGCATGTTATAAAATATTAAGGATATTTTTGCATTCTGGGGTATATATCTGGGTGATAAGGTAATACACAATCTTAGTTTATTACTTTATTTCTATGTTTTATACATGAAATATTATTTAGTAAACATAAAACAATTAAAATAATTTTAGACATTGACATAAAGGATGTAGGACAGGAATCAAAACCACAAAATTAGCTTGCTCTGACTGTAAACTAGAAGGTGACTGTAGCTATGCTTTATACCAGCTGTCCTGGGTAGTTTTTTGTCACCTTGACATGAGTTATAGTTGCCTGGGAACAGGAACCTCAAGTGAGAAAACCCCTCAATCAGATTGCCAGGAGGCAAATCTGTAAGGCGTTTTCTTGATTAGTGAGGGAGGGCCCAGCACACTGGAAGCGACACCACTCTTGGGCAGGCAGATCTGGGTAGGATAAGAAAGCAGGCTGAGCAAGCAACGAGGAGCAGACCAATAAGCAACACTCCTCCATGGTCTCTGCTTCTGTTGCTGTCTCCAGGCTCCTGCCTTGAGTTCCTGCCCTGACTTCTCTTCAACATGGACTGTAAGCTGTAAGCTGAAATAGCCCTTTCTTCCCCAAACTATTTTTGGGCATGGACTTTATCATAGCAGTAGAAACTCAAACTAGGACACTAGTTTATCCCAAATGATTCTATGATCCTTTGACCTTTCTTTATATCTTTTTTATTTAGTATTTGGTGTGTGGGTGTGTGTGTGTGTGTGTGTGTGTGTGTGTAGGTCAGAGAACAGTTTGTGGCGTCTGTCCTGTCTTCCCACCACATGGAACCACAGATGGACCTCAGGTCATTGTAAATTACACCGAGCCATCTCTCCAGCCTCCTTTTCCGCAAATTCTTTCCTCAGAGACAAACTGACACCACACTGCCCAGGCAGTTAAGACCCTGCTGACTTTCGAAATCATGGCGCCTGACATGTGGTCTCTCTCCATCCTCCTTCCCCCACTCCTTAGCCCAAGAAGAGAAGAGACCTGGAAAAAGGAAAAATTAAAAGAACTTGAGACCTTGCCAGAACCCATCACACAGTCCTCCCTTCTCCGTTGCACCCTCAGACCCCAGTCCCCAGCTAACACCTCCCACATCTGTGGCTTTCCAAGCTGATCCTTAGGGCTTGTAGATCTTTGATCAAAGTATCTTCTTTTTGGAATTGTCAATCAGAGCCAACCTTCTCAGCTATGTCAATACATGCTCCACAGAGCACAGACATTCAGTCAGGCATCTCAGAGCAGGGTTCATTGTATGATCCTGAAGCCAGGAGACGGCTAGAGAACATGACCAAATCCAGCCTTGAAGAGTCTAGACTTCCAGAAAGGAAGAGTAGGAGCAGGAGGACACAATGAACGTTTCTGGACTTCAGTTTACAAAGGAATCACCTTAAAACTTGTTAAAAATAAGAGATCCACAGTCACCATACCCAGATTCAGGTTCAGTTAAGTATTGGGGGAAGGGGCACCAGGCATTTGCTCTACTTACAGCATTCAAGGTTGTTCACAAACAAGTCACCATGTGTTGAGGAAAATTGGCTTAAATTTGGTGTGGCACCCAATGTTCTTCCTGTTTTGATCAGTGGGGTCTGAGACACAAAACATGCCCCATTCCTCCTGGGGAATTCTTTAGGTGTGCGTGGTGTGAGCCGAGGGTCGTCTCACAGTCCAGACAGCATCAGGTTTCCTACAGCATTGATTGTAGCTGCTGATCTAAGGTCATTATTATTGTTTATTGATGCAAAGAAGAAATAGAAACCAACGACAAGCTGCCTTGGACTAGAACTCCAGTGAGAATTCTCTGTCTGCAGTGGAGAATCTGCGATGCTCTCAGTGAGTAGCAGGAAGTACACTATAGTTTCCTCATCTAAAATGAGCGGCAAAACAGTGTCTCCTGCAATCACTGCACAGCACACATGAGATAATGCTGGTTAAGCCCTAGCCCCAAGTCTGATATCCCAAAATGGTCCATAAATGTTCATTTTTCCCTCAGTGAGCGGAGCTCCTACGTCACCGAGAAACTGTCATTTTGTCGTCAAGATGAGAACCCTGAAAGAACTTACAGGAAATGGTTTTAAGCAACAGGCTATCATGCAAATGTTAGAAATGACGGGGAACTATATAACAGCAGGTAGATTGTCTGCTGACGTTTATCTGCACATAATGGTAGAGAAAGAATAAAATAGTAGTCATGTGACTTTTGTGCTTAGCTCTTATATATTATAAAATGCCATGTATTTTAACTTGTATGCGCATATAATCCTTTCATGCACATAAATTAACTATGTATTATGTGTGCTGGTTTTCTGTTTTTTTTTTTTTCCTTTTTTTTTTTTTTTGAGATGATGTCTCCCTGCCTGTGGCCTAGGTTAGCTTAGCTTGGAACTCATTATATAGCCAGTTGTCCTTGAGTTCACAGAAATCTTTTTTTTTTCTGGCCTCATCAGGGCTAGGAATCATGTGAGCCACCACGGCAGCTCTGCAGAGTACTCCACCTGAGTGGACGCCACACTACTCTCTGCTTTTGAAGCAGCTGCATACACACAGCGTGGCCTAAGCACCTTTGCTCAGTTTTTAATTTAGGTGGATTTGCTGCATTATTGCTGCAATACTACAAATAATGCTAAAATGAATGTCTGTACATATGCCTTTATACATATCTGAGAATGCATCTATAGTGTCAATTCCCCCAAGAGGAAATAGGGAGCATTCATGACCCGGACATTACCAAATCGTTCCCCACTAACGCTACACTAATTTACTCTTCAGGCAACAATGGCTATTACCCCAAACTTTTCAACAGCTGGCACATTATCAAAATGTAAGAGCCTGGAGGGTAAACTCTTTACACTACTATTACCCACATTGTTTTTATAAACTACATTGCCACAGCAACAAGTCCAACTAATAGCCACTTTGTAGATCTCTTTTAGGTCATCATTGCATGTACATCATTCTTTTCCTGGAAGCTTTTCACAAAAAAAAAAAAAAAAAAAAAAAAAAAAANAAAAAAAAAAAAAAAAAAAAGAGAGAGAGAGAGAGAGAGAGAGACAGAGTCATGACATGGAAAGAGGTTGTATTTGCTTTGACGAACTTTGGCCTGATCAGATCTGAGTCTAGACGGTGGCCCTCCGCTAACCTCCTATTTCAGATGCTGGCTTCCTGCTGTGTGATGATACTCCACAAGGTTCTGTAAGCTCTCAACACATAGTAGATGGAATTCCCTACAACTGTTACACAGGAACAAAGGTTGTGTTGATGCTCCATTGTAACATGAACAGGGCTTGCTTGTTGGGGGTTTCTGTCATTCCTGGTACCCCCAGCTGTTTAGGCCCAAAGAAAATCACACATAGGTCTCCATAAATTATAAGCTGATTGGCCCATTAGCTCTAGCCTCTCACTGGCTAACTCACATCTTGATTAACCCATTTTTCTGATCTATGTTAGCCATGTGGCTCAGTACCTTTTTCAGTGGGGCAGATCACATCCTGCTGCTTCCGTGATCTGGGCAGGAGTGGGAGGAATCCGCTTCCTCCTTCCCAGAATTCTCCTATTCTCATTGAATCACCTCTACTTCCTGTCTGGTTTTCCTGCCTATACTTCCTGCCTGGCCAATCAGCGTTTATTTAAAACATGATTGACAGAATACAGACAATTCTCCCGCATCACTCCATTCTCCCTACATGAAGGTAGCCTGTGCTCTCCATCCCCGCGCCCCCCCCCCAACAGGTGCCACCTCAGACCCTGGCACCAAGGAGGCACCGAGAAGCTCTTTCATGACCTCTGCCATAGATGTGGCCACATTTTGATTGAGTGGGAAATCACCAGAAATGAGCACTTGTTGGGAAAAGCGTTGGTGTTCCCTAGTTCTGAGTTCACAGATCTCTCAGAAAGGAAACAGCATTTTCCTCCGTCTCTGCCACTGGCTCTTTTAAAAGAAGAAGAGGCATGAGCACACTCTTCACGCCGAAGCATTTGTCTCAAGGCTGCATTAGATTATGAAGTCAACACCTTGGGTTTAGGACCAGGCTGCCACACTCCTCAGACCTCCTCAGAATGGAGCTTCTGCTCCGAGTAGGTTCTAGAGAAGTTTCTGGGATGAATACGGACTCCGGAAGGAAACCATGGCTCAGGGATCCTTCATACCTTACACATGTTCAGCACACTATGAAAGGTTTCTTTTAATCCCCACGGTTGGGGGCGGGGTGCTGTGTCCTTCTGCTTCCCTCTTTTCTCTTCACCTTGAAGGGAAATGTTTTACAACTTAGGGGAGGTCTTCTGAGGCATCAAGGACTATTGTTTATTCCTCGCTAATTAGAGTGGCAGGATTGGAGAGGACTGGCTTCTGCTCTGAAGTAGATCATTTCCTGTAGCTCAGATCAGATTCCCAGCAATTAAAGGCAGCATCCCTGGGCATACCTGAGCAATACATATTTTCTATAAGAGTGTTTGCCTGGCACCTGAGAGGTTTCCTCAGGAGAGGAGCTTTCATTTTCAGAGGGTTTTTCCCCTCTATTTTATTTTTTAAACTATTTTTATCAAGCTATATATTTTTCCACTCCCTTCCTTTTCTCTCCCCTCTCCTTCTACCCTACCCCATGACCCCCATGCTCCCAATTTACTCAGGAGATCTTGTCTTTTTCTACTTCCCATGCAGATTAGATCCATGTACGTCTCTCTTAAGGTTCTCATTGTTGTCTAGGTTGTCTGGGATTGTGAATAGTAGGCCATTTTTCTTTGCTTTATATCTAAAAGCCACTTATGAGTGAGTACATGTGACATTTGTCTTTCTGGGTCTGGGTAACCTCACTAAAAATGATGTTTTCTAGATCCATTCATTGGCCCCCAAATTTCAAGATGTCGTTATTTTTTTCTGCTGTATAGTACTCCGTTGTGTAAATGTACCACATTTTCCTTATCCATTCTTCAGTTGAGGGTCATTTAGATTATTTTCAGGTTCTGGCTATGACAAATAATGTTGCTATGAACATAGTTGAGCACATGTCCTTGTGGTATGATTGAGCATCCTTTGGGTATATTCTCAAAAGTGGTTTTGCTGGGTCTTGAGGTAGGTCATTTCCTAATTTTCTGAGAAATCACCATACTGATATCCAAAGGGGCTGTACCAGTTTGTACTCCCACCAGCAATTCAGGAGTGTCCCTTTTACCCCACAACCTCTCCAGCATAAGTTATTATCAGTGTTTTTGATCTTGGCCCTTCTTTCAAGCAAAGATGGGATCTCAGAGAAGTTTTGATTTGCATTTCTTTGATGGTTAAGGATGTTGAGCCTTTTCTTAAGTGTCTTTCAGTCATTTTAGATTCATCTGTTGAGAGTTCTCTGTTTATTTAGGTCTGAACCGAATTTTTTAATTGGATTATTTGTTCTTTTAATGACCAATTTCTTGAGTTCTTTGTATGTTTGGAGATCAGCCCTGTCTGATGTGGGATTGGTGAAGACCTTGATGGGGAGTGTGATCCACATTTGCAGTCCTCTAGTCTGGGGAGACAAGCGGTATGTTTCTAGGTTTGATTTCAACAGTAGCCCAGGCAGAAAGCAAAACAGCAAAAGTTCTTCCCTGGAGCAAGGTGCTTATGTGCAAACAAGAACGGCCGTTCTCACATTTAACTCAGCATTCCGAAAGTCAGAATGTGGAAGCGCTGGATTTCATAAATGTCCTTTGGGCTTCTTGTCAGATTTGTTCTTTCTATTTGGGCTCCTGTGTCAGTTACTCTCCTTGCTGCTGTGATGAAATACCCACCAGAAGAAGCATCAGGGAGGGGAGAGGTCTTTCGGCTCAGAGACGGGAGGGAGCGTTCATCACGGCAGGGAGAGCAGCTGAAGCAGGTCTTTCCTTGCTGGTGATTATAGCTGCTGGGAGCTTGCAGTGGTGGGGGCTTGGAGCAGAGGGAGCTTGCAGCGGTGGGGGCTTGCACGCTTACACACACACTTGTATGCACACCTACTCAGATAAATGCACACACACTTATATGCACCCCTACTCACACAAATACACACACATTTGTATGTGCCCCTACTCACACAAATACACACACAGTTGTATATATGTACCCTACTCAGACAAACACACACAAACATGCACATACACACACACACACAACTGCTGCTCTCACAGTTTTGAAAAATAATTTATTCCGCTTATTACATAGTCTTCATACATCTTTAATGAAAAGATCACTTTAAGACTTCAGGTTGATCCATGGTGTTGTCTGTGGCAGAGACAAAGGGCTCAGTCCCTGGCCTCTGTTTACAACAGCCCCATGAACACCCAGTGCTTATGAAATAAAAGGCTACAGAGAAACCCTGTCTCGAAAAACCAAAAAATAAAATAAAATAAAATAAAAGACTGAGGAGAAAGCTGTGCTTTCAAGAAAGGTCCCATTGCCTCAGCTCATGCCCACAGCTGGCACATCAGAGCAGGTGATCACGCACGTGGTTCTGAGAGACTGGGGAGGGCATGGCCCGTGCTGCAGTGAGGGCAAAGCGTTGTGGCGATAATAGTAAGCTCGCACACACACCCCGAGCCTAGCTCAGAAGCCCCGGAAGCTACATAGTCTCCCAATGCCTTAACAAACATCAAAGCCACAAGGATTCGAAGAGGAATGAGCCATGGAGACAGCCAGAGCTGTAGGTCCTTTCTCCTGTGGCACCATTTACCCGCAGCCAAAGCCCAGGCTCCTACATTAGAGGCCCCTTGTCTTTTAACACACAAGGCCGGGGGCAAAGATGAGTCTCTACATTAGCTCCACTTTCCAGGTGCAGTGTAATTAAAAATAAGATAGGGCTGAACCAAGATGACCCCAATTATCTTTATTAAAAACAGAGGAGGCAGCAGAGGCTCGCACAAAAGAAAAGTCTATTCCTAGACCATAACAATGTTTAAAGAAAACCTCAGAGCTTGGGAAATTCTACGGATGGTTTACTTTTCGGAATCAGATGTTCTCCCTGGTTGAACATCTTAACCCCAGCCTGTTCTTGACGGAGGAAGTGTACTGGTGTGGTGGTGAGGCTCTAGGCCCACTCCTCAGATCTGTCTGCACCCCCCACTCGCAGGCTGGGCGGTGCTGGGAAAGGCGCTCCAGCCCTCGAGTCTCCACTTCTCCACCCGTGTAATGGGAACACTTCACAGCCGCTGTAGAGATTTGCTGTCAATTAAAGCAGACCGTGGGGCTGCATTGTTGTGGGTTTGGAAGGCAGTGAGCACTTAATGAACTGTCTGCTGTTGCTATTGTTTAATGCAGGTGTTTGCTGTTGGCATCAGCAAAAATGGTCTACACACACTTCATCTGCAACATCTGGGCGCTCTCGTGTCTCATCTTTTCAACACTCACCAAAGCAGTCCTGGTACCTTTGCCTTGGTGGCACTTCATCAGCGCCTAGGATGTCACTTCCTGGGGAGTCACTGATACTCATCGTGGTTGTACCTGAGCTTTTCTGACCTTGGGAAGGAGGTGAGGAAAGAGAGAAAGAACAGAAACCAGCTGCAGTATGTCTGACTATTGCCCAGTCATCTCCTAGCATAGGAGACACCTACACATGCCTCATGAGAGCCCTAGCAGGGGAATTCTGTGGGGGGCTGTGTCCATCTTCTAGCATGCCTTTCATGGGGAGCCACCCTGCCTCTGTGCCATGGGCCTTGGTGAGCTCTTAGTAACATCAATCCCCTTACCGCCACCAAGGAGGGTATTGGACTTGGGCTAAACTGAGAAAATTCCTCTATAAATTATTCTAACCAGAAAAGCGGAGATCAATTTCTTGTGTTCAGCTGAATAAAGGCCAAGCTTCCAATGCCAATTTGATTTTCCTGCTGTCTGCTGACAGGTAGCCTCAGGACTGTCACACCCAGACAAAGGGATAGAGCTAAGAGATGGAGAAAGTGCCAGCATTTTAGCAGGCTCATTGTGACTCCTGGATGCGACTGACTGAAGCCATGCGGACTGCCTCGGACAGACTGCTTTTTGTGCGGACTGCCTCGGACAGACTGCTTTTTTATTTTATTTTTTTCCTTAAGCTCATTTGAATTGGGTTGATATCACTTCCATTTAGAAGCATTATTAAAACAACTGAGAAGCGTTGCTGGGGAATGTCGCTCGGTGGTAAGTAAGGTGTCGGCCATCACGGTACCAAGAGCTCTATCCTGTCCACTTTACAAAAGGACAAACTAAGCTTGGAGAAGCAAATGCTACTGCCTTAAAAGTAGCAGGGCTGAGATTTAAATCCAGATGATTCTGTCTCCAAACACCCTGGTGCCTCCTGCTGACATCAGATGCTGTGGAACTCTTTCCAGATGCCGTAATTTTCCACGACTGTGGTGTGATGGGAACACAAGACTTTGCTGTGGACGTCACATTTCTTTAGTCAACACACATGATTAGAACTTACTAACAGATGGCTCTGCCTGCACTCAGAGACTGCAGCTGTCCCACTGGGCAGCATGGGCAAAGAGAAGGACAGGGACCAGTCACACAGAGTCCAAGCTTGACATCAAGCAGGTATAGCTCCCATAAGAATAAGAGGGAGGAAATATCTTAAGGATATACCCCAGAACATTTACGTATGAGAACTTAACTCAGGCCAGCCCAGAATGCATACCATGGCGGCATGGAGGAATGGGTGTGAACTTCAGAGAAAATTGGGGCTTAGGAAAGTTCCACATCACAGGGAGTCCTATCGATTGCTTATTGGGAAGAAAGATGCTAAAAACTTGAGGCTGAGGACCTAGAGTCTACAAACTATAAACACACAACAATGGGGATACTTGTATGTGTATGTTATTACACACACATACACACACACTTGCCCACCACTTGCTCATTTTCTATACAGATATTTAATATAATGCTAACTATAAAGATTATGTCATGGCACCCATTAGCAATTGCATGAGTGCGCACATGTCTGACAGACAGACAGAAAGTGATCTGGAAAGTAGATATTGAAGATTTCAAAACACACAGTGTTGCGGGAGCTCCTTCCGCTCCTTCAGCCAATAGCTGATGAGATACCAAATGGGCGTGGTCTCTCAGCCGCTATTGGCGGAAGGAGCGGAAGGAGCTACCACAACAACACAGCAAGAGTAAAGCATTAAGTAATCATGTACAGGTGAGGAGACATTCTGAGGGGTGTACAAAGCCTGGGGAGTGAGGCCCGGGATGGCAGATAAGGAGGAAGAGAGAATCAGCTGAAGCAATGGAAGAGCATCTTAAAGGTGCCCAAGGTTGCTGGCACGGGAATCTCTCGCCCTCCTTGCTGACATGATGTCTCACAGAATAACCGGTCCCTGATGAATGAAGTTTTCAATTTGGGACACAATTAGCAGGTCAGGGTCTGGAAAATGTCAGCTTTCAGTGAGAGGCTGCTGGCCTTTAATGTCGTGTGTGGCTTCCTGGGTTGCAGCATTGGCTGTCATGTCCATTATTTCCTGGATCTTTGTAGCAACCTGAAAAGGCAGCTCTGACGGTCTGCTCTGTCCAGGCGCAGTATGAAGTTGGTGGAAGGAAACTGGTAGGTTACCTGAGCCCACAGAGGCTGAGAGAGCAGGCATGGGACCCGAGCATCAGGCTTTCGAGTGCAAACACATGCCCTCTGCTCTCTGCTCCATCTCTGCTGCTGGAGGTGGCTGAGGGACTAATGGACTGGCGAGAGACTATGGTGGAAGGAGCACCCAGCCGGAAGGCAGTGTGCTCAACCAGCCTTTATGAACGTGATAATTTGGCTCATGCACACTGCGCTGAAGAGAAGCGACTCAACTGAGAAAACACGAGGAAGTCACTCCTGGGCCAGTCTTTCCTTCAGACCTCCGGAGCCTCTTTCCTCTCGAGCCACGCCTCATAAGCGCTGCCACCAGTCACACGGGCATGCTTTAAATTCCTCCTGCACACGAGGGTACCGGCCTGGCTCCAGCACCACTGATAAGGAAACAGAGGCATAGAGAGGGAAGACAATGTACAAGAGGCCACACAGCAAGGACAGTGAGGATCTCAATCCAGGAATCCAACTTGAGAACTCATGTCCGCTCCACTGATGGTGTCTACATCAAGCAGTGAAACAAAAGAATATTCATAGAGAGGCTGGAGCATGTGTTCATGCCAAAGCCAGAGTCTCAGGAGGGCTTGCACAGCTACTATGTGTGGAAACAGCCAAAGAACAAGAACCACCACTGTCGCTTATCACACGAAGTCTGTACCAAGTGTGAGCAGCCACAACACCATCTAGTTCCCTTACTATGCCTCCCATGTAGTCTTTATCATACAGTAGCTTGCCTTGTTCAATATCCTAGCGCTCACTGTCGATAACAAACGAACGCATGGATGAACAAACAGACGAAACTCCCAGCTCAAGACGTCTTCCCTGAATGAGAGGCTGAGTGAATGAAACATTCCTCGCCGCCCTAGAGGCGCACATTTTTTTTCCCTGCTCCTGGTGGGAAGAGAATATTGCTTTGTTTCTCTTCATGCCATCTTGGGACTCTCACGCATTTCCCACAGCGGCTCTGCATGGTGTTTACAGGTGCCTTCAGAAAACCACCCACTCCTGGGCTTCTGCACTCAGAGGAGCTGTGTCTCGGAAATGTCAGCCTCTCTCGTTAAGTCCCTTGCTCAAAAGAAGCAAGAGAGGCAGACAAGGAAAGTTTTCAGCTCCTCTCTCGCCTGTGCCAGTTGTATAATGAGTCTGTGGGACTGAGTTTATTCCCAAATTTAGACCCACTCAAAGCACAAAGGGGGCTTCTGAAGGCATCCCGGGGGCTCCCAAACCCACTTCTGACTTTTAAGGATTACAGATTTTTCTGGGTTTGATGAGTAGTGAGTGGGAGCAGAAAGTTCCAGAAGTCAGGTTGTGTGCTTTGTGATCATCATGTCCTCTTCTCTTTAAATGTGGTTATTTAGAATCTGCATTCCACTCCCATGGGTGTACTCTACAGGCAAATACTTCCCGTGCCTTTCAAAGAGGCTATTTTATTTCAGGTCGGCCAATTCCTTTAAAGCTTTCCATCTTGTTTCTTTGCTACATGGATTTTCTTAACTGCTTCATTGTGATCTTTGCCTTCTTGATCTCAGAATTCTAATTTTCTTTCTTTTGAAATAACTCAATAAATGAATGTATGTTTTAACCTCTACTTTATTATTCTGTTTGAGCCTTTTAAATTTATAGGATATATCGTCTTCACAATTTACCTTACAAGCATCAAGCATTAAAAATGACTTTAAATTTTATTGTAACAAATTAATTACTTTTGAGACAGAGGTTCTGCCCCAGCCTCCCAAGTGCTGAGTTACAGGCATGAGCGATTTTAAACAAGGCATTTCTTTCTATTGATGCACCAAAAGCTGAGGACAGCAGTGGCAAGGGCTCACAGTTGGAAGTAGGGATGATGTACCATAAAGGCAGGATGTGGTCCAGCTCTCCCTGTTCTTGGTCTTCCTTCAGGCTTGCATCTAAAGTGCCAAGGAAATGACTGTGAAACGCTACAGGGACCGAACCAAGGTGCACCAGATCACAGCAGTATCAGAAGTATCGTCTTCCACCCTCCACTTTTCTCCAACCTGGAAAAGCCCAGGGTCTGCTGGGTTCTTAGGATGAAAGAGCAGAACAACGAGGTTGGAGGGTGGTTTGCAGCAGTGGCCCCTTCCCCCCTCTGTCCTGGAAGTGAAAGCTTCTGAGGGAGAGTGCCAAGGATGCAGGTAGATATGGAAGGATGCAGGTAGATATGGAAGGAAGGCTAGAGCGAGCTCCCGAGGACAGCAGCTCCCGCTTCTCTGACAGTGAGAGAAGATACGGAGCCTGACTAAAATGTGCCTGCGGGGCAGAGAGTCTAACCGAATGAGTAGGGAAGGAATTAATCCTGAGCCTTTCTCATTAATTCAGAAAGCACTGCTGTAACTGTGTAGGATCGGTGCGCTTTGCACACTATTCCCCATTGTGAAGCTCTTTTTCATCAGCTCCTCGGTTGCTTCATAAACCCTAGCCTCTCCTCATCCCCCAGAGGGAAATTAGATGGCTTGGGCTGGAGCATCACGCTTCGTTGGGGGCTTTTCTAAGATGCAGGCAAAACGCAGCAACCAGGAAAATGCTGCACTCAACCATGGAATGCGGCCATGGAGTAACGCTCACCCCTCAGACCAGGGGACAAGGGATCCTATTGGGTCTGACTTCCAGCACACCCCTCATTCCACCCCCTGTCTGCAGCGGACACTTGCTCTGCGCGGTGTAACGGAGAATCCATTTTGACCTCTCCCAAGATCAGCAGAACTTAGAATTCCTCTCTTTCTCAGAAGCCTCTGACCCCATCTTTAGAGTACAATAGAAAGGAGGGTGTTGTGAGGAAGGAAGGGGGAGGCAGAAAAGATGCCCTGGAGAGGGACCATGCACAGCAGTCTCTCCGGGGACAGGAAGGCTAGAATTCATCGAGAGGTCAACTAACCTCTAAGAAATGGTACCAGCAAAAAAACAAAAACAAACAAACAAAAAACCATACAGAGGATATTACAAATGTATCCTCACCATAAATAGGATTTAAGGATGAAATGTCATTAGGAAGCAAATGGCAGTGTTTTTGAGCAATGATTCTAGCGTTTGAACGTTTTTTTCCCTTCTTGCTATGGAAATGGTATAAGATTCCTGCCATGACAAATGCAATACAAACATGTAGTCAAACATGAAGGAAAAGCACAGAGGCGCACCAGACAAAACCAAAACACTGCTGTCTTTCCGAGTTTTGTGAAATTTATAACAGTTATTAGCAGGAGACTGAAAAACTTAGTGTTTTCCTTCTTATTCAAGGTAACTCTGCTCCTAGCTTTCTACTTACATTTTATTCTAATATAATTTCAACATCGCATTTTTTTGTTTATTTGGGGGAGGGACACATGCATGCCTCCCTGTGAACATTTCGTCTTAAAACACGGCCTCAAATATCATACTTCAGATGTTATAAGCAGCACCGGCCTCCCAGGTTCACTACCATCAACACAGAAAGACATTTTCATTGTGATCATTTACTGTTCTGCCTTGGAGAAGTTGCCTGAGAGGGTTTGGAGTGGAGGGGCACCTGCTAATCCCCAGCCATGCTAAATGGGTACCCCGGAGTATGAGAAGATTTGTTAGAGCAAAGTTCTGCAGCCTGGATTCCTCAGCCTCTCAAAGGGAGACCGACTACTTGCGGGGGGGGGGGGTGTCTCTGGATAATAGCTCCTAATTCTGTGCATCTTGGTCATCCTTCCTCATTCTTTGTTGTGCAGAAATTAATAGGACAAGCCTTCTAGAGATGCCGGAAATGAGCTCCAGAATGCGGATATAAAACGCACAATTAGGGGGCTGGAGAGATGGCTCAGTGGTTAAGAGCACTGCCTGCTCTTCCAAAGGTCTTGAGTTCAATTCCCAGCAACCACATGGTGGCTCGCAACAATCTGGAATGAGGCCTGGTGCCCTCTTCTGGCCTGCAGACATACACACAGACAGACTATTGTATACATAATAAATAAATAAATAAATATTTAAAAAATGCACAATTAGTAGGGAAGACTATTTGGGGAGAATCCGTGAAGGTAAATAAATACGGAGAAGCCAGAAGCATATGTTTAGTATATCTGAATATGTAAATTGGGCTTATTCTACAACTTGTTCTTTTCCTTTCTTCCTCACTGGCCTCTAAAAATGATAAAGGTTATTGGTTAAGCAAAAAAATTTTAGCTGAGTAATTTTCAATAACGCAGAAAGACTTGGGCTGCTTGGCTGAAAGGGGAGAGGAGTTTTCTGAAGGGTTATTCTTATTAGGAGAAAATATAGGGGTCTATTATGTTTGGGAGTTTTTTTGTTTTTTTGTTTTTAGAAGATTAGGGAGTACTGAAATTTATTCCTTGATTGGGTGTCAGAAGGAAAACAAATGAACCATTGCCACACCAACTCCAGTGTCATTATGCCGGACGGGAGCTACGTGTCCTATGGGACTTGGATTCCTGGAGGTCAATGGCAGATAGCCTGGTATTGTCCGCCCTTGGGGCGCAGATGGGATTCTCGAGTAGCTGCCTATGCAGGATATCAGCTTTGCACAATTTCTTTCATAATAATGATCATTCTCTTCAGAAACAGCTCTGGGATAAGGAAGCACAGTATGGGAATGTATAAGACTACAGCAAAATCTTTGTCATACACAGGGTGTATGATGAGCAAGGGAATAGATGAGTTAATGTTGATGGACAAAGACTGTTATATTATACTTTGAACTGTATGGATAGGCTTGCTAGATCCCAACCCCCATGATGTCTGCTGCATAAGAAGGTACTAAAAAGTATAGTTCAACAGGTGCAGAGAACTGATTAGGTATATTTGGTCACTAGATGAAATAAAGGGTTAGGAAGAGGAAGGGCCATGATAGCAATAATGAGACAGAAAGTTTCTATTCATAAGATGAAACCACTTGTCTGAGGTTTACATTCCCAAGGACAAGATTTCCTCTTCTAAGGATGCTTTATGTCTAACACCTGTTCCCGATAATGTACTTTTCTTAAATATTGCTGATGTGACTAAAAGAAGCGTTCATACGGTGCCAACCAATGACACATGACCTTCTGATTTGTTCTTTGTTTACTATATAATGAAAATATGAATTTAGTAAAATCGCAGCAGATTCCAGCCACTCTCTTGTGTGTTGTGTCTGTCTGTCATTCGCCGAACTTGTGCCTTCCTGTTAGGAGGACCATGCTTCTCCCACGGTCTGAGTGGCTCTCCTGAGCTGGTCCGTGGCAAACCATAGCTTCAAGGCAGGGATTTACAATGATTCTGGCTACGATCACAAAGTCACAAAGGCTGACTGCTCAAAGAATAGACAGAGGACACATATTTTTAACCCTTTTGTGGCATGGCTCAGTACATGTACCCAAACAGTACGCCCATCACATATATTAATGTAGAAGAGCAGGGAGCCATTTGCACATGAGCTGACATGCTAGACACTGCTGGACAACATAGGCTGAGTCCTCCCATCTTCCCATCAACCACCGGCCCCTGGCCCGAAGATCTCTGTTGGAAAATTACCTCGTCTTACAACACATCCTTCTGGAAATTGTTGTTTGGTCTCAGGGAGAGGATCTAATCAAGCCATTCTAATCAAAATCCTCCTTCCCCCAAATTTAAATACAATTAAAAACTGATGGTGGCAGTTCCTCTCAGCTGGTAAAAACTCTATGACACAGAATCCAAGAACCGCTGTTTCCTGTATCCCACCTCGGGAGAAAGTCTACCTGCAGCGAGTAGAAACAAAGCCAGCAGGGTTAGGCCTTAGTGATGCTTGGCTCCTGGATCTCCCCTTCCTCCTGTGAGCTTCTTCCCTTCCTGGGTGGTTTTTGTGCATTTCCTTGGGTCCCATGAACCACTAAGGCCCCCTTTTGCCTCTGCTGTTTCAGACTGGTTTGGATCACTAATTCCCAAAGAATTAGTCTTACCTGCTGTTTTTTTTTTTACCTGCTGTTTAATCAAACTATTTGATTAATTGAAACCTGGAAGCTCTCTACCGCAATCCGTGTTCACGAAGTAAATCTTTCCCATCTTTGAAAACCGATATACTGAATGCAATAACTATTTCCTCTAGCCTTTGATTTGGCAGATTGGTTATTTAGAGCCAGGGGAATGAAGGTATCAAAGCACAGTTAGCCAATGTGGCACAGGCCTGTAGTTCCATTCCTCAGAAGGCCGCATCGTGCCTTCTACAGACATGAGGAACAAGGGCAGGCAGGACCCAGCCTAAAAAACAAAACAAGTCACAGACACATCCAGGAAAGAGAACAGGTGGGAATGGTAATAAATGAGTGTCATGGGGTGTTCTCTTGGCCTGTGTTGTCTCCTTCATAAGCTCTTGCTTTTTGGAGGCACTGTCAACCAGCACAGCGGGCTAGCATCCCTGTCCTTCTAAAGCGGGTGTCCTGTTCTCCTTACTAGATAATGAGAACACAGCAAGTGGTGACACTGAGCTTTGAACTCGGGCATCTACCCCTCGACAGCCACAAATGCTCTGAGGAGGGGATGGCTTCTGTCTGCTTTCCCCATCCAAGAAAATACGGCAAGAGAACTCTCCGCTGCCCTTTGTAACTCAATTTCTGTCCAGGAGTCTATCTGGAAGGTATCTATTTGTCCAAAGGCCAGGAGGATAATAAAACAACTCACCCATTCCCAAAGGGCTGGAGCAAACCGTAGACGGCTTATTGTAGAGTCGGGAGTAGGACAGGGTGGTAGAGATAGGGCATAGTGGTCAAGAGCATGTATTACTCTCACAGAGGGCCTGACTCTACAAAGACCCGTATAAGGTGGCTCATAGCCTCCTGGAACTCCAGCTCCCAGGGGAGTGCGTGGGCATCTGCACTCAGACACACACACACACACACACATACATATATACATACATATCATTACAAATAAATCTTAAAACGTCACATGGGACTGAGTACATGGCTCAGTGGTAGGGTACTTGCCTAGCATGTGCAAGGCCCTGTGTTCAATCCCCAGGAGCGTCATGGGACCCAGACTAGTGGAAAAGACTCTTAGTGAAACTGACAGGTGTGGGGAGTCTTCAGAGCATTTCTGACGGAGCAGCTTTGCTCTCGGTGAACTTTATGCGGACTTGATTTAGCTCCAGGATTGATTAGCTCCAGTTAAAGTCTTTGAATTGCCTTTGACTAACAATGAAACTGGTAGGAGAGATGGTGTCAGGAACCTTCTGTGTCCTGGTCATCTGCTGAACACCCTTTCCCTTCTACAACTCACATGGAGTACTTTCCTGCACCATGTCCAAACTTAGCCACACTCCTGCCAGAGCCTGAATCCCTTACACTCAGGATTCTGCAAGCAGTTAAGGGGGCCTGGGCACTTGCAGACCAGAGCTGCTAATGGCTGCTCCCCTGGCAGGAAGCCAGGGAGCAGCCTCAGCTTGTTCATCTGTCAGCATAAGAAGCCAAAGGCATTGGCGAGCACCTGCTTCCAGCCCTCAGGAAGCCAGCCCTGAATTTAGGCCCTCAGCAGCCGAGCTGCGGAGAGACAGGATTTACAGACAATTGCCTGCAACCACAGTCAGGCACACAGCCTATAACCAACTCTCATTTCTGCCAAATGCCTGGCCCTGGGAAACTGCAAGGGAAATAGCTAACCACCAGGAGGTGGGGGCTTGGATCTTTTTGTTTATTTTTTTTAATCAGCACATTTGGGGTCTATTACCATGGTTTCAGGCTTGCCTGGCGTGGGGGCTTTGCGGGATAGTCTCATTTTATTTGGTAATATTTCAGATTTGGAACTTTGATGGGGTTATCTTCCTTGATCCCAGAAACAAAGGCAGTGACGGATAACTTCTACTCCACGAGGGAAAGGAATTGTGTCCCTCCCTTATCTCAAGGAAAGGCTTCATTCTTTCTGAAAAATATTGATCACCCTATCTTTTACACATTTAAGCTCCTTGGCATTGCATGGGAAACTATCTGTTCCCCACTCGATGCATGAAAAAGCAAGTCTATATGCCCATCCTTAATCTCCTCTAGTTTTCTTCCAATTCGATGCAATCTTTTTCCAATACTCTAATTAATACTTCCACATTAAATATTAGGCCTTGTAAGAGAAAAATCATCTGTAATATAGTCAGATCGAGCCAAAGAGGATTTTCAAGCTCTTGCCCTTAATCTTTCTTTCAATTTTCTGCCATTTAGAAACAATTTTTTCCCCAACACTCTAATGAATGCAAATGATATTCGTGATTAGTTAGTATTATGCTAATCTGAGCCTGGAATTTACCTAAATCTGCATGGTGTTGTCTGAGTACCAGATTGCTTTGGGTTTCGGAGGAAAATTACATTAGCCTGCCAGATGTACAAAACATGATAGAGTAGAAATCTGAGCAAATAATCAAGATTACATTAGTTTTGTTTCTTAATGAACAACTGTTGGCATTAGGGATTACAGACAAATTACGGTTTTCCTCTCGGAGCTCAAGCAGCTAAGCAGCTGTTGTGAAGGTCCCCTTTTCCTGACTACCCCTAAATAGATTGGGAGCCACCAGGGCAGAGGGAAAGCATCTAAAATTTCACATAATTTAATTTGTTCCATTACAAAGTAATCATCAAGACGAGGCCCACAGCTAACCTCCAAATCCACCCCCCACACACACACACACATACACCCTCTCTCTGGAATGTGGGAGCCATTTGAGGGTTTCGGGGACAAACTCAATGTGTTTTTCTTCTCTCCTGTCGTGGAGGGATGTGGGCTGCGTGCCTTGGAGGCATACCTGCTTTCTCTACCCTCTGGGCCACTTTCCAAAAGGGTGCCTGTCTAATTCCTGCTCCTTGGGTGACACAGATGGAATGCCGCTGATAAGGATTACGGAGGTAACACGGTACATCTGGCTGCAGTCTCCGAGGCTGCCTGCACCAGACACTTGCACAAACAACAGCCATCTGAGCTTAGCCCGTCATCCGAGGTTATTTGATCTACGTCTGTGAAGTCTCGCTATAATGAAATCCTTGTCCGACAGGAGATGCCTGGTGGTGATGGTCGTGGCAGTGGGTGTGGGCTCACACGCTGTGTACATAGGTGAGGGCTGAGGAGGGGGTAACAACGGCCTGTGGTCCTGTTCTTGGACATTTGCCTTGACATCCGTCAGATACACGGCAGGGCTGTGGGCTTTTCTGCTTAATTGAAGTACCTCGCTTACAGCACAGTGCTCCATCCAGCGTGCCATTTCTGGGTCCCGAGCCATGCTCTCGGTTGCCACTGGGCCTTTGCACATGTCAGTTCCTACTGAGGAATCTCCCCTTCTCTGCCCCTGGTGAAACCGTAGTACTGCCAAGATGACTTAGGTGCCTATGAATTAGATGTCCTATAGAAGTTCAAAGACGCCCATCTCTCACCAGCAAAGAATGCACAGGCTTACTTTCTTCCCACACTGGATGCGCCACAGGGAGTGGAACCAAGCCTGCTTTGTCCACAAGGTATTTCTTATAATACTTCATGAAAATTACAGACAGAGCAAAGAGAGTCATAAAGTTGCAAATACTGTATTAATGGGGAAGAAAAGCTTGAATTTCTATACCACAGCATGGATGGAAGTCCTAAATGATAGGGCGTCACAAACACATGTGCAGAGGCTGAGACATCCCCCCCCAAATCTCTAGCCCCAGGCAACAAGGGCAGGAGCTGAGGTATCTGAATGCAGGCTTTGCTTGACTTGCCATGGTCGGCTGAGCAAGGCTGCTTGAGGGTGGCGTTCATTTTCCTGGCTCCTAGACTCGCCTCCTGACCGTCTTTCTACACAGATGAACACATTGCTGTTAAGGTTCTCACTGACCATTGTCAGCTGCTGTTTTCCCAGGTAGCACAGGGTTCCCAGTCCTCACCATGATCTAGGGTCCAGGAGGGAGGTCTCGGTGGATTGATGGGATAGGAGGAGAGTACACGCCAAGGGAAAGAGAGGAAGCTGTCTGTCAGGCTAACCTCCAATTCCTACTCCCAACCCCTTACATCTGGATCGGCTTCCCACCTCAGGAGAGGCTTGAAAAGAATTGAAAAGAAAAGGGAAATTGAGAGGAGCAGAGGAAGGAAGGCCCCAGAATCAATCAATCTATCTGTCTGTCTGTCTGTCTGTCTGTCTGTCTGTCTATCTCACCAGTAGTCCAAAAGGCAGGTGTGATGGCTGAGGAGAGAAAGCTTCTCCAGTCTGTTTGATGCTCCAGGCGCCCAAAGTCACACTTCCTATTTTCATCTCTCCCGGGATCCACAGCAGAGTCTATGCCCTGTCCCTGGGAGTGGGGGTGATTCACCCCTTCCCCGCTCCCCCCCCCCAGCTGCTAAGGAAGGCTGCAGGATGAAGGAAGGGCAGAGTGTTGTGGCTGACTGCTTAGAGACAGCAGCGTGCTAGTCCACACAGGTGACAGGGCCTTCCGCAGTCCCCCGGGACGCTCAGTGCAGGTCTATATAGCTCCGCACAGTGGACATTTGCAGTTCATCTCATCTGGGGGTTGTATAGGGGACAGGAAAGGCTCTGGAAAGCTTGGGCACTGAGGCACGAGGCACGTCAAATAGAACTGCTTTTCTGCTCCCTGGTTGTTCACCATCGAGCTCAGAGCAAATGTAGTGCGTGGTGTGAACTGCGAGTGGATTAAAACGGGCAGGAACTCTAAACCAAGACGTAACCACTTAGATCAAGCTGAACTAAAACCGCGTAGGGGCCTGGCTGAGCTTGTTTGCCCTCTGCCCTGGCCCCCCAGTAGCTTGACTGCTGAGAGAACATTCCAGGATTCCGTTTCTGTAGCTTTTGGGGTGGAGGTGGGGGAGAAGAATAGCAGTAGTTTTGTGTTTTAAGCTATTTTTTAATTGTTGTTGCTCTTGTCCGTGTGCATTCCTTACTACAAAGCATCTGACTGTAAAGCACAGATACCCTCCATTTGTCAGGAAACATCCAGGGAACTGTCTTCTACGGACAGATTCCTTTGGGCCTCACCACAGTCGCACAAAGTGCATCTTCTTGTTAGTCCCGGTATTGGTCAAGGAAACTGAGTCACAGGGAGGCTGTCATTGTCCTGTTTTTCCAACTAGTCGTCCCAGCGTTTGGTATGCCGGAAGTCCAGGCCCTTGAGTGAAGCGCTGTTGGGCCTCTCATCCTCATGATTTGAAACTCTCCAAAGGATGATTCTACATCCTACTTTCTCTCCCATTTTCACTTGAGCTCCTCGTCAGCTCTCTGCTTTAGTAACACCAGAGACTATAGACTGGTAAGACGACAGAGACCAGACTCCGAAGCAAATGACTGGACTTTCTGCCTTTGCTCATCCACACAGGACTTTATCCGGTGCAGTAGCCCTCATCATACGTGGTGCCTTCAGGGCTGAGGCCTCCTCAGGGACAAGCCCAGTCTATCCTCCCACTGATGGGTTTTATAAAAGCTCATTTTTGTTCCCACTGAGCAACTGAGCATGAAGCCCTATAATATCCCCCCTCAAAAAAACTCTTGAGTCTCATTCTTTTGCCTTGTTTTAAAACTAAGGCTTAGCAGTCATGACTTCACTACAGAAGACAAGAACTCAACTGTCGTGAACACGAAGCCCGATGCTTTGTAGATGGTTCCTGCCAACCCTTCTGTCAAGGACTGCCTGGGTCCTCTGAACTTGGAGCAGCCCTGAGAACACCCCAGTGGAATGTTCTACAAGAGACACTAGCTTAAGACCATATTTCTTAAAATAATCACTCCCAAATAATAGGAAATTCCTTTAAAAGGTGAGATTCTATAATAATTATAAAAAGAGAGTTTTAAATACAAAGCATAAAGACTGTTTGTGTGTGTGTGTGTACGCACACATGCGTGCTTTATATGTGTGAAGGTGATATGGGTGGAAGGCCAAAGCGTTAGAAACCAATGATCATCATTAACTTTGTACAGTGGCTCAAAACTGTGCAGTCACAGGCTGGTGTGGAGGCTCAGTGGGTAGAGCTAAGCCTGACAACCTGGCTTCAAGCCCTGGGACCCACATGGAAGAAGGAGAAAACTGACTCCTGAAAGTTACCTTCTGACTCCCACATGTGTGATGCATACACGTGCGTGCGTGTGCGCACACACACACACACACACACACAGAGGAAAATTAGAATGCTTAAAAACAAAAGGACGTAGACTGGAGAGCCAAATGGCTTGGTTTTGTCTTCAGAACAGTTTTACAACATTCTCTGACCTTGTGGGATCTTGGATTGGCTGTGATTCCACAGCTCATGCTGATTGGAAAAAGAAGCAGTCTCAAGGCAAGCAATGACAGCAGATTAGCAAACAGGTGGATGAGGCTTCAGAGCTGATGGGTGGCTGCTTTCCTAAGCAAGACAGGGATGGAGTCAGGGTCCCCTGCTCTTTGAAATGTCTTGAAAGCAGACTCAAGATATTCAGTCTCTTGTTTTTAAATACTTTTACCAAACCACCAGAAATGGTCTTTATATCCAGAAAAAAAAATGACTTGCTATCTAATTAAAAATGCCAAGCTCCTTTTGCATTTGACTAAAATGACGTCAGTGTCTCATGACACAGGAGGCCCTGGCTGTTCAGGAGTTCTTGAACATCTTCAGTTGGTCATGGTGGCTTTACTCCTGGGTCTGTCCATTCTCAGCCAAGTAAACATGGTGGCTGTCTCAAAGCTCCGCACTTTGGTGTTATTGCTGTTAAATGGCAATCATACACATGCATGCATTCCAGCTCCAGTGTCACTGCCTGACTTATGTAAGACAGTATGTGCAACAAAGTCCATAGCAGACACACCGAAACATAGGAAAGCTTAAAGGACTGGGTCGCTTGAAAAAAACATGCAACTACAACTCACAGTTCAACAAAAGCAATTTTCTCAGCTACTGGGGTCTTTCCAAGATAAAATTCAAGTAAAACATGACCAGAGAAACATCTCTTTGGACAATATTGTCCCCTACGCAGTCATTCAGACCCCAAAGGATGTCCATTTGCTAAGAGACTGGGACCATTTCGATGTTCCTCATTTGAGAAGGTAGCTTTCTCCAAAAGCCTTTCAATACTCAATAGTTACTCTCTTTTATTAATATTCTAACCAATCGCTACACTTATCCCAAGCCTCTGCAGGATATTGACTCTGTAAACATCATCAACATCGCCCACTTATACTATGGTTGGGAAATCCTCATGGAAGTTTAGAAAAAAGCGAAATGACACGAGCTACCATTTCCATGCCTCCCGAAGGAGAGCTCCCTCGAGGAGGAAGGAGCCTCGCTGACAAGGGTGGCTATACTGCGTGCTGTGCTGATTGATTGATTTCTTAATTAATTTATGATGGCTCAACAATAATTACAAGCTACTGTTTGTCAGCCAAATCACTTACGATGAAGTCAAAGGTTCACATCTGCACGCAGGTTCCAAGGATCAATGCATCAATTAGCTCGGCTGGCTTTTTTCCCACTCAAAGCCAACATGTGTCATTAATATTCCACCATTTGTATGTATAAACTAATTGATTGAACATTCACGCTACATAAACATGTGGTTTGTATTATGTGGAGTTCCACTTAATACATCTCTCGTGCCAATATAATGAATACCCTTGCATAAGAAAATGACTATCTTATTGGAACATAAAGTGGCGATTGAACATTGGCCCTTCTATTGGTGACAATGTCTGGTCTTGGTGATCACTGCATGGCAGAAAATTCTTCAGATTTATGGAAGAAGAAGAAGCTGGTATGGATTTTAGAGGTGATGGGCATTTGAGTGAGATTGTCCAGGTCTGTCAATAAGGAGTCACGTGTGATTCCCCAATACCACTACCACTGTTCTCTGTGATGGATGCTGGAGCAGAAAGGATGTTCACTATAGCCTTGGGATCTCCTGTTTACACCTGTCCACAGTCCTTTGGATTGTGCATCCTTTGGATTGGAAATGCAGGTCTGTTTACCTTGAGTAACTTCTGCCAGGCTTGTTGTCAGTATCAGCGCTGCACCCTGAGCTTGGTGGGAAATGTTGAAGCCACCCAGGAAGGCAAAATCAATTCTAGTCCCCTGGTCACCATAGCTCACTCTGTTCGTTTGAGACACAGGTTCTGCTGGAGAAGGAGGAGCACTGGCTCTCATGGCAACCACGACAGGAGTGTGAGGTGACACATTTATCCACAGCCTACTTTAGTCTTGCCTTTTTCCATCACCATTATACATTAAAATACCACATGAGTCCCTGGGAGTGATCAGTAAAGGAACATCGCTAGCCAAGTAACTGCATCTTATTGGTGTGTGGCTGGCTGAAAAAAAAAAACTACTAATTATGTAGAGCCTTTTTGAATACTCAAGTTTTTTTTATGAGTGCTGAGTGGAAAGGGATCCCAGGAACAGGGCCCGGCGGCTTCCCGTGAGGTTGGGGCTGAGGTGTGTATAGCCAGCACTCTGGGTGCAGGCCTGGGAAGCAGGACCCTAGGTTTTCACTCACACAGTAGCAAAGCTTAGAACTGAGCCCAGAGACAGTCTCTTCAGCATAAAAATCCCTTTCTCAGGCTCATGCCGAAGCAACTGGTACTTGGCTACTTTCTCCCCCACTTTCCCCAGGACCTCCCCCTACACTCTATCTGCTTCATCTTAGAGTTCTGGTACTCCTGGCTCATACTTCTGAGCCCTCTGCTAAACACTGTAAAATGTCAGTCTATAGCAGAGCCCCCCCCCACCCCAGCATCAGCAGGAATGGACAGGTGTGGGAAAGAGCTGAACACTTCGAATAGAAAGACAGCCTCTTACTGTTGGTGAGGCCAGAGGACAGCACCTTTTCCTGAGACAAAGTCTCCCCTGGTACGTGGAGATCTCACCAATTAGCCCACATTGATTTGCAACTCCCCCGAGTATCTTCTCAGCCCTGTCTTCCCAGCTCTAGGAGTATAGGAACATGTCACCAAACCTGGCTTTTTATGTGGAGTCTAAGGCTCGAACTCAAGACCTCACACTTTCTTAACTACAATAAGCACTTTAACTCCTGAGTTATCTCCCTAGCTTAGAAAAACAATCTTTTTAAAATGAACTTCATTTTATCAAAAATAAGAAGCTAAAGGCCACAGTAATTCCACAGTATGTTTGCATGATCACGTATCTTACAGAACATCAGCCTCTCCCAGATCCTCTGGAAGGTCTCAGTCACCATGAAGATGATAATGAGAGAACATGGAATAAGATGTGCTCGTGGCATGAATTGCTCATCCTCAGCCTTCCTCGGCAATGACGTGTCTCCTGACTGGACACGGGATTGGCTGCTTTTGCTTCTGAGGGTCTGCCCCCTCTTTCCTTCAGTTTCAGACTCTTAGTTTCATCGTAACCCAAACATACTTCTAAGACATGGAGGTTTCAGACCACAGCCTGGCAGTGCATTATCATCCATCGGCTCAGACACTGAGGGCTCAGCCGGGCACCACCAGCAAACGGGGTGTGTGTGGGGGGGGGGATGACAGTTGCTTGATGCATCCTAGCCATGATTTATTAGAAGCCCTTCCTGTGCTATACTGTTTATGGCTGATAAAGACGTCCTGATCTCTACCCTCTTGGGATATAAGTTTGTGTCCACGCCTAAGCAACCAAATAAGACAAATCTTACATCTACACAGAACCAATGTCTTATACTCACATGCCCTCACTGACATTAAACAGTCATACATGCAGATTACATGCAGCCTAGAAACATACCAGATTGTGCTACTGTTTTATCTCAAATAGTTTCTGGGGACGTCGCTACATCTAGCAATCCTAAAATTAGACTGGAGATGCCTTAAAACAGTGGTTCTCAACCTGTGGGTCACGATCCCTTTGGCAAACCTCCATTTCCAAAACTATTTACATTATGATTCATAACAGTACCAAAGTTACAGTAGTGACAAAATAATCGTATGGTTGGAAGTCACCCCATGAGGAAGTGTATTAGAAGGTCCCAGCATTAAGATGGTTGAGAACCACTGGCTTACGGGTTAAGAGCGCTCACCGATGTCGCAAAGGACCTGGACAGTTTCCGGCATCCATATGGCAGCTGACAGCCATCCATAACTCCAGTTCCTGGAGCTATGATGCCTTCCTTTGACATCTGTGGACACTAGACATTCACATGCCACAACGACACGCATGTAGGCAAAATATTCATACACATAAAGTTAACAAAAATAATGGAAAAATTATTAATATCACTTGCCATCTGCTTGTAACAAGCCAAATCCTCCCGATTTAATCACACTGTGAGAGCTGAAATAGTAACCCATTGAAGAATGATAGAGATTTCAAAAGCAAAGGTATCGATCAAGACAGTGATGAGTTACAAAGCAAGCTAGCCTTTGGGATTTTCTTATTTTTATATCCTGCTGACTTACTAAACATAAAAAAGGCAGCATTGGCCCTAGTGTGTTACAGGGTGGTGGTGATTTAGCCTTGTGATCTGAAGAACCAATCTTTTGAATTCAATCACAGACTCTGCAAAGGTTATGACATGATGCTTTAGACACCCGGAGTTCCTGTTTTCTGGTGACTCCTCCCTTTATGCACACTCCAGAGCATGGTAGGAAGCAAGAAAGCTCCTCTTTGCCCACCCTGGTAGAATAGCAGCAGCCGATAGGATGTGCAGCATGGGTGTCCTTTGCCTTGAACAGTTTTCAGGCTGTTGACCAAGCATCACCTCACTACAGCGTCACTAGAGGTCCAAGTGAGTGGACCCAAAAGCCTGAATACCACAAACACCTCACTCGCCAGTAGGCTTCCAGAAATTCTCCCCTAGACGGCTTGTGACGACAGTGAGCCAAATTTTCTCCAGGGGAGAGGAACAAAACCATATTTCCAACTATTCCCTCCACCTTTCAGTCCACAGCCCTGCAGTTCTCAGAGGCAGCTCCTGAGCAAATGAGCATCTTGGCCGCCTCAACACAAGGAGGAGTGGAGCCTCAGAAAGAGGGGTGAGTGAAGTTGGAGGTAGGCAGACGCAGGCCAGACCACGGCCAAATGGCTCATCATGTTCACAAATGGGAGGCGAAACCCGGGTCATACGGACGAGGCAGCCCCCACGGCAGGTTCTGGAGAGAAAGAAGCTCAACATGGTTGATTTGTAAGCTGTGTCTCAGTTCCTCCTCCCCTGGGTGGAGTGCTCGCTACCAAGTTGCTAAACCCCTGAGTCAAGTGGCCTCATCTGCAGCATGGGGCTGGTAGCGCCTGTTTTATTGTGCGGTGTTGAAGCCTGAATGAGATGATTTATATAAATTGCCTCCCCAAGTACCTGGCAGACACCTGGCAAATAAGAGCCCCTCAAAAATCATCGGATTTTTTTACCCTTAAAATCATAGTAGTCAATGTTCAAAATTAAAATTAAGTTAATACATAACATTAGCCAATAGATCTGAAGCATTTAAATGCTTTGGGGGGCCGCCCTGCTTTGAAGACAGCTGTAATAATCTGAATTGGAAAACACTACATTTTTATAGCTTATTGAATGTATGCAGTTCCCCCCCCACACACATATACAAATGTTTACATGAACACAAAAAAGCTTCCATAGTTCTAAAAGTCACCTTGAAAATGTTATAGTTCCCTTAACTAACCTATCCCATGCATTTGTGAGCACCTACTAAGTGCTTGGACCCGAGTCTGAATAAATATGGTTTGTGTTAGCCCCCTTGGGTGAGTGTCGTGAACCTCGCATTCACCAGGTGCCTTGCGGTTCGGTCTCATTCATCCTCACGACAGGTTGGAGAGACAACTAATGAGAATGATTATCGGCTCCTTACAGCTGGCTTTACCAGCCGCGGGAGGAGCGCATTCATTTGCCAGAGGTCACGGAATCTACATTTCCCAGGATTCAGCCCCGTGCTCATAAACATATCCATTATGTCCAACCTTGGAACATGAGCACTGTGTGTGAGGAAAAGCAGCCACTCGCTGCACTCCGTCATTTTGGGGAGAAGCGCAATGTTAGGGTTTGGTTGGGAACTGTGAGGAGTGAAAACGGTTATTTGAGCCGTCCAGCACGTGATACGCTAAATGTGTCCTGTGGTCCATCGTACTGGGTGTCAGTTGTCGTCCCAGGGATGACCAGAACAGCACTCACAGAGTCCTTCCTAGTCCTTCTGACTCTGCCACGCATTGCAGTTTAAGTGGCTTCCAGGTAATGAAGCGCACAGCATTGCTGCATGTGCCCCTTAGCACGACTCCTTGTTTTCATGTCTAGTTTCTCTGGCTATTTTACACATTGAAATGCAACAAGGGAATACCATAGCCATTCTTCCTTCCTGCCTTGGTGCATTTTCCTGCAGCAGAGTCCATGTGCTCGGCCCTTTAGGAGAATATGTATTACAATTGTCACAAAATAACAGTCTCGAGGACTATAGAATGCCTATAGCGACTGACACCACTCAGCCATGCTAGCGAACCCTGCCGCAGTCGGGGCGACAAGGCAGCATCAGATGGCTCGCTGTTGACCAGTCTCTAAACTGGAAAATCAGCACCAGCTTTCCCGTAGATGGAAGCGATAACACCCTTGAGAACATGACCCCTTGCTTCCAAGAGAGAGAGAGAGAGAGAGAGAGAGAGAGAGAGAGAGAGAGCTGGAAGGGAGAATAGGCAGTCACTTGTGTTTCCTTATCCTCTGATTAAATTAATAACCATCTAATCGCTACTTATTAAGATAGGAGCCAAAGTTTATGTGCAGCCAGACCCATGGAAGTGTGTAAGCGAAAACAAGGCACGGGAACCGGCCCAGAAGTTATTCCCATGCAAGAAAAGCTCTTCGAATGTCCACTGGTGTCCTTCACCACACCTTCTGTACAGCTCCCTGTACAGTCACTTAAAGGTGGGTTCACACACTGAAAACAGCGTCATGAAGTGACTGTGTCACTAAAGAATAAAAGGATGGGAGATGGAAAGGAGAAAGCCTATCCCACTGGTGGCGGCGTTTGAGAGATTTAAAAAGCAGTACGTTATTTAGAGCCCAAGACCATTTGCCTGCAGCCACAGTCATCCTCATCACTGTAGTGGCCGCTCTGCTCAGAACTGGTTTTTAGAATAGTCAGAACTGACCATGATTCTTTATCCAGGTCATTAGTTGTACAGGAGATGCCTTAGAAGTGATGGTCATGTTAGTACTCACTCGTGCGTCTGGGAAAGAATATCGGGAAGATGTGCTGGCTGTCCTAGGGAGTGGCGAGCCTGGGATGGTGAGTCTCCTCCATTACCCAGCATTTGCGACAGGAGAGGCCCTTCAGAAGCGCGTTAACAGAATGGACAGCCTCCTTTACCACTGTGATGTGAGTTTGGTTCCAGTGAAGGCAGCTAGGTCTGCTGTGCCCTCATTTGCAACAGAGCCTGGCATATAGTGTGGGCCTAACCTGTTGAACAAAACATAGACCTTATAGCCGCTAGCACTATAAACAAAGGTCTGTCCACAGACACAGTGCCTTGTGGAAACTACTTCTTGTGGTTATTATTTGTGTGACGTCTGTTAGTTTCTGCTACACTTCTAGAGATCTACTAGAAATTGACCTGAGTAAAGACTGTGTCTTGGTTTTTCAGATGCATGTCTACAGGCTCAACACATCACAGCAGCCTATACTCGGTCATTAGTCACTGGGCCTTGTCCATTCTTGCACCGGGAAAGAGCTCTCTCTACTCACATGTGATCTTTATTAGATGGTTCAGAAACCCTTCTGCCGGTAGTGAAAGAAAAAATAAGATTTCTAAGAAGATGTTAACTTTAGAACGGTCAGCAAAAAATAGACAATTATAAATCTAAATTCACCTCAACTTTTCAAAGGCCTTAGAAAAATATTTCTCATTATGATTATCTTTTCAATGTAGTTATCTATTCATTGATAGTCATTGTCCAGCTATCTAGTTAAAATTGACATTGAGAACAGTCTGACTATTAAGACCATAAAACAAAAACGATCCATTTAATAACATTGTTATCTTATAAGCATTGCCTTAAAGCACTTAGCTCAGCTTCTCAAAACAGAAAAATTATTTTCTTTCAAGAAAAGATAAAATTATACAACAGTTAAGTAGATTAACATATATTCAATAACAATAGCCCATGACTTGACAATATAAGGTTGTCTTCAGTTTTTGTGCTGATATAGTCACTTACCTTAATTAATATTTAAAGAATTTCAGGTTTCATAGATAAGTGGTTTGTTTTTCCAATTAATTTTATGGATTAATATTTAAATAATTAGCACTTTAAAATTAAGGCAAATTTGCCAACATTCTGGCCTGATTCTGATGGGATCAAAGGATTAGACTTAGGAAATTTAGAGGGACGAAAATTATGTCTGGTGTGGGTCGGCCCCCTTGAAGTTCTAAACAGCTACCAAAGATGTTTTAATAAATCTTTCTCTCAGAGAACTTCAAACAAACAACGCAAAACAGAATGGGAATTCCGGAAACTGCTCTTCTTCGTTTTATTTGTCAATGGTTTAAAAGGAAACATCCAGAATCTTTCATAAGCAGTGGTGAAAGGCATGAGATACATCTTTAATACAGAGAGAAGAGTCTTCTGAAAGAATGAAAAAGGTCATCAACAGAATTCTAAATATAACCGGCCAACTGCCATGCGATTGCTCTCGGCTTGCTCGTCCGGAGAGAAATCGTGTAGGAAGCCATCTAAAGAAGTAAAACGTGAAGTTCACCATTTTCAAAAGTGCACTGTGGACATGGATTTAATACACACAACACATATTCACGGCTGAGCATTTAAAAATACCATCATATAGAAGAGAGTTAACTCATCCGACACACGTTCCCAAGAGTAAAACATACAAGGTTAAAACCTCCACGCAGGGTAGTTAACGCATCCTAACTACACGCATAAAAGTAAAACTTACAGGCTTCACCTTTTAGAAGCTGCACACGGGTAGATGATAGCTAGCTCACACACTCACGAGAGTTTACTCTTCCTACACTTGTTTACTGAGCTGTCTCAATAAGATGTTTTTCCTCCCTCTGTTTTACCAAAACATGCCTATCGAGGAAGGGAAACAGATGTAGAACTGGACAACCGCGGCTTGTTTGGTCTTTTTCCCCCTGTCAAGTAGAATTTATGATCGTTGTCACACAAAAGGAAAACCTAAGTGGAACAGACAATGAGTCAGGAAGCAACTGTCGGGTACGTTGACACTGCGGCTTTGGAAATCAGGTTTCGGTTACTAAAATTTCATTTGATTAAGCGGAATAAAGATACGATATCCTTTCTTATACACAACCCTGAAGTAATTATAAAAAATGAAAGAATCGGCTTTTTTTGGGGGGGTGGGGGGGAGTAAGAGGAGAGTCACAATAAAAGAGATTGTAAGAACTTTAAAGTCCCATTAAAAAACCTTTCCTCCACCTTACAAAGCCAGGGCAATAACTCTCAGATGGTCTTTGTGTGCAGCACTTTACTAAAGATAAGCAATAAGGTGGCTTGATTAATTAGGTGTCCCACAAATCACCCATCAAGCCAAGTTTCTAATGACATATTAAAGAATAATCTCTTAAATACTTCAGTCCCAAATTAACAAAGACCGTTAAAACGGAATCATCCCAAGGACAGTGCACGTCATTCATGTAACATAAACAAGTCTAGATATAAAAATAACTTGTGCAAATGTTTTCAACATGGTATTTTATCTCCAAACATGTCCATCATCTGCATCTTTGAGGACAACAAAATCACACAATTTAAAAAAAATAAACTATCAGCCCTGCATGTCTTGAAAAATCAAGTGCTCACGATGCATCTCTGTTGGGAAGTGGATTGAAAAGAGGAGGAAATTTAAGGGCAAATTAGTGACCAGATCCCAGTGCTCACACTGATCTGTTTCCAAGGAAAATTTCTTAATACAAACCTGTATTTCTTTTTCCCCAACAGTAAGCATTTCACTTGGTGGAAACATTAATTTTAGAGCCTAGTTCCTAGACTGTCTTAATATGACTTTCAGGAGACAGGGTCCCCAATAAAACATCACTGCAGAGTCTTGGTTTAGGCTTGCAGGACAAGTGTTTTAACACAAATATTTTTGCAACACTGGAGGAGAGTTAGATCGGTTGTAAAATGTACTCTAACGAGACTAGAAGGAGAAGAGGGGGAAAGAGAAAGGGAGCGAGAGAGAGAGAGAGAGAGAGAGAGAGAGAGAGAGAGAGAGAGAGAGAGAGAGAGATCTTTTCTTCTGACACAGAGTACTCAAAACAGCAACAAGTAGCCTTGGAGCTCTCCTGTGACTCTCCCATCCCAAGCTAACGAGAGAGCACGACCTCAGCAGGCAGTGTTGTCTCTGCGTGTCTGCAGGGAACTCTCAGGAGGAGCCCACAGGCAACAGTACCGGGTCCACCGTTCAGAAACTCACACTTATTAATAGAACCCTTCTCGTCTAGCAGTGCTTGCAGCCAGGACTCCTCAGAAGGAGCTGCCTTCTATCCTGGCACTGCAGACGGACTGACCACTAGGGCAGCCATATCCCACCCCACCTAAGAGAAAATTCCCATTGTCTCCCCTGTACCAATTGTGAGAATAGGCTGTGCACTAAGCACGAAAATTGTGGAAGCAGAGGAGCCAGAGTTACCCAGACACAAGTGCAAGGGTCAAAACTGATGGAGAGGGAAAAAAAAAAAAAAACTAAGGAAAAAGAATTGCTCAGATAAATTAGCCAATGGCAAACCTGAGAGTCACAATAAATACTGACCGGGGAAGGTTCCCCATTCATGTCACGGCTACAGCATACAAGAGACCATTGTCCACACACAGAAGGCAGCATATTCAAAGTTATCATGTCGCACTTTATAACACGAGAACATTTTCTTCCCCCCCCAAACTTCCGCCTCTCAGCCCAGCATCCTGCCTGAAGAAGGCTAAAACTTGCCAGGTCCCCATACGACTCCTAAAGTTGGATCCCAGGGTTCACTCATGCACCGGGCTTTCTTTTTCCCTCTCCTCCCCACATTTACAGCTGGACAAATACGAAGCGGGGGAAACAGCAACACAAACCCACACACATTTGCCCGAGCAAAGGAAAATAATGATCTGAATATGCATTTCCTCATTAACTAAATTTAATTACGCTGAGTGGCATAGTAATCAGTGGTTGCTCCAGTTACAGTATTCATTGAAAGGGAGGTGCGTTCCAAACTGAGGCAAAGCGTGGGGGACAGTCGCATACTGATGAGGGAGTCGCACACAACACGCTACAATACACCGTCTAAATCATTATTCGAGACACCGAGGAAAGAAGTGCATGGCTCTGTTTCCAGACCAGCGCAAGAACAATTAGGCAAGCCGGCTCTGGTCCCTACAGCCGGACCGCCCCGCCTCCGTGAAGTTCACAGCAGCCAGCCTGGGGCCGACTAGAATATTTGCATTTTTTTTCTTTTTGTAAAAAGTGAACAAAAAAAACTCACCCTGCCTTTTAAAAGAGAAGGCCTATGCCCTTCACAACAGTGGAAATCCCGTCTAAGACACTGGCGTGCAGAACACCCCAGGTTCCCACAACTAGAGCTTGAACTTTCAACAGGCAGCAAAGTTTATCACACATGCGTGCGTGGAACAACAAAGGAGGCGCTCAAAGGGAAGGAGGGAGGGGGACACTTGGGAGGGAGGGCGGAAGGGGCCATCATGCCAAACTTACCATCCACCAGGTCCTGGCTGACATGTCATAGCATAGCTGCCATTTGATGGAGCTGTCCGAGGGTTTCCCAGCCATCCTGCTGTCGGCGACCTTCATCAGAGGCAGCTCAAGGGAAGATAAGAGACCTAATCGAGAGAACATCAGCGGTGGCTAGCTGGACTACATGTAGGCCAATCCTTATCACACTGCATCATGGGAAAAGCTCCTTCATTAGCAGGAGGAACTGCAACCTCACAGATAGAAGGACAAGGATCAGTTCTTTTGGCCTTTTTTTTTTTTTCCTGTTTGGTCTGAAGGGATTGGTGAAAGTAGCCAGCCTTCTTTGTGTATCATGTGTACAAGAGTTAAGTATCTTGCAAGTGGGCGGCTAACTGCCTTGCTGGGCGATGCAGACTAAAGTTTATTTGCATTCTTCTCTGTTGTATATTGTTTGACATGGTCCATGGTCCTTGCTGAGCAGATGAAGAGAGGGGAGGGGTGGGAGGGAGGGGAGGGGGGGAAAGGGGAGCTGTAATTGCTCAGAATTAATATCTCCCCCAACAAAGACATAACAGTTTCATTGACATAGTCGGAACACGGTTCAGATGTCACTGCACACAGGCATGAAGCACAGAGGGGTGTGTGAGAGCACACGCTCACACACACACACACACACACACACACACACACACACACAGTGGAACACACAGGTAGCAGCTGCAGCTGGATTCAGCTGAGGTTGCCAAAGGCTACAAACCCCATTCTCATGCTGGACATATGGAAACAGTTTAACTCTTTGAAATCGCTGTCCAAGACGAGCTGGGCAGTTTGCGGGGGTAAATCAACTTTGAAAACAGACTTGCAGTCAGGAAGGTACCCTGCCTGGTGCTCACTTCCTTCCAAAGGGACCTAGAAACAGGAAGCCCCGAAACAAATGAGGAAGATGAGCACCAGATCTGTGCAGACTGACTTCAGACCCAGCTTCCCCCGCAGTCCTTGTCTGTCCCACTCTAAAGGGGTCCTTTCTGCTTCCTTCTGGGCTTGGCACCGGCTTCCCAGTGAGCACACAGGGAGCAGGGACCAACTTACTAATAAAAGCTCCTCTTTCCAAAAGCCTCGCCTCTCCTCCCTCCCTCCCTCCCTCCCTCCCTCCCTCCCTCCCTCCCTCCCTCCCTCCTTTCTTTCCTCAAGTGCTCAAAAAATAAAATTCTGAATAATACAGAGAAAATCTTATAGACGCAGGCCATGACCATCAGAAAGCCACGTGAGGACAAGCTGACACGCTTCTTCTCTTTCTTTTGCTAAGATCCAGACAAGCATATCTCCGCACAGTGGCTCCCACTGAACTTCAGCTCCCTGGAGCACCCGCAAGGCTTGGGATCCTCTCCATGTTGATACTTTATCGCCCTGCCTTCCACATGCCCTGCCTGTATTCTCCGCCAACCTTTTAGGCTTAGGGCTCACATTGGCTGCACACAGTTTAAAGGGCCAAGCTCCTGTTTGATTCAGTCAGAGGGAAGGGGGTAGTGGGAAGCGCTGAATTACCCGGGTTTTCTGTCTCCTGTATTCAGTGTGTACGAGGCTGTACAAGCAGTTCGTTTTCAGGCTGGAGCTTGAAGAAGAAGAAGCAGCGCTGCCAAGTGGAAGCTCTCCCCTTTGGGTATTTTTATATTCACCTGGGGAGACATGTCAGTCCCAGTCCCAGACAGCCTGGGAGCTTAAGGTGGGCCTGACTAGGGCTGGCAGCAATAGGGCCTGCCTTGAACCAGCGCAGCCTTGGTCTCTGGGGCACAGGAGGCTTCTAGGGCTCCCTCCTCTAGGATTTTTAACTCTCAGGCAGGAGGTTGTGTCTGGGGGCCTGGATGCCCCACCCAGGCTTCTACCTTTGAATTAACCCATGATCCTCATTTCTCTTCCCCCTCTGCCAACACCTGCCCTTCCCGCCCCCCAACACCTCACTTTTGTAGATTTTTCTCTGAGCACTGTTTGAGTAATAAGCCCACTAACAGTAATCAGTGACAGTTGTTTTAATTTTCATGGACCCTAGCAGCCATGACAAACGCCTACTGTGTGCCAGGTATTGCAGTGGCCACTGGGAGGCCCAGAGGCTAGAGAGACACATCCAGAGTTTCATGTATCATACAGCTGTGCGCACCCAAAGTCCTAGCAGCTAGGAGGAGATACAGCTGTGTGGCATTGCCCAGAGGAAGAAATGTATCCAGACAAGGATGTCCTCGGGCTGTGCCAGGCCAGCAGCCGCTTGGGCCCAGGATCTGACTCAGTATTCGCAGAGCTCCCTGAGGGGATGAATGACTGCGTGGCCTGTCGTTGGTGCTTGGCATCTTGACTCCATCCAGTCAGTTCTGACATGCTTACCTCTCTGTGTGTGCTCTGAGCAGACCCAGCTCCTTCCAGCCACCCCTGCCTGCCTCCTTAAAGACTTCTTCAGGAGCAGAGGCCAACTTTGGGTGAGATCCTGAAAACGTTCAGCCCAGCATTCCCTACGCACCACCTTGAATCCTTTGCTCGTCTTTGCGCTCTGTGGAGCCAGCACACTGGGACGCCGGCAGCGAGGGTTCCTTCTCACGGGCTCTGTGGGAGCACCTGCTTTAATTAGCCGGTGAGAGGTGGGAAATGGTGAGCTGACAGGAGAAACAAGAAAAAAGGGGAAAGAGAAACAGTGGGAGAGAGGCCGTAGGCACTTACAGACGAATCTGTGAGCTGTTGGGGAACAAAAGACGGGACAGAAACGAGAGAACCGTGTGTCTCTTACGTGGTGGAGAAAGACAAAGAGCAGGGAACAAGAGTTCACTGCAAGAACTGAAGAGGGACAAACTTGTACGTGGGCTAGGATCAACCAGAGGCTTGTCCATGGTGATTATTCTCCACCTAAATTCCTAGAGTGCCTTCCCGGGGGACCTTGTGGGTTCTCAGGCTCCTCTGCCTGAACCGCCCTCATCTAGTGCAGGCCTGAAAACTAGCTAGAAAGTTTAAAACACCTTAAACTCTTTTTTTTTAATTAAAAAAATTTAATAAAAAAAGAAATAAACAATGTAACATAGTTCCATTAAGTCCGTGAAACTGAACAAATTTGATAGACAGATGCCCTCTCAGAGTGTAGAAACAGTAAAAGATTGCTTAGAGTCATTCTCAGACAATCCAAGATGCAAAGATTCTCATAAAGGCTCAGAAGCTTAAACAAGGAACAAAGACTAGCTGAGAGCTGCCTGGAAGAAGCTTAGACCAACTGAGCCATGGACAGGACACTCTTAACTTGTCAAGCTCCCTGCAGGCTCTACTACATGTTACAGGTTCCAACTTCTGTGATCTGTCACCAACGCTGCCATAGGCTTGAGTTATGCGTCTGATTTCAGGTCATTTCTGCTCCATATTTCTGTAAGTAACCTCGATAAAACTTACTGGTTTACCAAACCGCATTTGGATGATATCTGTATTTTGGTGTGTCATTAGTTACCTATCTGCAGGGACTAGATGTTCGTTCATCTATCCCTATGACAGGCAATTCTGTCAACCAACAAAAGTAAATCTTGTTTCCTAATGTAATCACTTCACATATCATAAATACTAACAATTTAAATAATAAAGTTGATCATGTTCTTTTTATAACAAAGGAAAAAGAAATAAAATTCAATAATCTTTTTACCTAACAATACTGTTATGGGTCAAAAAAGATAGAACACTCTTAAATATTAAGGTATATATTAAAAATCAGATTGTAGGAACACAGATACATAGCCCAGGGTTGCTTAAAGCAAGCAAAGTTTAGCTACAAAAGGGCAAAATTGAGCTAGAAAATGTAACACAAAATGGGTAATCTTTTCAATTATGACTACTTGACTTAAGGATTTTTGTTTTGATGAAATTCGGGCATATAAAGAAGAGTTTCAGCCTGAGTATTCATTTGCTAGAATTGCTCAAATTCTTTCCTCAATTGTCTTTGGACAATCAACTGAACAACTGGGTAACCTCCACATCTGTTGAGCATTAACTCCACAGTCACTGATTCTGTTTTCTTTCCAGCTGTGTGCTCTCAGAATGTAGGCTGAACTTTAGAAATAACAGAATGAGAGAGAATGGTATCAAAATAACTGGATACTTACCATCTTAGTGCCTTCAAAGTTAAGCCTGATGGTAGAGTTCGCATTTCTGCCTTCACGTAGTGCTTATTTGCCTTGGTTTTATAATAAAGGGTCTGTGCTCATCAAAATTGCAACACTTTCTGATTATATTGTTTTCTTCTATGTTGGTCCTGTGGACAAAGCCATATTTTCTGTTTTGGTAACAAAGGAATGATTGTCCATCTGTTTGCAATAGCATGTTGCCTCAAAAGTGTAAAGTATTTCTCTTCTAGCAAGGCAAAACAAATAAAGCTAATTAAAGTAGGAATATTTTGCTCTATATTGGTTTTCCTTGAGGGATCCAGCAGCTCGGGTTGTAGATTGAAACTGTTTAAGAGACTTAAAAATTCTTATTTGTTAAGTGATAATTTGTAGATATTTGAGAAATAAGGCAGTACAAGGTAATATCTATGATTTCTGATTTTAAAACGGGTAAAAGGGTGTTTGTCTCACCACCTATTTGCCTATGTTTCTGTTGCTTTTTTATGATGATAATTATGAGCAAGTCGAGGATGCACCAACCAAAATAAGTGTACACTGTGGTGGACCGTTCAGATGTTAAGAAACAAAGGAGCACATTAAACATAAGGACTCTTAAAACAACGCTCTCATCAATACACCAGACAGTGCCTGTCTTGCTTATCTTCTGATAAGTGGGCCTCACTACCTCTGTGAGTTAACCTTAGTCCCTGAAGTGGAAGTGTCAGACATTTCAAAGAAAGCCTTTCTTGGTGGTATTTCTAACATACTGCCAGTGACGTGAGGGAACAGAACAGTGTAAGATAAGAATTCACAGTCTAAATTTGGAAACACTTTTGGGAATATCTTCCAAAGGATACAATGAAAAAACTGCCTTTAAAATAGTAAAAAGATAACAAAGCTACAAGACTTCAATAAAAGAAAGGTATGGAACACTGGTCTCTTCATACTATTTTATACTGACAGCTAAAAATTTTAAGGTCATGGTTTTCAAGCAGACACAAAAAGAGAGCTCTGAGTATATAGAAACATATACTAAGATATCAGGATATTGAAATCATATTGCCTTGGTTTATTTCCAAGTATGCTTAAAAATTAAGCATCATATCACTTTTGTAGTAATGAGTAGGTGACTAAATAGTAGTATTGTCTATATAAATTTTCTCTATAAATTATCTAATTGTCTCTATAGAACCAAAGTACAAAAGTAAGCTATGTTAATGGTATGATTTATTAAAAGAAATTCAGGAAGACATATGATATGGCTCAACAGGTAAAGGAACTTACTGATAATTTTGCTGGGTCTGATCTCTTAAAGCCATATGATGAAGGAGTAAAGTAACCCCTGCAAAGGTGTTCCCTGCCCTCTGCCTGAGTGCTGTGTCACACACACTACATACAGACATAGAGTAAATAAACATAAAAAGTATAAAAATGAAGAGTTAATATATTTCAATTAAAATTATAATTTTTATGTAATATCTTATACATATATGACATGAGCTTTGAGTAAAAACAAAATCTTAATTTTTTGTAGAAACAGGAAGAATTTGGTTACACAGAAACTAACAAAAATCTGTGCTTCTTTTCTCAATGAAAAGATATTCTTAGATTCAACTTATACACTTATACGCAAAAAGAAATATTGATTTTTTTCTTAGTTGCAAAATATAGAACAGATGAGATAGCTCTGTAGGTTTGCCCACCTTATTGAAATATATCTGGGTCCCACAAGAAAAGAATTGACTCCTCAGATCTATCCTTTGATTTCTGTAAGAGTCCCTGCTGTTATGAAAACACACCACACCAAACCACACCACACACACACACACACAAAATTTTTTAATGTCACCACAAAGGTATAGAGGCACTCTATATTAAACACACGTTTCAAATTACAGATCATTCTGTAATAACTGCATTAGAAACATCATAAGTTTCCATTTAGTAGAATGTATGCCACATATTTTGACCAAAATATATGTGAAATACTAAACCGAAGAAAGGCAGTGTGATGTGGTGTGCCCCTCTGTATGCTGTAAATATGTTTTATTACCATTCGTTAGTTAAGAAGCTGCTTTTGCCTATGTCAGGGCAAAATCGAGCTAGGCAGGAAAGTCAAATTGAATATATTGAGAAAGAAGGCAGAACCGAGAGAGATGCTAGCAGGCACAGTGAAAGCAAGATGTGCGGTAACAGGCCATGGGCTTTGTGATAAAATATAGACTAATAGAAATGGTTTAATTTAAGTTTTAAGAGCGAGTTAATAATAATCCTGTGCTAATAGGCCATACAGTTTGTAATTAATCTTAAGCCTCTGAGAGTTTATTTTCAAAGTGGCTGCAGCACCTCCAGTTACAGCAGTGAGGCTTCAAAATACTGTCATTTTTCTAGGTTGTTTGCAGCTTGCATAACTGTCTTTGTGTAGGACTAATTACAGATAACTAGCTTCTGTAGATATTAATGAATAGAAAATGCATGCAAAATGATTCTTAGGCAATTATATGGACCTGACACATTTTCTAACTACCTGAAATTAGATATTTAAACAAAAATGGTATTTTACTGTAGACTATTACCATAAATTATAATAACTCACAAATAAAATGAGATATCTAAAAATTAAAATATACAGAATGGCAAATACTATGTGTTTTCATACATAGAAGCTAACAACTGATTTCACAAAACAACGAAATAGAGGTCATGAAAGGCTAAACATGGATAAGAGGATTTGCATAATAGGTACCAACATGTAGTTAAACAAGAGAGACAGGTGTTGCAACAGGGTAGGTTAACCACAATATACAAGTCGGTAAAGTGTTTTATAAAAACCTAGGAAAGGAACTTTCCAAATTCCCCAATATCATCAAATAAATATGGACTATGTGAGATTGGAGCTGAGAAGTCCTTGATTTGCCTAGCATCCATGAACCCCAGGTTTTCTTTCTTACACCACAAAAACAAGAGCAAGAATTTTTAAAAGTTGAAAAATCTTAATTTTTCTAATCTGCTTGTTCACACTGTATACATTTTGTTGATTTTATAAAACTGTACCCCTTAGATAAATACAATGAAATATAAGAAAATAAGTTTGAGCCNAGTCCTTGTTTTTTACTGCTGAGTAGTACTCTAATATGTATATATTCCATACTTTCTTCATCCATTCTTCAATTGAAGGGCATCTAGGTTGTTTCCAGGTTCTGGCTATTACAAACAATTCTGCTATAAACATAGTAAAACACCTTAAACTCTTTAAGGCACAAGGAAGGGGGAATTTCAGAAACAGTGGCGCACGAGAATATTGGCAGGATAGCAACTCAGGCAAGCTAAGCCTTCTGCCCAACTCCAGCAGTCCTTGTGGCTAAGTCGTTCCCCTGAAAGTGTTTTGATTTCTATCACTGGAAAACAAAATAGGGGGTCAGTCTGGAGCTGCACTCCAGGATGGTGAGGTCTGCAGAGGTTTGCAATATGCATGTGTCTTCACTATCCCCAGCTACTCACAGCCTCTTGTCTTCTAACTGCCGGGAATATGGTGACCAATCATGGACAAACAGGGTGGCCAGGACCCTAGTCCCAGGGTTATCACCTCCTGTCACTGGCTATGCCCTGTCACGGGTTCCTAAATATCAGCTTCTCCTTGTTGACTCAAATCACATAATTAATAATTAACAGAGAATGAAAGGAAAGCAGGGGAAAAAAAGGCCCTTCTTCCCCACAAAAGAGTGGAGATACGTTACAGAGAACGTGCACACATGCAAAAAGAAAATTGAGATATCCAAAGAAAAATAAATGAGGAAGGCAGACAGGGAGAAAGTGAAAGACATTCGGGTATCTGCACTGCCCTTTGGGGAACACTCCAAAGGGCACTCTGAGCCCCAGGACTCCCGCCAGCTTCTTGGGCTTTCCTGGTGCAGTCACCCAAGGCTGGAAGCTGTTCTTGCTCTCATGGGGTTCTACATTCGGGGACAGCCTCTGCTCAGTGACGGCAAACTTAGATACTATTTGGAAACTCATTTAATTAAACTGTCGAACTTATTTTTGGCTTTTAAACCCCAGTGTCGGTTCTACATAACCGTGCCCTGGGTTTGTGAGCCCTGGCAGACGAATGCAGCAGTAGATTCTGACGGAGTGGACGGGTGAGTGTTCCTCTGTGGACAGTGGCCCTGGGTTCTCTCTCATTAGCCTCTTGCTAACTCTACATGCTTGAACAATCTACTTAAACTGTGTGACCAGGGTTCCTTTACCTGTGAAGGAGGGCTGGGAGTATTGCCTCTCAATGGAGTTTTTGTGAAGATAGTCTGGGATCGTACATGGATGTGTCTCTGGTCTCAGTGGTGGCAGAGATCGTACCATAGTGCATACTTATTCCCAAGCTCATCAAGATGTCCCTCCCGTCAGCATTCCGAAAGAGCTTTCCATCATCCTTCACCCTCCCACCCCCTGGCCCCACCCCCAACCCCTGATTATCTTCCCTTTACCCTCTGAACTCTCATTCTGGGAATTCCCTGAGGCAGGCTGCTGAGGGATCAGGGCTTAGCAGAGAGATAGGAGGGATCCAGCATGAAGTCAGTGAGGGTTGCCTTGACTCATCTCAAGTGCCTGAGCCCATCGCTTAACTGCCTCCTTCTACTGGTGCTATCTGCCCGGGGCAGCAGCCCTGGGCCTGCCCTTTGGAATGGAAGTCCAGATGGTCCCTTGAATGCTCTGAGTGGTGTCTACTCACAGAGGAGGACTCAGCCTCCCACCCACCCAGCAACTCTTCCAATGCTCTTCCTACTGCCTCCCCAAAGACGTCATCTTAACCCATCTACCCTGTCTCTAAGGAGTCCCAAAGGAAGGCCTTGGGTTTGGTCCCCACAGGTTGAACAAAAGGACACTTTGTAGACAAGTAGCAGAATTTTTACATTCCCTAAAAAGGAGATTAAGCACTTCCAGGCATGGAAACAGCTCATTATGAAAGAGGCGTCCTACAGTGATGATGGGAACCACCTCTGGTTTCTCCCGGAGAAAGGTGTTTGTTTCCAGAAAGAGGCAATTGATTAAAGCCAAGAACAGAGGCCTGGCCCAGAATCAAGGAGTGTTCACCTGAGGTTATACCACTTTTTTCTACCGAGTTTCAAAACCAAACGCATGTTTTCTGAAAGTATGTTTGAAACATTTTCTCTTTTTTTGGCTGCCCTCAGATGTGTGCTGACTACTGTACTGTGTAGGGGAATTTTCACTTTGGCTTAAAAATGTTTAACAAATAGCACAATTCTGGTGTTTGTTTGTTTGCTTGTTGTTTGTTTGAGACAGGGTCTCTCTATATAGTCCTGGCTGTCCTGGAGATCACTGTGTAGCTCAGGCTAGCCTCAAACTCAGAGATCTGTCTGCTTCTGCCCCCAAGTGCTGCAATTAAAGGGCTGCACCTAGCTCACGTGATTCCATTTTTGATAATAGTCAAAGCAGTTGCATACATTCACTTATGGATGGAAAGTATCTTAAAGTATTATAGAGTTAATTATAAATAGTTTTGTTGTTTGTTTACTTAGAGACAGAGTCTCACACTGTAGCCTGGCTGGCCTTCATCCTGCAGTGATTCTCCTGACTCTGACTCCTGTGTGCTAGGATTATAGGCACGCACCACTGCATCTGGCTCAATTACAGATGCATTTACGCTCTCTGAAATATTCTGATGTCCATGAATTGAGTTTATAAGCAAAACCAAAAGCTGCATAAAAGGTCCCTGGACCCAATACGTTTTTGCTCTTTTGTAAATCTATAATGTCAGCTAGTCCTTCCAGTGGTTGCTGGGATGTTCAGTCTGAGGTGGACAAAGCAATATGTGCTCAGTAGAAGCTGCTTCCGTTTTGATGGTTGATTATTTATTTATTTATTTTTAATGAGCTAACAATATGTGATAAATACTTTGGATAGATGTCACAGAACCAGGAGGGGGACTAACTGGTCTCCCGCTGCTGTGAGGTTTAGTGGTGAAGCTGTAGTCATTGCATTTCTAACTCTTGGTATCTTCATTTACCTCAAGTTTATCAGGACACAACCCCACTGGAAGCCAAGGAAACTCTGGGTTCCAAAGAAAAAGTGGGGTGAACAAAAATAAACATGTTTCTACCTAAAGTTTTAGACTGCCAAGCAGTGAAGCTGGTAACACATGTCTGTCTACAGGGCTGTTGGATCAGCAGGTGTCCCCAGGCTTGGTGGTCACAGTCCTTTTCTCCCACCTTGCAGAAAGCAGAGAGGAAGGTGGAAAGCAAAATCCGTGTTGACGGCAAGAGGCATGGCATGCTGCCCGCCATGTAGTAGTTCAGACCGAGCAGCCTTGCCAAAATATTGGTGGGTTTCACAAACTGGGTCCTGAAACTGCCCAAGCTGGGGCACATAGTAAGCAACTGATACTCTCAAGGCTTATGGGCTCAGATGTGGGGCATGCGCGCGCGTGCGTGTGTGTGTGTGTGTGTGTGTGTGTGTGTGTGTATGTGTGTGTAAATCAGCAAGCAGACTGGAGTGCCCCGCTGTGTCAAAGCTCTTAGGAACCCATAAAGGTGACTACAGATTTCTGAAGGTCCTATGGTGGAGTTACCTCTCTCAGGGCATCGTTAGGGGACACATCTCCCCAGGTGCCACACTACGCTGCTTCTCTAATCTGTCCCTGTATAGTGTAAGACAAGTAAACTTGATACTAATGAATTCAGGAAAGAGACAAAGGGGGAAAGAATGCGCTCAAAGGTCGTCTGTGCAGGGTGAAGGGGTAGACGTGAGGAAGGCGGGAAGACTCCACCTGAGAGGTTTACGGCTCCACTCACCTTTACCCAAGTAAGAGAGGACGAGGTTACAACACACACTCCATCTCCTCAAAGTCGCCTTTGCCAGCAAACATCCATTATGTATTTACTGAATGCCAGGTATTGTGCTAGGCACAGGTGAGCAGACATCTCGTGTTACTTGTTACTTGTCCTGAAGGAGCTTAGTCCTGAGCAGAGGCAAGGGGGAAAAGCTGACACTAACCACCAGTTCAAGCAAGAGAATACACGGTCCCACCTATGACGTCTGCTCTAAAGGAACGATGCCACGAGAGGGTAGCAAAATTGGGAAAATGGGGAAAAGCTTCATAGAAGAGGCAGGTAAAAGTGGACGGGGATCAAATAGGATTCCACAGACAGGCTTCAAGGCACTCGATCATCTTCTTTTGCAATGAAGTAATTAGTTTACTCCCACGTGAGTGCTGGAACTTGGAACCAAAACCAGGGCGGTCATTCCCTACGACCCTCGTTCTGAGCTACTGCCGGCTTTTACCACAGAAGCCAATCATAAACCTCAGCTCTCAGGAGCCAGAAGCAATGCAGCTGTGTTGTAGCCTGGAAGGTACCCAGTGAGCACACGCTCCACTCACCGGCTCCACCAGGAAGTCTGCTGTAAGAAACCGAAGGGCAGGCCTGGCGTTTCTGCTGTGGGTCCTTCAGCAGCCCCTTCCCCAAGGCACACAGAGACGAAGATGGCAACCCTGGTGCAGTTTATTAGAGGTCAGCCAAATTTGGCTGAAATGTAACTTATGCAGGAAGAGGTTTTACAAATTCCTCTGCCTGTAGAATCTATCCCTATGGCAACAGAGCTACCGGGATGAGCCGGAAAGCCCTTGTCCCCTCAGGGTATCTGAACCATTAATCACCATTTTGATTTTCTATTATCACATTCTGTGTGTTTTCTAGAAAGTCATGTTGACAGACTCGTGGGCACTTGTTTGTTTGTGTCTGAGTCCTTCGCTCAACAAAAGCTTTTGAGACGGAGCAGTAATGATGATTATACCATAGGCCATTTATGATGGACACATGAGTTGCTTCTAGATTTCATGTTGTCATAGGAAAGGCGACGAACAATGTTAGTTAAATCTTTTTGTGGTTAAAATCATTTGAAGTCTTCTGGGCACATATGAAGCAGTGACATTGCTAGGTCATGTAACGGGTGTATAAGGAACTTACGGACAAACTTGCGGAGAGATTGACAGAGCTGCTGTCCCCATTTACACATCTATAGGTATGGTGTGAGGGTTCTAGGTTTGAAGGTGGGTATTGTGGCATACTCCTGTAATCCTAGCATTTGGACGCAAAAGCAAAAGAGTCAGTCATGAGCCTGAGAGAAGTCTGGGCTACACAATGAGATTCTCTAAATAAAAATTAAAATCATATTTTATTTATCTTCTCCATCTCTTGGCCCAGGAGGCATTCTCCAAGCTAGCGCTTTGGTGGGTATGTAAAAGGCCCGACTACTTTCCCGTGCTGACGGTAAGCCACCAATTTATCCTCTTGCCAACTATTTAGATCAGTGTGCAATTTTATTTCTCCTTTCATTATTGAAATATAAATGTTTTAAAATAAATTGTAGACAGGTTCTTTTTTATTTTAATTTAATTGTAGGTATGTGTACATATGTGTGTCAAGAGTGTGGATTTGGGCATATAACGTGCAGTGCGCATGAAGGCCATGTGAGACCGGAGCCAAAACTAAACGCTACCTCGTGTGAGTTCTGAAAACTGAACACAGATCATCTGGAAGAGGCAGGTGTTTCTAACCACCAAGCCATCTCTCCAGCTTCTCAGACACAGATTCAATATCACACACCCGCATAGTTGAATTATTTTCACAGCCCATATCATTCATTTTCTTAGTACTATTTTAAATTTGGTGAAGCCTAGCTTCTTAATCTGTTTTATCTTCCCTCTGTTTTCTAAGACATTTCCATTTGCTGAAATATCACAAAATTTCTCTTAGCATTTCCTTGAAGAAGCTTGTGATGTTGGTTTTATTTGAGTATCTGACCCATTGTAAATTCATCTTTGTGTGTAATTTAAGTTAGAGTTGGGTGCTCTTCACATCTGTGCTGAGTGGACACACCTTTCCAGACTGCGTGCCGCTGTTTGTGTCTTTCTTTCCTTTCTTTCTTTTTTCTTTCTTTCTTTCTTTCTTTCTTTCGCTCCTTCCTTTCTTCCTTCTTCTTCCTTCCTTCTTTTTTCCTTTCTTCCCTTTCTTTCTTCCTTTTCTTTCTTCTTTCTTTCTTTCTTTCTTGCTTGCTTGCTTGCTTGCTTGCTTTTCTTTTGCTGTTGTTGTTATTCTAGTGGGTCACAATCTCCAGGGGGCACTGCTGACATGGTAAGAAGATGCATTCTTGTTTTGTTTCAGATATTAGTAGAGAGCCTTCAACATTTCATCAGTAAAGGAAATTTTAATCAAGGCCGTTGAACCTTACTGAGTGGTAGCGGGGACTGAGTCCACAAGAGCAGGCTGTTCACTAAGATTCTTCACAAACACCGACATGATCTCCAACAGAGACACAAATTGCACCACAGAAAAATGTGCAGTTTTACCTGTTTTAATATCTTTGAATTTAAGGTTGAGGAACATTGAAATAGGTAAAACTTCAAGTTTTGGTCTGGATGTTTGTTTCTTTGGCATAAATGGCCAATCAACCAGAGCCAGTGAGGTGGTTCAGCAGGAAAAGGTACTTGCTGCCAAGTCTGATAACCTGAGTTCAATCCCAAGAACTCACATGGTAGAGAGAACCAGCCCCCAAAAGCTGTCTTCTGATGGCCACACACACTGTGACATTTGCATGCCACCTCCAAACACAAAGTAATCACACAAATGTCAGAAATTGTTATCAAGGCCTGACAGAGGACACAAACATGAATTTGATTCAGGCCCTAAATGAGATTTCTGCAACACAGAGGGAAAATACGCAAAATTGAGGAGAAAATCAACAATATGGATGAACACATAGCATGGAGGAAGATTCAACAAGGAACTTGTGATTTGGACAGAAAAAAAATAATCAAATAAAGATGTTGAGAATAAAAAGCACAGGTACTAATAATAAACGTGGAGAACACCACCAACAGACTTGATCAGCAGAAGAGAAAAAAAATCATATTGAAAGTCAGAGCCAAGAAAATACTGCATCCAAGTACAAGTACCAATGAAGAAAAAAAGTGAGAATGACCAGTGTCCCAGAGCTCAAGAATATGAACAAGAAAGTAAGCCCAGGAAACTAAATGCATAGAGAATCTGCTCAATGAAATTATGCCAGGCAATTCTCAGATCTAGATGAAGAAATAGACATCCAAACACAAGAAGCATTCAGAACCCCACATGGTCATGATAGGAGAAGAAACTCCATTACAACCAAGATGTCAAAACTACAAAGCAAAAAGACCGTCATAAAAGCTGTGTGTGGAAGACATGTCAGCTCGTGTACAGAGACAGAAACATCTGAATAACATCAGCTCTCTCAGCAGCAGCCCAAAGCCAGGACAGCATGTGCTTCATGATAGGAAAGTAAATAATTGCCGATCAACATTGCTGTACCCAGAAAAACTAACTTAAAATGAGGAGAGAGAAGTAACAATGTTCAAGACAAGCACAAATTAAGTAAGCCAATTTTATGTCCACCAACACAAAGAAACTTAAAGCAAAAATGGGGGAAGGACAGATTCAATCACAAGGGCGCAGAAGAGAATAGGTTTCCTGAAAAGATTAGCTAAAGAAAGAAGATATGAGAAGGGATGCACCATGTGAAACACAGTGAGCCTGCAAACCCCTAATACTTCTGAGGGAGAAAGGAAAAGAACAAGAAATAATTCGATCAACCAAAAAAAGGCCAACAAAATTATTCCTCAGAGCTCACCAATAAAGAGACACAGACTGACCGACTGGATGAAAAATCTAGACTCCACTATGTGTTGTCTCCAAAAGAGACACACCTACTGATAGAGCCCCTAAAAGACTAAATGTTAAAGAATGGGAAATTAAGCAGAAATTGAAACAAGATGGAATAGCTATTCTGGTATCTGAAAACAGACTTCAGATCAAGTTAGCAGAAATAACAAAAGCAATTACATATTAACAAAGGGAACACTTAATCATGATGTCACAGTCATAAATATATGTGTATCAAACACTGTAAAACATGCTTTTATAAATACTAACGGACATAAAAAATCAAACAGGTAGACCCCGATACAATAATAGTTTGGTGATTTCAATGAATTATTTAATTTAGTGTGTGTGTGTGTGTAAGTGAAGGTATACATGTGCCATTAGCATGCATGTATGCTATGTAGATATCAGAGGGTCACTCTTAGGAATTTTATCTTTCCTTCTACTTTGTGGAATCTGAAGATCAAACATAGGTCACCAGGCCTTACATCTGAGCCCCTCTACCCACTGAGCCATCTTAATGGCCCAACAGTGAGTGGTCTCAACATCTCACTCTCATCTCTAGACAGGTCATCTGTCACAGAGTTTCTATGGATTGCTGTGTTGATAAAACACCATGACTTAGGGAGATAATGGTTTATCTTGTCCAGGCTACAAAGTGAATTCCAGGACAGCCAGGGAGATATATATATATATATATATATATATATATATATATATATCGAGAGAGAGAGACTTTGTCTTAATAATAATAATAATAATAAGAAGAAGAACAATAATAATAATGTTAGGGTCCTAGCTCTGTGAATCCCAGTATTATCAGTTATGCAAAAGTTGAAGTCTTTGGAAACTCCAGGGTCCTCAAATGCAGAGTGAATCTACCTACGGCCCTGTGTGTACTGCAGGGTACAGATGGGGAAGCCAGATATCTTGGTACACATGGAAGGAAGGCATCCTCTGAGAGGATGGCATCTGGATGAGGTAGCATTTGCATATGATTAGATGCATGGGCACTCAAAGCTCCAGCTTGGAACCTTCACATTGATCTCCCCTACCCTAGTAGGACACAGCCCAGAACTCCCTCATTTCCTGATCTCCTGTCTCCCAGCGATGGCTTTTTACTGGAAACTCCTCAAGTGTTTGGAACAATAAAGAACAACTTGAGTTTGGCTTTATGCAGTTAACTATAAATTTTGCAAATAAAACAATATCTAAAAACAAACTCTCTAGTCCTCCTTTTGACTACTGATCTCAGGTCAAGCCCTTCCAGAAGTTCCCTTTAGTGCTGGACAGCATCTTCTGCTTTGACCTTTAAGATGTATCGGCACCTATGACAACTTATGCTAAAGAGGATGTAGGATAAAGGAAACACTCCTACATTGCTGGTGGGAGTGCAAACTGGTACAGCCCCTTTGGATATCAGTATGGTGACTTCTCGGAAAATTAGGAAACAACCTTCTCCAAGACCCAGGAATACCACTTTTGGGTATATACCCACAGGGATATGTGTTCAACTGTGTTCATAGCAGCATTGTTTGTCACAGCCAGAACCTGAAAACCACCTAAATGCCCTTTGACTGAAGAATGGATAAGGAAAATGTGGTACATTTACACAATGGAGTACTACACAGCAGAAAAAATAATTACATCTTGAAATTTGCAGGCAAATTGATGGATCTAGAAAACATCATACTGAGTAAGGTAACCCAGACCCACAAAGGCAAATATCATATGTACTTACTCATAAGTGGTTTTTATACACAAAGAAAAAAACAGCCTACAATTCACAATCCCAGAGAACCTAGACAACAATGAGGACCCTAAGAGAGACATCCATGGATCTAATCTACATGGGAAGTAAAAATGACAAGATCTCCTGAGTAAATCTGGAACATGGGGACCATGGGAGAGGGTTGAGATGGGAAAGAGGATGGGAGGGAACAGAGAAAAGTGTAAAAGATAGAACCTATTTTTAAAAGTAGATGATAGATAGATAGATAGATAGATGATAGATAGATAGATAGATAAATAGATAGATAGATGATAGATAGATAGATAGATAGATAGATAGATAGATAGATAGATAGAAGATAGATAGATAGATAGATGATAGATAGATAGATAGATAGATAGTAGATAGATAGACAGACAGACAGACAGACAGACAGACAGATAGATAGATAGATAGATAGATAGATAGATAGATGATAGATAGTAGATAAATAGTAGATAGATAGATAGATAGATAGATAGATAGATAGATGATAGATAGATAGATGATAGATAGATAGTAGATAGATAGACAGACAGACAGACAGACAGACAGACAGATAGATAGATAGATAGATAGATAGATAGATAGATGATAGATAGATAGTAGATAAATAGTAGATAGATAGATAGATAGATAGATAGATAGATAGATAGATAGATAGATAGATAGATTAAAAGAGGGGTTATTATCATTAACTGTGTTCTGGAAGTCTACCAATGGCTGTCTCATGAAGGAAAGGGCTAGAATCTGGTAGCTGTTGCATCCATGAGACCGAATGTCTCAGCAGTCCCAGTCTGGTACTTGAGTCCCAGAGGACTCCCGGAGAGCTGACGGTTTTCAGTCTGAGTTGGAATCCTGAAGTAGACGCTAGGAGGAGTGAAGGAGTGGCTCAGCAGCACACTATATGAGCTGCCAGTGTCGAGGAAGCAGGAAAAACAACACTGGCTTCCTTCCATCAGGTCTTTATGTGGGATTTCACCTGAGGGGGTGGCACAGGTGTAGAGTGGGTCTTCTTGTCTCAGAAGATCCAAATTTAGAAGAGGTCTTCCCGGTTTAAATGATCTAACCAAGAAAGCCCCTCACAGGCAGGCCCAGTAGCTTGGATTTAAGATGAATTCAGATGTAGTCAATTGATAACCAAGATTAGCTGTCAAAGGACGGATTCTCACATCTGTAAGTAAGTCTTGTTTTTGAGCAACTGCTTGGGTTTCAAGGGAAACATTCTCCCAGTATGTATTTATGTTGATATTCTCCTTCTTCTTCCTCCTCCTCCTCTTCTTCCTTCTTCTTTCTTCTTCCTCTTCTTTCTTCTTCTTTCTCTTCTTCTTCTTCCTCTTCCTCCTCTCTCTCTCTGTCTCTCTCTCTCTCTCTCTTTCTTCTTTCCCTCTCTTATTTCTTTGAGACCAGGTCTTGAACGAGGCAAAGGTTATGGCAAACACTGTAGAGATAGCTTCACATAAACTCTTCAGGATCAGTCTTTTCCAGGTATGTCATTGTATTTGTTACCTTTATGATTGCTGTGACCATACCTGATAAACCTAAGAGGTAAAGGCTTTATGCTGACTTTAACTCCAGGAGTAGACAAATCAGTAGACCGATGCTCAGAACTTTTCTACCACATATAACACTACACAAAGCTAATTTTTGTGATTCTTACGTTAAGAAATTCAGAACAAATTTTAAAAAGAGATGTTTCTGAAGGGTCCCTTTTCTCTCCCCATTCTTTCTCGCTTCCATGGGATGAGAAGCTGAAGAGCAGGAAGATGTGGTACCACCTTGTTGAGGCATGGTGGGGACAAGATCCAATTCAGCGCTGAGCTAAGGTCCACTGCTTGAGAAGAACGGCCTCTGCTCCAGTCCTTTGCCCTTCGGCATGCCGTCCTTCATTCTCCCCCGTATCTGTCTAGTTTGCCTGCTTTGTTTCTATCAGATACGATTCACAGAAGAGGAACTGTGACCTCCTACCTCACCGTACTAACGTTATCTCCACAAGTTCAAACCTGCCTTTCTCTTAAGCGTTGCAGCCCACACAAGTACAAAGATACCAGAAGCCTAACTTCTCTGTGCTCTCTACTTCCCGGGTGTCGCTGTGGAATGGAAGAAGCATAGCCCGAGAGTCTGGAAACCTATCTCAAATTCAGCCTGAATATAGGAGGAAGACTGACTTCTCCACGTGGTCTCCTTGTGTACCACATTTAAGGTAGGTGTGGTAGAATCACATCAATGCCCATCATCTCCTGAGTCCATACTATGGGCCAGAGAGTATTCACTAAGATCCTGTCCCCTCCTGCTTTGCTGGAATCATTTACAACGCTGATGAGATGCCTATGTCTGTGCGCAGGTGAAGGGACTTATCCAAGCCTGTAAAATGGCTACTCAAAAGAAGTGAGACTGGGGTCTGGTTCTGCCCAGTGCCTACACTGTCAGCCCCCATGAGAGCCGTGTCTTCTCCGAGAATGGTTCCCTCTCTAAATTGACAGTAACTACAATCTCACCTTGAGATTTCTACTTTCCTCACGTGAGACCTGACGTGGCTGCCTCATGTTCAACTGGGTTCCGGGGACAGCACTAAAGACCAGGGACCCGGACATGGAGCCCAAGCACCTCAGACAATTACATGTGATGAGGATTTGATGAATGGCCGACAATTTCTGCTTATCAAATTAGAACGCGCTAATTGGTTTTAGTCCCTGGCCCACCCTCTCAGAGTGCAAGCACCCCGAGCACCCACCTCCCCCTCAGCACCTCCTACACAGCCTATTTGGAGGGGCAGCCTGTGAGTGCAGTTCACAGGCAGGACAGCTTCTTTTTGGCTCGGCATTTTGCTCAAACTTCCTTGTTTTAGCATGGCTGTCATACCCGCCTGCTCCTTCACTTAAGACAAATGTGCTTTCGTGCGATTGTACATAGCCCTGAGGAATTCATTCTCCAGCCTTGCTCCTGATGTTAAAGAGCCCAAACCAGATAAGTCTCTGGTTCTCTGTGCCGTGCTGCGGCTGTAATTATGGCTTAGCACACACCCACAGCCAACAGTGACGGCAGTGAGCGCCGGGGCAGCCATCTACGCCGATAATACATTAAACGCCGCTTTTGTTGTTTCCCGAGGCACAGTGAGTGACTACCAGGGCAGGATTACCTTCCACTAAGCAGATTTCATAGCTCTGAGCCTCTAATCATTTGTAGCCATTAGGGAACACACGGGATTGAACCCATTAAAACACCAAAAACCCTGTCCTGAAACTCACAGAGTGAAACTCTGTAGCACTTAGCATTTTGATTGGGCGTTTGGAAAACCCGATATCAAACCTCCCAAATTCTCCCCCAAATGCCTCAGAAACATGGTCACTTTCCCAGTGCCCTCACTCCAAATAAATGCGCTCCCGTCCCCCTGTGTGAGAGGATCTCACAGATAGGAAAGTCAGCCACTAATTTACTGCTGTTGCTCCTCTTTTCTCGATCTACGTCTGTTGCTCGCCAATTACCAATTTCAGTAGAAAATGGCATTTGCGTTATTCTTGCTGCAACGCTGTTCTTTCCAAGTAGCTATTTGTTGACGCTTCAAGCGGATAAGGGTTCCTTGGCCCTGGGTATTTCTTCCCCTCTGGGGCAGGGTGCTGCCTGCTTCCCTCAAGATCAGTGTGAAGTTAGGCGCACTCATTCACGGGTGCCACTCCTGGGGCCTGGTAACCTCATCCCATCCCATGCCCTCTCGCATTACGTGGCTCACGGAGAAGACAGAAGTCCGTCCGCAGCCAAGTCCTCTCAGGTCTCATTCACAAACACAGATCCTCCGTGGGAACCTGAGTCGACACAGAAAGGGAAGGAAAGAATGAGATTGTAATGAATGTTTCATGGAGGCCACCAAGCAACGATGTAGGGCTAAAAGGGAGGGATGGTCGAGGGCCTGAGGGCAGGGGTGCATGGGAAGTAGAGGGCCTGAGGGCAGGGGTGCAGGAGTGCAGGAGAGGTAGGGGGCCTGAGGGCAGGGGTGCAGGGAAAGTAGAGGGTCTGGGGGCAGGGGCGCAGGGGAAGTAGGGGCCCTCAGGGCAGGGGTGCAGGGGTTCAGGGGAAGTAGAGGGTCTGAGAGGGAAGCAGAGGGCCTGAGGGCAGGGGTGTAAGGGGAGTTGGCACAAAACCAAGTTGATATCATGATGCTGTGGACTATTGCTTTAACTGTGCAAAGATGTGTTACTTTTCACGCTGCATTTGTTTAATTATGTAAGGGTGTGTGTGGTTATGTATTGCATCTGTTTCACCTTGCCCACCTAAAGCACTTGTCTGGTCTGACAGAAGGCTGAATGGACAATAGCTAGGCAGGAGAGGGGTAGTCAGGGCTGGGAAGGAGCGAGAATAAAAAGAGAAATCTAGGCCTGAGAAAAGAACAAGAAGGAGAAGGGAGAAGAGAATGAGGGAGAAAGAGAGGGACATGCCCGGGGCCAGAAGCTGGGCAGCTGCCAGCCAACCAGACACAAGACGTGGTTAAAAAAAAAGATCTACAAAAGGGAAGTAAAAACCCCGGGGCAAACTGTAGATAACAAGAAACAGGTTAAGTTGTAAGAGTTAACAAGAAATAAGAGCTAAGGTAAAGATGACCATTCATAACAAATATGAAGTCTATGTTTCTTGATGTGGTAGCTGGTTGGTGGCCCCAAAGAAAACGCCTAGTATAGAAATGAGTTTTTCTACATATAAAACCTTGCTCTCATAAAGGGAATCTTTGGCATACATCCCTAGAATGAGAACTCCTTGATAACATAGTTCATTTTTGATAGTTGTTGCATTATGTCTTCCACATGGCAACTGCAATTTTGTCCATCAGTGGAGGTGTTAGTCAGATCGTCCTCTCTAAGGGAGATGTTGGCTCATTGCTTCAGGTCTCGTTCCAAGCTCCTCCGGATCTGCTGGGCCTCAGCCATGCTGGCAGAGAGGGCACAGAGGAGCCGGGCAGTTCTCCTCCTTAAGAGTCAGAAATGTGAAACAGCAGCACCTGACCTCAGCTGACTTTCTTCTCTTTCTCCTTCTATTCAGCTTGTGCTCCTGGTCCATGGGCTGATGGCACTCACAGCCATGGTAGGTCTTCTACTCTGTCAGTCTTTGGAAACAGATGCACAGAGGTGTGACTCGGTTCTCCTAGGTGATTCAAAATCCAATCAAGTTGACGTTGAAGATGAAGCATCACATAAAACATCTGTGCAAAAACTTCTATTGTCTTATAAAAACTAAATTCTCTACTTTTTAAATAATAATTCCAGATTCTCCTGCCCATTGACAACTACCATCTTCTATGCCTGTCAATCTGACCACAGTAGGCACCTCACATAAAAAGAGTCTTGTTCTGTGGCTGCCAAGAAATGCTCTCTTCAGGAGAGGATTGTGAATGAATACAGGAGTATTGTGCATAAAGAAAATATTCTAGGACCAGCGGGGCAGCTCAGCACATAAATGCTCATACAAGCCCGGCGCCCCAAGTTTGATGCCTGTAACCCAAGTAAATCTAGAAGGATAAAAGAGATTATACAAAGTTGTCTTCTCACCTTCACGTGTGTGCCACAGCACACACGTACATGCATGTGCACATACATGCTACGACTGATAGCAATAAAATAAAAAATCAATAGAAGTATTGTTATTAGCACACTATGTCTCCATTTAAAATATCATATTTGTTGCCTTAAAAAAGCAGTTGTTTTGATTTCATAGCCTGTTGGAGAATGCTGCTATTGAGGTCACAGTCTATCATGTCTGGACAGCTCTCTGAGCTTGGCACAAAATGGAGGGGTCTCTTTTTCTGAGGGGCTTCCTCTTCTCTGTCTAACCTTAATTGGAGAGGACCCCAAAGCTCAGATGCCTCTTCTTACTTGGAGGATGACCCTGCCCAGATCTCCCTGCAAAAGCTGCCTGACTCAGCCCTTCAGTCCCACCTTCCTCCAGGTTCATATGCTAATTAGGTGCTGTGTTCTGACCAATCCTCCCTTCCCACCTAAGAACCCTGTATACCTTAACCCTGAAACAAGAAAATGAGCTGTCTCTCTGAAGCTGACTCCTGGAAGTTCTTTCTGTCATATTCATGGTTATCTGAACCCTGCTTGCCACTTCTGTTCCCTTTGCCCTCATGGGCCAGTAGCCAAAAACCCCTGAGGAAAAGAAGATCCAAAGGAGACCCAAACAATAGCAACTACTGTATAATATTATCCCTCGTTAAATGCGTGTGTTTATCATCCCAGGCGCAATTCCGTGTATTTTCTTTACTATGGATGTACCTTTTCACCTGCATGTAAAATATAGTTGCTCTTAATGAGGTCAATTATATTTCAAGGTCCTTTTCTAGTCTTCCTTTGCTTTTACAATAACTGCTGACCCACAAAAAGGATAGGACAATCAGAAACCCAAACTCCAACGGGATATGTGGCCCCAAAGAACAGCATCCCCAGGGCACAGAGAGGAACAGAGACTATGAAGTCTAAAATGCCAGAGTATTTTGGGTTTGTTTTTTTTTTTTTTTGAGGAATCATAACATTGCATGGTATTCTAGACCATGAGGGAAGTGTGTACCTTTGATTTCTAACCTTACAGAAGGGAAGGCATAAGATCATGTAAGAAGCCGAGAGTCAGCCAACATCACTCCTTCTGGGCCCCGCAAAGAGTTGTGGGAACCTGTGGTCATCTTATGCACACTGCAAAATGTCGTGTTTGTGGAGTTTCTCCACTTCATTAAACATCAATTTTTTTTCAAGTTCAATTAAAAACATAAGAAACATTGAACTGCCTAAATAAATATATGCAATACATAATTTTCATTTCAAGTTTCAGAATTCATTGTAGAGTTTCGTAACTGTAATATGAAGTTACATACGATTTTAGTGTCTGTTTCTTTGACCTGGTATTGAAAACCTATTCACTTTTCTACATAAGCAAGGTAGCTTATGGTTCTGTCCGACCCAAAGGCAGGACTATTGGATTAGTAGAAGCGGTGCACAGAATTTAAACTAATCATGTGTGCCAGTTCAGGCTGTATTACTTCCCTTATTTCTCTGACCAAATATCTGAAGCACCTGGAAGGAGAAGGGGGTTCATCTCGGCTCATAGTCCACCAAGAAGGGCCAAGCATAGTGACAGACTCTTCATGGAGGCGGGAGTGTGCAGCATAGACATCTCCCCTTAATGAACTAGGAAGGGAAGGTGGACAGGATGCTCACGTGGCCATAAAACCTCCAGAGCTTCCTCAGCGACCTATTTCCTCCATGGTGACCCCCCCCCTCCTAAAAAGTCCCACGAATTCCTAAGCAGTGAATCCCTGAGAACTAAGCATTTAACTGAGCCAGTGGGAGACACTGGCCAATCACACAGACCCTGCAGGAGGAAGAAACTAGGCAGGGAGAGAGAGATGCAGGAGCTGGCCCGTGGCAGCTCCGACCCCAGCAGGGAGCGGAGAACACAGTGGGGGCTCTGCATGAGCACATAGCACAAAGTCAGAAGATTCTTCCCAAGACACTGGGTAGAGAGACACCAGGCCGAGAGCACAGGCACCGGTGGCGGGGCTGGGATTTCATGGCTCTAAGGATGCACTAATCCTTACTAATACAGGTGCTAGGATAAGAGGGGACGGAAGACTGAGAGCCTTGATTTTGATAAGCAGTAAATAAAGCTTGTGACTCCAGGCTCTGGGTAGGACACACGGTTTCGATAACAGTCTTACGATTTATATTTTCTTCATTTTCTTTTGATTCACCGAATGCTTCCAAAGTTTGCATTAATTGTTCACTAATAGTATTGCGGTGTCTTTGTTGTCTGCTGCAATATCTTTGTATCAACTTCAAATAGAATTTTTAGATAATATCTTCCCATTGCAGTCCTTCAAAAAAGTTTTGACTGATTGTCAATGTTTAACTTAAATTATCTTACCTAATCATTTACTTAAATATGAGTACACACAAACTTAGATGCCAAAAATACATGCTGGGGGGTGGGGGGATATATTCAACAAATGGTGCTGGGAAAACTAGTAGGACACACATAGGAGAATGAAATTAGCCCAGTATCTATCACCAGTATCTATCATCTTGTGTGTGTGTGCGCGCGCACACACACACACACACACACACCTTTAAATGGATCAAAGACCAAAACATGAAGCCTGAAAGCACTGAAGCTGCCAGAGACGATGTAGGCAGTGTCTACAGGATACAGGGTGTAGGGAGCCACTTCCTGAATAGCACCTCATCTGCCCGAGGATGAAAGCCAAAACTGGCAAGTAGGACTTCCTAAAACTAAAAAGCTTTTGAACAACCAATGAAACAGCCACCCAAGTGAAGAAGAAGCCCACGGAGTGGGAGAGAAGCTTTGCCAGCTTTGTGTCTGACAGAGGATCAATATCCAGACTATATAAAGACCTCAAACAAACAAACAAACAAGAAGCTAATGACCCATTCAAAAAATGGGCTTGGGATCTGAACAGAGAGTTCTCAAAAGAAGAAATAAAAATGGCTAAAACAAAAATCTCAAAAACGTTCAATAAGGAGAAATGCAAATCAAAACAGCTTTGAGATTTCATCTCATCCCAGCTGAGTGGTAAAGATCAACCAGAGAACCGACAACACATGCTGGAGGTGCAGGGAAGGGGACCCTCGCTCAGTGCTGGAGATGATGCAGGGAGAGGGGACCCCCCACTCAGTGCTGGGGGAGATGCAGGGAAGGGGACCCTCACTCAGTACTGGAGGCAGTGCAGGGAGAGAAGACCCTCACTCAGTGGTGGTGGGATTGTAAACAAGTACACCCACTCTGGAAATCAGGGTGAAGAACCCTCAAAGTTTTATAAACAGATCTACCACATTGCCCAGCTATACCATTCCTGGGCATATGCCCAAAGGTCTCAAGAACTCCACAAATACTTACTTGCTCAATCAGGTTGCTGCTCTATTCACATCAGCAAGAAAAGGGAAACAGGCTAAATACCTTTCAGCTGATGACTAGATAATGAAAATGTGGTGTGTATTCACTGTGAGATACTACTCAACGGTAAAGAAACAGGAAATCATAAAATCGCAGGTAAATGGTGGAGCTAGAAAAGATCATCTCGATGAAGTAACCCAGACAGACAAATGTTACATGTTCTCTCTCGCCAGAGGCTCCTGGCTCCAGTCTTCAGGTGGAGCACACGTCCTGAAATAGCTACAGGAAGCAGGGCATTAGAAAGGGACCGTTGGTGGGGTGCATGGATAGGGAGCAATAGAGAGGCAGAACACAGCTAGCTGATGGAAAGCCTCGGTCCACCCTCCGTTGCTTGCACGGCTGACTCAACCTTCCAGAATTCTGGGGAGGATGCTCCATAAGCAGTTCTCACTCAGCCTCTAGCCTTGTTTGCTATCATGCATGCATTGACTCCTAAAACATGTTCTTGTGTGAGTAGCTCCTGCATTCCAACTGTTAGGGACTTGGCTGACAAAACAACTCACATATGACATTTCACCTCACGTATGGCCTCCGTGGCCTTACACTAGGCTAAGTTATAATGAGAGATACTGCACGTGAAATGCCTGGCCCACAGCAGGCACGTGGCATCTGGCGAACTGTGGCTGGCTTCTCCCGTCATAGCACGGGGCATCCTGATCAGGAAGTGAGGATAGATACTTTCCCATCAAACTGGAAAAAAAAAAAACCTGTCCTTTCGCTGGCTGCCCACAAAGGAAAATAACATTTCGTAATCTCTGGTAAACCAGTTCTCCCTCTTCTTTGCTCTTAGAATAATGGCCCCTTGTCCTTAAGGAGATCTGGTAGGAGAGGTGGCCTTGCAGCTATCTGAAGTGAGGCAGGCTGTTAGTGTCAGGCTTCATTGCTTTTCCAACTCTAAAATCTCATTTCCTCGGGCCGGCATTTCACTGTTCTACGTTTATGGCTGGAGCTCCTGGCGTCCCACTTGCCCTACCTAAGCATCACTTAGGTAATGCCTGGAAAGGCTCCGAAGGAAACGGCCCAGAAGTGCTAAGTAGAATTACATGATAGGAGTTGACGGCACGATGCCGAGGCGCAGAGAGAGAGCTTTCTGTCTAAGCCTCGGTTCATTTTCTTTACTGGGTTTTTACGAAGCTCTGGTGTGCAACGCTGGAAACACGGCAGTAAGTCACCTTTTTATGAGGGATGTGTGTGCTGAGTACGGAGAGGAATAACAGCGGTGGGTTAGAAAATGTGTACTCAGTTGGGTGTCATAAAAAGAAACAGCAGAAATTAAGGGTCAGCCACTATGCCGTATTTTAAAAATAATCAACAACAGCAAAAGATAAAACACCGTAAGTCGTGGAAGGTAGACTTAGTGCGGATTTCCTTACTGAAGGACGTGGTTCTGAGAATTGAACGGCTCTTGGTCCTTAGGGGAAGCTGGCACAAGAACAGTCCTCCATAGAGCCATCCACCCACTCAGTAGTCCTTCACTTAAACTTTTACTAAATCCCTCAGAGGTGAAATGCAAAGTGAGCCTCTTTAGCAAGCACGGAGGTTTGCTGCAGCCGAGTCAAGAAGGACCTTCCTGTGTAAGACAGACAAGGACGTCCTCCGCAAACCTAGGCACAGCTCTCTCATCGGGTGACTTCTACGGTCCTAGGGTAGATGTGGCCAGAGGAAAGGGAGAGAGGGATTTCTAAGCCATGGGACAGCAAAAGAAAAGCCTGCACATGAGAGAGTGACAGGCACACTGGCTGTCTTCGAACAGAACTAGAGGGGGTCTGAGGTGACACAGAGGAAAACTTGCTGAACTTTGGGACTGTTGCACACTGCTGAATCTGTGTATCCTTCCTTGATAGAACATGTGGTGGCACAGGTGTGTGTGTGTGTGTGTGTGTGTGTGTGTGTGTGTGTGTGTGTGTGTGTGTGTGTGTGAGAGAGAGAGAGAGAGAGAGTTTGGGCTATGCTCCAATAAAAAAAGCAGATAAACTGTCATGCTAAAGACTGAAGTGGGCATGAAAAGATCCCAACAGTCTGATGGCATCTCCCCTTTAGCATGCCTTTGGTATTTTCTCCATCCGTTTCTCACATTTGTCTCAGTTGGGGACCACTTTCCACACCTCGCGTCTAGGATCAGGAGAAGTCACACAGAGAGGCATGGGACTCTGGAGAGAGCCTTCCTGAATTCAGCTTCTAAATCCCATCAGTACTAACAACGTGGCTTTGGACAAGAAGACCCTGGGTTTACACTGTGTAAAATGGGAGGGCTATTGTGCCAAGTAAAACACTATGAGCACCCTGTTCCACGCAGGGACTAGAAAGCTGGTAAGTGCTGAGGAAGTAAAAGTTGTTCACACAAGCAGATGAGCTGTTCCGTCATTCCCATGGAAAAGCACGTGCATCCAGAGTTGCATTTAAAAAAGAGCCAATTCTGCCAGGTTCTCTTGCCTTCTCTCCCTCTGTAAGACAAAATTAACTCTGTTGAGGACCGGCCTCAACAAAAACCACTTCTTACCAGAGTAGAGGCGTGGGAAAATAAAGACACAAACCACAATGCAGTATCGGGAGGGAGTTTCAGGGATTATTTCAATAGCTTTTGTACGAAACATAAACTGGGGAGAAGGTAACAAAGGCTTCATTAACGTGGCAGCACGAGACTTCCCATTATCCGCACTCTGTTGTCTAGATAGCAGAATGACTCAAATCACATACGTTTGATCACATAGGCTGAAAACACCTCCTCCCTAGGTGACCTCATAGTTACAATGGAAGGAGCAGAGGTACACTAGCATATCCTGACCCCCGTCAGGACGGCGCCGAGTTTACTTAGCTTCAAAAGAGCCAGGTGATCACCTCCTATGTTTGAAGGTGCAAATTGTGCCCGTTAGTCTCTCAAATTGACTGACCGGCAGACGATGGTGAGAAGTAGACCTGCATTTCTTGGTTCCCACATATAACTGCATCATCTTTCTTAAAGATGCCATCATCACCAGCATGGTCCTAATCCTACCATCATCAATAGCACGGTTCTCATCTTGATGATGCTATCATCACCAGCATGGTCCTCATCCTGATGATGCCATCATCACCACCATGGTCCTCATCCTGATGATGCCATCATCACCACCATGGTTCTCATCTTGATGATGCCATCATCACCAGCATGGTCCTCATCCTGATGATGCTATCATCACCACCATGGTCCTCATCCTGATGATGCTATCATCACCAGCATGGTCCTCATCCTGATGATGCCATCATTATCAGCATGGTTTTCATCTTGATGATGCCATCATCACCACCATGGTCCTCATCCTGATGATGCTATCATCACCAGCATGGTCCTCATCCTGATGATGCCATCAGCAGCAGCATGGTCCTCATCCTGATAATGCCATCATCACTGGCATGGTCCTAATCCTACCATCATCAACAGCACAGTCCTCATCTTGATGATGCCATCATCACCGGCATGGTCCTCATCCTGATGATGCCATCATTATCAGCATGGTTCTCATCCCATGATATACCAATGGAAGAGGCTTCATTTTTACAGTTGTGAGTAAGCAGAAATGAAAATTAGTTAGAAAGGAAACCCCAGACTATGGGGTTTGAGAAGACATGAAATATCTTAACATAGAAAGTAAACCCACAAGGTGGGATTCTTAATAATGTAAGTGGGGACAATATCTCCTCAAAACACCAGGATGGTGTTTTCTGGTACCTATTCCTGACCTCATATTCTCTCCCCACAAATAGGAAATTCAAACGAAAAGACATAGATCAAAAACACAGAGGCCAAGAGAGCGAATAAAACCATTTCTTACAGGGTATATGTGAATACACTCAGATAAGACTTAACTTTCATCAGGAGGTTTGGATCCCTGACCATATACAGAAGAGTAAACAATTTAAAGTCATGGCAATTATTAACATGTTCAGGAAAGGAAACACAGTAATAGTACCTAGTGTGTCCCATGCTGAGAACCATTCACTCCTGCTTAGCTATTGGCCGTTCAGTTCTTTATTAGACCAATCATGTGTTTTAGGCAGGCAAAGTAACACAGCTTCACAGAGTTAAACAATTGCAACATAAAAGAATGCAACACATCTCTGCATCATTAAACAAATATTCCACTATAGGAAAAACAGAAGTAACACATCCTAAACTAATATTCCATAACACACAACAGGACAGCTATATAAATGAACTCACAATGGTTGCAAAAGCATGTACAAAACCTCTACAAGCTGAAATCAGATCAAATCCCAGTATGGAGATGAAAGTTGGGCACAAAATTTCACCTCCAGCCATGGACACATTGGCAATTGTTAGCTGCTGGGGGAGAAGGGGTGTTTCTCTAAGAAGGTAATTCCTGAAAATTTGACCATACCACAGTGGAAGATCACACATCTAAGAATAATTGAGAACACAAATTTGCCTTGTTGTTTTTGGTTTTAGAGGACATAAGGTTGGTTGGAGGGGTGTGAATCTGGGAAGGTTTGGGAGAGCAAGAATGAATAAGATCAAAAGCTTGTTGGATGAAACAAAACTCTCAAATAATAAAAAAATATTAAAGAGCATGAAGGACATTTACCTAACTAATTTTTATTATTATCTGAACCAAGAGTTGGTTGCTTTTTCTGGAAAGGACTATGTAGGGGATACTGTAGGGACCTGGACTGATGGTCCCTGCTGTTGTAGCATCAAATGCAACCACATACACTACATATGCAAACAAACAGATGACAAGGTGTCCCAGGAAAAATCCAGAAAACAAGCCATTATCAGTCAAAGGCTTAGATAAACATTTCTCAAAATAAATAAAATACAGATGGCCAAAATCCCAGCATTACAAATAACTGGGGAAGCAGAGCCCGAAACCACGGTGAGAAGCTGCCTCACACCCACCAGAGTTGCTAACAAAAAATGCACAGAGCTCAAAGCATATCAACAAGGATGTTTAGAATTGGGGTCCAGTGTGCCCGAAGGATGGGGGCGCAGGAAGAGGTGAAACCTCTGTGGAATGGAAGACACTATTCCTTAGAAATCTTAAAGAACAATTATCATTTAATTCAGTCACAGATTAAAAGGGAAGTCATGAAAAGACCCTTGGACATTCATGTTGGGAGCAGAATTACTTACAATAGACCCAAAATGGAGGAGTTCAACTATCCATCAACAAATGAACGGATTGACAAAATGAAGACTATATGGGCAAAGGAATATTATTTTACGTTAAAAGGGAAGGAAATGTTACAACATGGAAGAATCTTTGAGATCACCCTATTCAGTGAAACAATCTAGACCCAAAAAGACAGCGATACATGATTCTACTCCCACTCTCCAGGGGGTGAGAAGGCCTGGAAACAGGAAGTAGGATGGCAGATGCTCAAATGTGGGCAGTAGAGATGGCGAGTTGTTTAATGGTGCAGCTTGATTTTTGCAGTGAAATGAGTTTTAGGTATTTGAGTACACAGCCTCGTGAATATCCTCCACACTGATGACTACAGATTTTTAAATGATGACAATGAAGTCAGGCAATAGTGGCACACACCTTTAATCCAAATGACAGAGACTGAGAGATCCCTGAGTTCGAGGCCAGCCTAATCTACAGAGCAAATTCCAGGGCAGCCAGGGCTACACAGCCTCTCCTCTGCCCCCCAAAGCGTGGTGACAGTGATCACTTTTGATTCATAATTTAACCTTCCCCCAAAATAAGGTCACTTTGCCAAATCTCTCAAGCTGTAGCTTCCCAACAGAGTTGATACTTCAAATAAAGATGGAAAAAAAAAGATGGAAAAGCCCAGTTTCAGCATGAGGGTATCACAATGCCATGATGTCCCGACCGTGTGCTGAGTGCTCAAGTTGGCCCCGTAGAAGGAGCAGGGCGAGTCAAAGACATGTGAAAGAGGAAAGAGGTGACCACCAAGGAAAAGCTCAGTTCCAACCACAGGCTCTCCACAGCTCAGAATACAAGCACCTTGTGGTTTAAAATAGGGAACAGATCTGCCCGTGACCCAGAGACATACTTTCTCTTCAGAACTGGTTAGCTGAGGCCAGTGCGTGAGGTCAGGGAGGTTCTGAGTTCTCTATCGCCTAAGCATTGGCTGTTCTTGTCGTCAGAGGGAGCAGTGATGTGCACTCATGCTGGCCTGGTTCCTGCTGAGGACGTGTTAACTGTTTAGAAGGTTCGCCACACCCAATTCTTTAAAGAGGGCCACCTGCCCTCAAAGTCGGGATATGGTTTTAGTTAAAAACAGAGGAGAATCTAAGGGCCTCATCTTAGTGGCGCATACAGGGGGATTTCTGGAGCCTTCTGAACCCAAGCCCAGTTCTAAGTCTTCCTCTTTGAAAGCTAAACCTCAGATGCGGAGCTGGGGGACTTTAAAATCCACCTTCTAAGCCGAAATCTGACTCACATTCGATCAGGTTAAATGGTGAAAGTAAAGGTTGCATTGTTGGCTCTGTGGAAATGGAATAGGAAGAACGGACAAAGCCGCAGCTTTGCAGGGCAAGACTTTCATCTCAGGCAGGTGCATTGTTCAACTCCAAGCCAAGTAACAGAGGCAGCTTTGTGTGCCTTCCCTCCAGGTCTCTGTCCTGCTGTGAGGGCTGCTCAGGGCAATGCTTTCTGTGTGCCATAGGAGAAAGGACAATTCACTGGCTACAGGCAGGGGCCTGTCCCGAGGAGTGCTTGCAGGCCTGCCTCTGCCAGCGGTCATATTTCACGGTAAGCCAAGGAAACCGTGGAGGCCCAGCGTGCTGCTGGCCACTCCCCACAGCGCCTCCCTACAAAGAAAAACCAGCAGAGGTCCTCGACCCAGAATTGTGGGGCCCCAGCAATCTGCGGGGAGCTACAGGTAGCTGTCCCTTTATGGCAGCGCCAGGCAAAAGAGCCAAAAGAGGACGTGAAACGTGGCTGCTCTCCAGTGAGGAGTCTGGGAGGTTAAAAGATACTTGGCATGCGTGGGGAGCCTGGGTTCAGTCTCGAGCATCCAATTCATGATAATAGCAAAAAATCGTATTTTTTATTGTTTACATAGGAAAATGTTTACTTTTTGGGTCTTGAACTGAAAACCAGATCGTCGTTTTAATCCCTGCTTTTTAACTTCTTTTTTACTATAACTGCTGGAAACTTTAAACTACGTCCGGGTTCACATTACTCTCCCTTTGACCCGTGCTCTGAAACTGTCAACTAATGGTCCTCTGGCTTCTAAGTGAGAGCGAGCCTGCGTGTGAATCCCTCACAGCCCCGTATGTGATTGGCGCTCACTCCCGTAGCTCCCACCTTGTGTCAGCCTGCTGAGTCTCCAAGCCCCTGAGTCTGACCCACTTGACCCTGGCACAGAGGGACCTTGCACCCGTCCCGGAAGATGGGGGGGGGGGAAGGGGGACCGACTAGTCATTTTACAGGGATGTCCCGTTAGCTCTTCATGTTTTCCTGAGTAGCAAGCAATTAATGGAGAACACGTGAACATGAAGAAGCCCTTACAATCACCTATAATCACCGCCCCTGGAATTCTGGAAATGTGTGTGCATAAGATGAAACAAGGTCCCTCCCCTCCCAGGACTGGCCTCCTCTATGCAGTGACGCTGAACTGTGCAGAGGGCTCTGGTCTGGGGTCCAGAGTCCTTGAGTTCTACTGCAGCTTCACCCATACCAGGCAGACGGGTCTGGGTGTATAGCTTAGGGACTGTGAGGCCCATTGCCTGTTTCATCCAGCAAAAAGCTCTGGTCCCATTGCGAGGGTCAGGATCAGATAAGGGAGCATATTCCAATGCATATTTGGAATGCGAACAAATCCGTGTTTAAAGGCTTTTTTTTGTTTTGTTTTGTTTTGTGTTTTGTTTTTCTAGGCAGGGTTTCTATTCTGGAACTCACTCTGTAGACCAAGTTGGCCTTGGACTCAGAGATCTGCTTGCCTCTGTCTCCCTAGTGCTGAGATTAAAGGAAAGTGCCACCACTGCCTGGCAGAAAGCCTTTTAAATTAAAAATATAATGTCTCAACAACAAGTATGGTAGTGTGTGTCTAATTCCCAGCACTTGGGAGACCGAGGCAAGAGTAGACTGAGTTTGGCTAGCCTAGGCTACATAGCCATATCTTATCTCAAACAAAACCAAAAACAGTTCTTATGCTTCCCTCTGAAGTGAAACTTATTAGTCAGGGATGACTAAGGGCAGGAGAACCCCTCCAGCTCTGTCTGCCAGGCCCCCTGTGAATGACTGCTCAGCGCTCACACAGTAGGACTTCCAGGACATCCACAACGCGTGCACTGACGCCCAACACGCTATGGGGATCATCTCTGCCACACAAGAGGCAGAAAGAGAATTGAGTTGTATCTTGTCCAGCCAGTGGGGCCCAACTATGGTGAGCTCATGGGGCGAATGCGATTCAATCTTTCCTAATGCGGAGTCACATTCGCCCCATGGAGATGCACATCTGCTTAGGTCACAGACGACTTGCCTCTGCGGGGCTTGTGGTCAGGAAAAGAGACAGAGTCCGAAGGTCATCCCAGGATGGTCGTTAGTCTCTGGGATGGAAAACAATACACTCTACCTTCAAGCCAGCTCCGCCACAAACTGCCAGCAAGTATCTGCTCAACTGTGGAGAAGTAGCTTTAACCCATGGCCAAATAATGCTGTTTGTTTTGTTCTAGGTATGGAATGGCTACTTTTACTGGGATGGTAATATGTTTACAGGGAGGAAAGTGGTAAGTTATTTGCTTTCTCTGCTCTGGCTGACCACTGTAGAAGACGGGCATCATATAACAGATTGTTCTTGCTTCCTAATGAAAAAGGGTTAAATTAGATTTATTCACCCCTGGTGCTTTCTACATATTAAAAGGACTTAACACCCATCTGTAAATTATCCAGATTTCTGTAGCTGGTGTTAATAAGAGGAGGCTGCGCAGAGAGGAATCCAGAGACCTGTTCTTTTAGAGCCACACAGGGTCAGAAACAGCAATACAAAGTATCTCTTTCATTTTCTGAGCTGGACCAGGTTCCAAGGGGTCTGCCCCCTTCAGTTCCCACCCATGGTCTCCAGGCTAGGGACACCTTAGGTTTGACCAGCCGCCTACAGCTTTTGTCTGGTGTCCTGAGAGGACTCCTCCCACCTGAGGGTGAGGAAAGAAATGTAGCACAAGGCAGTTGATGGAAACTCTCCATCTTCTTGTCTTGTACACACACACAAACACACACACACACACCACACACACACCCCAACATAGTTTGGGAACAAAAGAGAGTAAAGCTTTGATGACCACTTGCTTTATGAGGGGAGAGATGGGGATGCTAATATTCATAGTGACACTGTCACCTGCCACCTAGCAGAAACTCTAGTCTGGGCAACCTGGGCCTCAGGGAAGAACATTCCAGACTGTACATTCTAGTAATGTTGGCTCAGCAGATTGAACGGGGATAGCATTTCATGGGATCACCTAAGAACACCTGCCACTTGCTATCAAACTGCAGGCAACACCCAGATTCCAAGGAAGAGGAAAGTGGGGTGCTTTTCCTTCGGGATGGAGGGATAAAACTGGCTCAGATCTAATGTCCTTTCCTTTAACATCCAGAGGAGGTCTTGGGGAACTGGGTGGTAGACTTGGCAGTGTTTAAAAAACAAGCTGTGGGTGAGTCCCGGAGCTAATGATAAAGTCACACTGGGCTCAGACTGGGCTTTCAACAGCTGCCTGGGCTGTGCTGGATCAAGAAGCAGGGAGAGGTGACAAGTGACAGAGCCCAGGAGTGGGAGGCAGGCAGGGAAGATCGGGTTTTCGGGCAGAAACACCGTATGTGCTAGAGTTAGAAATAAACATCCAAGACTTTGGTTCGTGGAATTTTTAACCCTGAAGGGACTGTGAAAATCTCACAGTACAGTGGCGCTCAGCCATGGTGTCTAAAAAGCCTGTTGGCCTGACTACATCAGATCCACTCGGGAACTAAGGCAAACTAGAGATGTTTCCATTTCATTGGACTGGGAGCAGAACTGGGCCTTAGTTTTGATCTGGGTAGTTTTGAGACAAGGCTAGGCTGTGTTGTCCTGGCTGAGCTGGACAGACTATGCAGGCCAGGATGGCCCAAATTTGTGAGACTCCATCTGCCTCTGCCACCCAAACGCTGGCATCAATGCGATATGTCACTAAGTGTCACTGTGTGTCATTGTGTGTCACTATGTGTCACCGTGTGTCACTATGTGTCACTGTGTGCCTCTATGTGTCATCGTGTGTCACCATGTGTCACTGTGTGCCTCTATGTGTCACTATGTGTCATCGTGTGCCACCGTGTGTCACTATGTGTCACCGTGTGTCACCGTGTGTCTCTATGTGTCACTGTGTGCCTCTATGTGTCACCGTGTGTCACTATGTGTCACCGTGTGTCACTATGTGTCACCGTGTGTCACCGTGTGTCACTATGTGTCACCGTGTGCCACCCTGTGTCACTGTGTGCCTCTATGTGTCACTGTGCGTCACTATGCGCCACTATGTGTCACTGTGTGTCACTATGTGCCTCTAAATGTCACTGTGCATCACTATGTGTCACTCACTGTGTGTCACTGTGTGTCACCACGTGTCATTATGTGTCACTGTGTGTCACTGTGTCTCACTATGTGTCACCACGTGTCATTATGTGTCATTATGTGTCACCGTGTGTCACTGTGTGTCACTATGTGTCACTGTGTGTCACTATGTACCACTATGCGTCACTATGCCTGTAGAACAGTGATTTTTACCGCATACAAATAAGTTTGAAAAACCACTCATCTCTTCTATATTCTGGTTCACAAATAATGAAACCAAGATCAATTGACTGATCTGCCATCCCTAAGGACTCAGGACGAGCAGCAAGGAAAGAGGTAGGATTTGATCTCATGCTGCTAAAAAGCTGTTGTTGGACCCAAAGTTCTTCTTCAGATGTTTATCTGGGAATCATACTAGTTAGTTATGGCTGGGTGATGAATTATCTAAAACACAATGCATTCAGATATCACATATTTTGTCCATCATTCTGTGGATCACAGCTCAATGCTCAACTGAGATGTTTGATTTTGTTGTCCCAACCACTATGCCAAGTTGCAAAGTCAACTTTAAGTCAGTCAAGTGAACGGGGACTGAATAGTCTCATTGAGGTCACAGGGCACAACTGGACCATCTGCCCTCATGCATCAGCAGTGGTCCAGCGAAGCTTATGCTAGTGGCAGCTGGGCAGGGCCCAAATTACCAAGCTGAAGATGCAAGACCTCTTGTTCTAGCCAGGGCTGTCCATCATCCCTCAGCCATGTTTTTTGATCCTAAAGCATTGCAAGGCAGACTCCAGAGTCTGGCAAGGGATGCTTTCTTATGAGGAAGAAGTCGCAAAGTGACATCTGATGTGGGATTCCCCTCTGTATGCTTTGAGTATGTTTTATTATCATTCTTTAATAAAGAAGCTTCTTTGGCCTACGGCAGGGAAGAATATAGGTAGGTGGGAAAACTAAACTGAATGCAGGGAGAAAGAAACTCCCCACATCAGTAGAGAACTCCCAAAGGTGTGATGGCCTGGGCTCTGTAGAAGCTGAGACCTTAACCTGTGCACAGTCGAGGCTGTGGGGTTCCTCTCTGGAGGAACTGACTAGCACAAGGGAGAAGGCTTAAAACTGTTGGCCCTCTGAGTGCTGGAGAGACGAATTAGCAGTTAAAGGCGCTTACTGCTCTTACAGAAGACCCAAGTGTGGTTCCTAACACCCACTTCTGGCGGCTCGTGACCCCTAAAACTCCAGTCCCAGGGATCCAACACATTCTTCTGAACTGTGCAGGCATCAGCACTCATGTGCACAGACCCACACACAGACACATACAGGTACACATAATTAATAATAATAAGGTTAAGTATTAAAAAAAATGCAATGGCCCTTTAAACTAGTCAGTAAGATTCCAGGAAATCTGACTGACACCCTGGCAGAGAAGCCTCCACCCCAAAGGCCCAGGCCTTCTACACAGACCTTCCAGACAACCTTAAAAGGACTGGACAGCCTTTAGATCTTCAAAGGAAAGGGCAAGTTATAGGAGCCCACAGAAGTGGATCTGTTCCACCTTGACGAAAGGTCAGAGAATTCAGACCTATTCTTACTCCTTCAAGGTCATATGACAGGAGGTTTGACCCGAGGAGTGGCTACTAACAGGATGTCTTGACCTAGGATGTGGTTTCTTGATGCTTTGAGCATTGATAAGGTATGTCCTTTGTTTGTTCTTTGTATCTTGGTAAGAAGCCTCTTTCCACCCCCGTCTTTGGATTGGGGTATATAAAGCCTATGAGACATAAACACAGAGTGGAATGAATCTCAGTATTTACTAGATGCCCCCCCAACTCTATCAGTTGTCTGTCTATCTCTTTCTTAATCCTCATGCTTCCCTCCAAGCATGGAAGAATAAACCAGGCAGGACCCCACTGATGGTGTCGCCCAGATGAGGAATACGACACCAAGTGACCTTGCTTCTACTGTGACAACAAAACCAGCATCCAACAAGAGAGGCAAAATGAAGCAAAATCCACAGCTCCCAGCGAAGTAAGCCAGCACACAGCACCCGAGATGAGAAAATGTCAAAGATAGCATTGGGGCATGTTGTGTAAACATACACGGCGAGGGGAACTATTCTGCACAGTGTGGGAGATCCTGCCTCTGAGGAACAGGCAGGGCTTTATTCAGACTTAGAAAACTGCTAGAGACGTTAACCCATGTTCAAGCATCGTTTTGCGAGAGGGACTTCCTAGGTAGCGAAGCCTGTTTAAACATCCGCTCTTCAGCGCTCTTCCTGTCTCCCAGGCAAGCCCACAGCTCTTCTGGGTGTGTTGGCACAGGACTCTGTTCACAGAAGTTTGCTGGAATGCTCTCAGCCCACACACTGGTGGGAAGGCATTCCCTCCACGGCCCTCAGCTTGTCTGCCGTTTGTTTTCATTCCCACCTTTCCTACCAAGCGGAGTGCAGTCCTGAGATCTGAATTTGGTGCTGGTGCCCACGTTCACCACGTGGGAGGGAACTGAAGGGGGGTGGAAATCACGACAACCAATTCGGAAGGCAAAGTTTCCTCCCTCTGGCCAGTGGCCTTCCACTATTATTAAATTAGATTTAACTTCACTATTGTACGCTCAGTGCCGCTGTCGTGTGTTTCCCAAGAGCAGACTGTGGAAGAGAACAGGAAAGAATAGGGGGTGAGTGTAGCAGCCGAGGAAGCAGTTCCTCCTTTTGAGCTGGTCTGGAGAGGTAGCTGTTATGAAATGGAGCATCTAGTGTAGGAACTGCGGACGCCCTGTCCCTGTGAGGGAGCTGCCATTTATCCACAGGCTGAGGACCATGTGCAGCCAGGTGCACAGCCAGTTACTTCCAGAAACTCCGGCGTCTAGCTTGGCAAGGACTCGAGGGCTTCTCCCCCGAGGGTGTAGGTTTTCTCCTCTAATTACTAATGGAATGTGCTATCCGAGCCAGGGTGCAGTCTCTGCGAAGGCAGCGAGGTCATTTCCATCTGCGACGCTGCATTTTCCACCCATCCCCTTTGGAAAACCGCCTTATGGCGATTCCTAGTGCAAACAACTCTGTTTTCTCTAAACCTCCTGCAAATGCAGATTGGTGTGTTAAAGGAATTTACTCCCTTGGACTGGAATGTAGTGTGCTACTCGACTCTGTAAAACAGGATTGGATTGATCATGTGTCTTAGAGACTTTTATTAACAGATTCTTTTGAGTCCGCTGCCCTTTGCTCACTGACTTTAACTTTAACCCCTTGCTTTCTGGACTCACTACTCCGACTCCTCTATGTCGCTTATCAGATTTCCTTTCTCTTGTCTGCACATTTTCTACTGTCCATCTTGCCCTTTTCTGCCTTCTAGAAAGTTCCTTTTTAAATTTTCTTGTCAATGTCTTTTTTTTTTTTTTTTTTTGGTTGGTTCCCTGTCTTTCTGCTCGCTACCTCCCACCTGGGCTCTTTGTCACCTGCCTGCTCCCTAACTACCCACAGTACTTCATTCCTCTCTTCCCTCTGTGCCTGCCTCCTCAGTGACTGGGTACCAGAACCTGCCTCGTTCAGACTGTATCTCTGGTTGATCACTGGTTCCACTCAAGTTCACGTACTTCAGCTTAACGAGCTGTTTCAAATGATATCATTGCCGGTATACCTTCCTGTATACACCAGGCTAGCTGGCCCACATATTCTGGGCGCTCATCTTATCTCTCCCTCCCATCTCTTACCATGGGATCATTAGCATTCCAGATGCATGGTTTCACACCTGGCTTTACATGAGTTCTGGGAATTCAAACTCAATTTCTAATGCTTGCATACCTAGGATTTTACTACACAACAAACCCCAAACTCCCTATTTTTATCCAGGGCAACATAATTCTTTAAGGGCCTAGGGACACACATAGAACAGTATTTGTTCTCTTTGGCCTCCAACTTCAAGGCATTGTAAGGTTCTTCGACCACAGTAAGTTCTGAATTCCCCTCTAACTCTGATAACCTGGTCTTCAGTCCCATGGCTCTGGCATCCTCTGAGTCTTAGCATTACTCACCACAAAGATCTTCCTTAAAGGTTAGGTTTGAATGGCACATGGTTTTCATTCAACAGCCTTCAGATGCCCCCATTGTTCAGCGACTTAGGAGTGCACAACTCAGACTGGCGAGCAGGCAAGCACACTGGGCCTGGTCCTCCGCACACTCTGCGCCTCACACTGTGCTGGACTCAGCAGGTTTGTTTGTTAAACTCAGGAGTCTGTTCTTCCTCCTTCTCCTCCATTCACCTATCCTTTTGGGGACTTCAGCTTCCAGGGCTCTCATCCGTCCTTTCTTCTCGTCTCAATTCCTACACATCCCTGTCCCTAACGGCAGACCACACGCCTGCCGTTTGTCCCATTGCCTTTCCTCTTCTGACGTCTAGTATTGTTTGCATGCTACCTAAACTTTCTCCCAGATTGCCAGATGAGTGTCATTAGAAGGCCAGGCGGTTCTTGGTCTAGCCGTGGCACCTAGGGCAAGCCCACAATTCTTTCAGCCTGGTGTCCTCACAGGCTGGATGAGTGTGATGAAGATTTTGGAATTTAGAAGCAGACCCAAATATGAGCTTCAGCACTAAAATTGGGGTTAACTTCAGTGTTTTGTATTTTTTGGGGGGGGGAAGGGTTGTTTGTTTTCTTCAAGACAGTGTAGACTTGGCTGTCCCAGAGATCCGCCTGCCTCTGCTTCAAGGCACTGGGACTAAAGGTGTGCGCTACCACATCCAGCTGGTGGTTTTATCTGTATAATATGGATTTGAATAGCATCTACCAGCTACTTTAATGATGCATAATGAAAATGTCTCAGCACGATGCCTGCTACAATAATTCATATTAAGAAATCTTCATCTCTAGTTTATTATTTTCCCCTTCGTAAGATTGCCGTGACAAACGCGTGTGAAGTCAAATCATTCCCCAGTATCAAAGCTTCACAAGCACACGTGATCAGCCATGAAACGTAATACAGAACCCAGCAGAGAGCCAGAGCCCTGGACTCAGCCCCAGTCCCATCAGAATGAGGTAAAACACCGCTGGGCCAGATGTCTCCACCTCTGTCTCTGGATCTTCTGAGGCACCAGGACATAGGAAAGAGGAAAGTCTTGGATTTCAGACAGAGTGGGATGAGAGTGTCAGACTCCTTGTTTGCACGGTACCGCTAGCCTGCCCCACAGGCGTCACGTGACTCGAGTGTGAAGTCGTTAGTACGGTATTTACCATAAAGCGGGAGCTCAGGGTTTGGATTCTCCAAAGTGCCGCATCTGTAATATACACCTACGGAGCTTTTGGTAAAGCTTTCAGAACTTCAGCAATGCTATAAGTTTATGTCTGGAATTTGTTGCAGGTGGATCAATGACTCATAGGGCTGCCAGACTGATTCCTGCAGAATCCAGAGTCATCCCTGCAGAGAGGTTTTTTTTTTTTTTTTTTTTTTTTTTTTTTTTTGAAACCCAGGCTCTACAGGGACGCTTCCTTCTGAACATGAGCTACTGTAAATAGAGCCAGAAATCAAAGGGCAATCCGCTGTCTCAGGCTGGCTCCACGGCTCCTGGTGGTGACAGGCGAGATGGTAAGCAAGCCACCTTTCCTGTGTAAGTCCAAGGAGACAAACCTCGAGGAAACAAGCCGCCATCGCCTTTCTTATACATAATGTGCGCTTAGCAACTACAACCACTTATTGCTAATGACTGCATCCTTAGAATCTTCCACGTGAGAACTCATCAGACGCCCAAACCACCCCATAAAGTGGGAAGGTAATAAGGCTCTGTGCAAGGTCAGACACTTAGTAAGCAGCCAGTCAGATGAGAATCCTGGTCTTAGACCATTCTTCTAACAGTCCTACAAAGGATACATTTCATGTCGTGTGTGAGAAAACAGTAAGCATCCCCCCGGGACTGTACGTCTAAATCGCCATTGGGTTGATTAAAGGGTGCCAATACCCAAGAGCCGTCATAACTTACCGAATACGCAGAGGGTGGCAGCTGAGACCCGAATGGTTTTGCGGTGTCTAGCCTAGCGAGTCTCACTTCTACCGGTGGCCTTGCCTACAAGGTCACGACTCCAAAACCTGGGTCAACCCAGCATATACTCACAGCCCCTCCATAGCCCACATAGGAGACTGGCATGTGTCTGGTAAAAGGCCGTGCTGGGCACCTTATGGTGACTGTGTCTGCCTCACAGTAGCGCTTGTGCTGGGCAGGAAGGCGATGCCAGGTCCCTGTAGCAGCCCTCCACTTGACTGACTACAGATGCTGCGGCGAGCCTCTGGGGAGCAGTGCCAGCTCCTGACTGCCCCGGACTGGCTGCCCAGCTTGATGGCTCTGAGGGCTTGTTTGTCGCTTGGGTTTTTCTTTCTGTTAGGGAGAAACACTGGAATGCCCATTTCTATAGTGTCGCTGCCACAGTGACTACAAAGAGGCCAAGTTCAAGCTAACTGCCAATGTCTTCTCCTTTCTCGTCTCTTTGTTCGCTCCATCTGCCTGCCCAATGCGCAAGGGGAAAAAAAGAGGACCTGAATGGCCCTCCAAAGTTACACTCCATTGTAAGGCCAATGAAGGATGTGTTTCCCATCGCTTAGGACAAGTGTACATTAGAAAGTGCCCGAGTAATTAAACAAATGGTATTTGTAAACATCTGCCGCCCAGGCCTGCTGCCTGTGTTCAAACAAAGCCTCACAGTGTCTTTGGCAGCGCAGAGTGAGAAGAGCTGGGTGCCCCCCCCCCCGCTCAATGAACTCTCCCGATTACGGCTCTGCGGCCTGGGGGAATAAATTCAAATCCACATGGAGAATTTAATTCCCAAAGCAGCAGCTAGTTCCTAAGAACACAGACCAGTGACGACCCGGAGTAAAGCTGGCAGCAACAGCAATTCCTGCAGGATTCATTAACCTCTACTCAACCATATTCACCATGATTCTTGGCCGGATGGCAGAATCCCCAAGTGACAGACTCCAACGGGGACAGTGAGATCTCTGGCTGTGAAGGCTTCTGTCCGGAAGCTCCAGGGAGGTCCCACAGTCTCTCCCCAAAGTTGGAAATTCTCAGTTGCCATCAATTTCCCCAACATGTGATCTGGAAAGACATGCTACTGACAGCGAAGAGTGCAGACTGCTCTAAACTCCGAGTCAGTATTTAAGCCATGAGTGATCTTCATTCCCCAGAACTGTGGTAACAGGGCTGATAAAGCTTGTTCTGAGGAGCAGGAGAGCTGATGTCTTTAATAACAATACTGGTCACACTCATTCCTGTTAACTCCTAGCAGTGTGGTTTTATGATTCCTACTGTGAAAACTGGACTTTGCTCATGACCCCATTACTGTGGCAACTACAGAAAATGATGCCATAGGATGCAGGCTGACTGAAGGTCCTGATTCACTGTTCCGGCCTCCGGCCCTTGCCATCCAACCAAAGAGCTGGCAAGGAAGTGTCACTTTTTCCTCCAGGTGACATTCCACAAATGAGGCTCACTAAACATTTGCTTGCCCCTGGGAGCCTTTTTTAAATTTAATTTAATTTATTTATTTTTTTGGTCTGGAGCTAAAAGAGGAAGTCCTAAGGGGAATTCTAGTTACTTTTGGAATTTGCAGGGTAACTCCAGTAATTAGCCAAGAAATCAATGGCCACTTCCTTCCAAGGCTGGCCAGCACAAGGGCAGATGAATAGCTAGTGCGGTCCTTGGGCTTAGAAGTCAATGGCAAGAGGAGCTGGGTTTGAGGGTGAGGGGGCTGATAAGCCGCTTACATTTCGGTTGTTCCCATGAAAGGGCAGAAGAATTTTCCATGGTTTCATAGAGACTAGATGTTGTGGCAGCTTTTATTATAGCAAATGCTCAAGTTTTTGCCAATGGATTTACAAAGAGAAGGTCCATTTCCATTTACCGTTCAAGGTGCTGTTTCATGGCTGGCTGGCCCTTTTGCTTTTGGGAGGCAGCACTTCAGGGGAGAAGTTGGGGATAGGGCAAACTGCCTACCCTATAGTTGGAAAGCAGAAGATGAAGAAGGGCCTGAAGCCTTTTCAGAATTCACTTTCTACTAAACCCATTTTGCAACAGCACCCTCTTGGAAACCATGTCTTTAACACAGAGACCTTTAGGTCAGTGGTTCTCAAACCTGTTGGTTGTGACCCCTTTTGGGGGTAGAACAACCCTTTCCCAAGGGTCACCTAAGACCATCTGCATATCAGATATTTACACTACAATTCATCACAATAGCAAAATCACAGCTATGAAGTAGCAACAGATATAATTTTATGGTTAGGGGTCACTACAACATAAGAAACTGTTAAAGGGTCACAGCACTAGGAGGGTTGAGAGCCACTGCTGTGGGGGATGTTCAGGTATTTAGAGGAAGGAACATAAGCAAACAATGAGCAGAGAAAGGAGAACAGAATATAGGCTCTAGAGATGAATACTATAGTACCTACAAGTCAACGTGTACTGTGTGCATTGCTGCAGAATTGATCTGCACTTGAACCTACTCAGACAGAGAAAGGAAAAAGAAAACTAAGGAAAATGAACAGAGAGCTTCCGTGAGCTAGGACTGTAGCATCAGGCTATGTCTTGCTTGAAATTCTTCTATATGGTGTAAAATAGTGGGTTGGTTTTTTTTTTGTTGTTGTTGCAGCGTGGAGGGGGGTTGATTGTTTGTTATTTTGGTTTTGATTGTGTCTTGGCCTGAGAGACTCCATTTTACAATCAAGGTCTGACTTATTTTCGAGGGCTGAAGAGTGCACCTGAGAGGACACACGAGTGACACTCTCTACCCACAGCTACCGGTGCAGCGCAGCCCTGAAGGGCACTGCAGCAGCAGACAGGGCGCCGCACTATAAACTCACTGGGGGTGAGCTGGGACTGCAGGGGCACATGACCGCATTAAGAAAACAGGCCCCAAAACGTAGTGGGCACACCATCCAGGGAAAAGTCCAGAGGGAGGAAGGGTTTAACTCCCTCACCCAGACCCATAACAAAGGAGACACCTACTGTGTGATGGCCCCATGACCTGTCCTCTCACCAGCCAGGGTGTGCCAAAGACTGCCAGACGAAACACGCCTGACTACCCCAGGGCCTTCCAGCTTGTTCCGCACTGCTGATGCAGTCTAGCCAACTGCTGCCCGCCTGCCATCCTCTTCACCCACTGCCCCTCGGCCCACCTGCTCCTTCATCTGGACCATCTTTCCTTTCACCTCTGTGGCTGGACTTAGCTCTGCTCCTGCGGCTCCTTGACTTCAGCTTTGGTTTGAGTTTGTCACTGTATCAACACGGACCCTATTCCCACCTCTATCTGTCTGCTTTGGAGACTTCTCAAGACTCCTTGCTCTTTAACCCTTTGTAGTCAGTGGGCAGCCTACATAGACATAGACATAAACATATTTTTGTATAATTGTGATGTTGAATAAGAGAAGTAGTGATCAAGACTGGAATCAAAGAACTTGTGCAGGTCCTGGCCGGGGTCTCCAAGGACAGTGGAACCATCTGGCCAATTGCAAACTACCTTACCTTGTAGATTTTTTATTCATTATATTTTGATGTTATGGAGCGACAAATGGCAACATGAATTTCTATGTTTCTGACACACGACACTCACAAACACAAAATGATATGACATTTTTGAAGTGAGGCTGTAGATAAAATACTTGGAGATATAGTGACCAAAGGTCACCAGATCTAGAGAATAGACTTAGCCCTAAGCAGGGTAAAACCAGAGAAAGCCATAGGTAGTCCCAACATAATGAAACTGTTGAAACCTGGAGAGAAACATTATATATATACATATTATATATATATATATATATATATTAAAAAAACAGTGAAAAGAAACACAGAGAAAAAAGAAGAGGAAGAGGAGGAAGAGACTTTGTACCAGAAAACACACACAGTAGAAAACAACAGAACGGAAGGGCTGGGGACAGGGAGGAAATAATGCAGCTGCTGGAATTCTGTGTTCAACAGAACATCCCCTCAGAAACAAAGGTGGAAAAAACCTTTCATACAAACAGATGCAATTATCAGCAGCAGCCACAAGACCCAGAAAATTGTGAATGGAAGTTCTGAATGAAGGAAAAAGACTCCACATGGAAACAGATAGAGGAAAAGAAGGAAGCCCCCAGAAACTAAGGATGGGAAAACCTAAAAGACACTTTTCCTTCTTTAATGATAGTTGACAGTGAAAGCCAATAAGCAAGTGTCGAGGTTTACAACAGGAGCATCAGGGAAGCACGTGACACCAGCACACATTAGGAGGGACAGGGAAGCCAGACAGCTGTACCCCACACAAAGGACCACAGAGCATGGGAGGGCAGACCATAGTCCCAAGAAAAACCATGAGAGCCGGGCGGGTGGTCACGCACGCCTTTAATCCCTGCACTCGGGAGGCAGAGGCAGGCGGATCTCTGTGAGTTCGAGACCAGCCTGGTCTACAAGAGTTAGTTCCAGGACAGGAACCAAAAGCTACGGAGAAACCCTGTCTCGAAAAATCAAAAAAAAAAAA
>NW_026067976.1:6913625-6953282 GCF_014885135.2 Alexandromys fortis | reverse complement strand
CACCCCCTCCCCCCCCCCCGCCCCGGGAGTCATGTGGTGGAGGGAGAGACCCACCTCCTGCAAGCTGTCCTCTGCCTACATGTTGTGACACACATGCACCTGCACACAGACACACAGACAAATAAACAAGAACATTAATAAATAACTATAGGATTACACCTTTTAGACAGAAGCTACGCAAATTATTAACAATATGATCAGCAGGACCAGGGTGTGAGTGAGGGGCTTGCCTAGCGCATGGCAGGGTTTGAGCACCAGCACTGAAAAGAAAGTTTGGGATAATTAGCCATGTAAGAACTGAAAGTTAAAATCATGGGAATACGTCTACGGTCATTAGAATGGCAGAAATAACGAGACAATGCTGGCATTAGTGTGGGTACAGGTCTTTAGCATCCCTGGTAGGCTTATAAAGTGTTACGATCACTTTTAGAGCCCAATTTACTCAGGAGATCTTGTCTTTTTCTACTTCCCTTTTAGATTAGATCTTTGTATGTCTCTCTTAGGATCCTCATTGTTATCTAGGTTTTCTGGGATTGTGATTTGTAGGCTGGTTTTCCTTGCTTTATGTTTAAAAACCACTTATGAGTGAGTACATATGATAATTCTTTTTGGGTCTGGGTTATCTCACGCAAAATGATATTTTCTAGCTCCATTTGCCTGCAAAATTCAAGATGCCATTAATTTTTTCTTCTGTGTAGTACTTTATTGTGTAAATGTACCACATTTTCCTTATCCATTCTTCGGTCAAGGGGCATTTAGGTTGTTTCCAGGTTCTGGCTATGCCAAACAATGCTGCTATGAACATAGTTGAGCACATAGCCTTGTACTATGATTAAGCATCCTTTGGGCATATACACAAAAGTGGTATTACTGGGTCTTGAGGAAAGTTGTTTTTTAATTTTCTGAGAAATCGTCACACTGGCATTCAAAGGGGCTGTACCAGCTTGCATTCCCACCAGCAATGCAGGAGTGTTCCCTTTACCCCATAACCTCTCCAGCATAAGTCATCATCAGTGTTTTTGATATTGGCCATTACAGGTGTAAGATGGAATCTCACAGTTGTTTTGATTTGCATTTCTCTGATGACTAAGGATGTTGAACATTTCCTTAAGTAAGTGTCTTTCAGCCAGTTTAGATTCCTTTGTTGAGAGTTCTCTATTTAGCTCTGTACTCCATTTTTTATTGGATTATTTGTTCTTTTGATGGCCAATGTCTTGAGTACTTTGCATATTTTGGAGATCACACCTCTGTCTGATGTGGGTTCAGTGAAGATCTTTTCCCATTCTGTAGGCTGTCATTTTGTCTAGTTGACCATGTCCTTTGCTTTACAGAAGCTTTTCAGTTTCAAGGGATCCCATTTATTAATTGTTTCTCTCCATGTCTGTGCTACTGGGGTTATATTTAGGAAGTAGTCTCCTGTGCCAATGCATTCAAGTGTACTTCTCAGAGGAAGTCTAAACTGCTAAAGAAATGTTATATAGGATCTACTAATGACATCTTCAACTCAGTAAAGAGACAACCCCATTAAAAAATAGGCAAAACATTGAGGACATCTCAAAAAAAGATTAGTCAATATGCATGTAAAAGATTATCATTTGCTATCAGTAAATTCACATTGAAATCAAGTCCATTAAAATGGCCCAGTAGAAGCTGGGTGATGGGTACACGCCTTTAATCCCAGCACTCGGGAGGCAGAGGCAGACGGATCTCTGTGAGTTCGAGACCAGCCTGTTCTACAGAGCTAGTTCCAGGACAGGCTCCAAAACCACAGAGAAACCCTGTCTCGAAAAAAAAAATGGCCCATTTTTTCCTGCTAAATCTGATGACCCGAGTTCAATCCCCAGTAACACATGGTGGAGGTAGAGAGGGCATCTTTGAAACTGTCCTCTGCAACACACACACACATACACCCAAACATACACACAGACACCAACAGGTACACACACAAGCACATGTACATACACGCATGAACATACACGGACACACAAATGTAAGAATGCATGCATAAATTTAGTAACATTTAAAAAATTAAATCCACAATTCACAAAATTGACAAAGACTTAAAAAGACAGAGACACCAAGTATGGGAAGATGTAGGACTGTGGAATGGGCCAACCACTCTGGGAAATGATGGCAGTTTCTCACAAGGTTAAACACACATTGTTAAGGTGCATTCCTACTCGAAAGCATTTATCCACGAGAATGAAAACCTGCATTTACAAGGACATTCATGCTCATGGCAATTATACTGATAATAGAAGAACTGCAAAACAAACATCTATGCCAAGTAGATAAAAACTGAGTTATTATGTGATGTGTGATGGAACACAATGCAGTAATAGGGAGCAAGCTGATAGAGAATGGGTGAACTTCAAAAACATTACCCTGACCAGAGGCTACTAAAAAAATATAGGGGGATGCCATATAATTTTATTTTTGTAAAATTCTAGAACTAGTCAATGTGACACAAAGCAGGTTAGTGTTTCTGGTGCAATCAAGGGGCACAGGGCAACTGACTGTAACTCTATGGATGTATGTCTTTCTAAAGCGAACTGAAATGTGTATTTAAAGTGGATATTGTGTTTTATATAAACTATTTCTCAACAGGTGTCAAGACAGGATACATAAAATTGTAATCTAAGCCCCAAATTATATTCATAAAAGTCGAAAAATGGATTGTAACATGAAACACTTCCAGATGGGAGAGAAGTAATGATATGACTTTTATGTAAGGGTTACAATTATAAAAATGTAGATGAAATGTGGTGATATTTTTTGTGCTCTATCAAATAACACTTGCCTCAGAGGGTAGAGTTAGTCACTAGTTAACCATAGAGGTCTGGAGGTCTGTAAGACAGACAGGAAGTGATACAGCTGGGCAGAGAGTAATAATATAAGGCAGGAAGAGACAGGAGCTCAGCCCTTTTTCGGCTGAAAAAATGGCAAAGTAAGAGTTGGCTGTGGCTTCTCCCTTTGTCTCTCTGATCTTTCAGCATTTCCTCTGATATCAGGATCCGGGCTTTTATTATTAAGACCAATTAGAACTCATGCAACAATTGGCACCCAACTTTAAAGCATGAATTCACACACACACACACACACACACACACACACACACACACACACACACAGTTGTTTGTGGCTTTGCAGCTGTTGGCACATGGCAGAGCTGCATCAGAGTCACCCTCCCACTGGCTAGGTTTTCTTTTCTACCCCAAGCCTCTGAGCAAGTTTGGGAGTTTCCGGTTGCAGCCTCTCCACAGCAGTCTCCAGCTGCCACGTAAACTCTGGTAGCTCCTGAACTCCCACTGCCACAGGACTTACCTGCCCGAGACTAGCTGACTCTGCCTTCAGGAAGCTCCTGCCACACCTGCTTCTTCTGCAAGATCCCATGTGCAGTTTTCAGACAGTTGGCTCCCTCTCCCCTGGGGTTTGCAGGCTTCCCCTAGACCCCCTCTCCCTGGGCTGCCACTTTCCACCACAGCTACCTGCTTGCAGATGCAGCTGTCCTCAGCCAGGCTGTTCACTGCCTGTGTTCTCTGCTCAGATGTGCCAGGCCTTGCTGTTCACTGTCATGGTCAGAAGATTTGGTGAGACAATTGGGAATTCTTTCTATTTATTTATTTTTGTTTTTTCGATACAGGGTTTCTCTGTGTAACAGTCCTGGCTGTCCTGGAACTTACTTTGGAGAGCAGGCTGACCTCAAACTCAGAGGAATTAGTTAAAAGAGAGTTTTCTCCCATTAAAAAATGGAAAACACTATTAAAATGGAGAGAGTTTGGTCTCTGTATGATAATACACTGGATGGTTTGAAAGTGGGACAATTAAATGAGAAGATAACATATAATGTCAATTATAAATATTATCATTTTTGTTTTATTGCTATAAAGTTGTTTAATCTGTGATAAAATACAAATTTTAGAAAAACTTATTAAAACAGATTATAGAGATATTTAGATCCAGACAGAGGAATTTAAAAGGAAACCACTCTCATCATTGCACTTTAAGGTTAGAAAGAAACAGTCTAAGGTTTTCAAACAGCTAACCTTAATTTTTTCTGGTAACTTTACAGGAGCAACCACCAAATGATAGCTATCCCCAAGGCTGTGCAAGTGTTAAATGGACTCCTCTGGAAATGTCAGGTTTAAGGGGATTCAAGGAAGTGATAGTCATACATGACATGCATTCACTTTTTGTCAAGCAGATGTTAAACTCATGGTCAAATTGTTATAGAATTATTCCTCAAGACTAGAGAAACTTGGTTACAGCAGTCTTGGAGTCTGGTCCTCAGTTATAATGGAGGACCTAGTAGAAAGATGAGGCTAAGACCATTGGCCAATGAAGAAGGGCTAGAGGTATGGAAATCTCCCAAGAACAACTTCTTGGAGAGGGAGAGATAATGCTAAGGTACAAAGGCAATCTCTGTATGATGATTACACCTTGACTTTATGCCATACAGCAGTTTTGAATGCTTGGGACTGAATTGGAGAAGCAGGAAAGAAAATTGAGTCATTTACTAAAGTTATACAGGGTCCAATGGAAACCTTTCTGGATTTCTTACAAAGATTGAATTTAGTAATAAATAGAATGACACCAAATTCAGAAACTAGACAAATAATAATTGAATCTATGGCTTTTGAAAATGTACAATTAAAAGGGGTAATTAGGCCGTTAAAAGCAAGATCAGTACCCTTGGAGCAATGGATCCAAGGATATAATCCAATCTTGAATCTCATGACCATGATGATGCTTGGACAGAAGAGGTGATTTCCAGAGGTTTGAAGAAAAATGGAAATGTTAAGTGTTTCAGTTGTGGTAAACAAGGTCACCTAAAGAAGGACTGACTGTAAACAGCCAGTTCCTAGAAACAATTTTTTTTTTAAGCATAACCCAAACAGAATGTCCCTCCCTTCTGAATTGTGCAGAAGGTTTGGTAATGGCTCGGGAGGCAGAGGCAGGTGGATCTCTGTGAGTTCGAGACCAGCCTGATCTACAAGTGCTAGTTCCAGGACAGGCTCCAAAACCACAGAGAAACCCTGTCTAGAAAAAAAAAAAAAAAAAAAAAAAAAAAAAGGTAAGCATTGGACTAATGAATGTAGATTAACAAGGGACAGTCAAGGTAACCTTTGCCATCAAAAAATTCCTTGAGGGGCCTCCCACAGGCCCCCATGCAAAATTCAGTCATTTCCTGTCATCATGGAGGAAACTCCTTCCCACAGCAATGAAAGAATGTAATGCCTATTATAAGAAACCATATTGCTATGAATGATAGAAAAGCTAAAGAAGAGAGAACAAAAAATTCAGGAGAAAATATAAAGCAAATATTTTGGCAAAGATCTATAAATGAAAAATTAAAAATATGAATAATATTGTCATTGTAGTTTTTTTTGTCATTGAAGCTGGTATAGGAGCAGCTAAATTCTCAGCATATTAAAGAATAAATCAGCCATTGGAATTCCCCTATATTTGTTATTAAAAAGAAATCTATAGGAGAAAGAAGTTGTTTGTCCTGGATGCTCAGCTGCAAAATAATCACACAGAAACTATATTAATTAAATAACTGCTTGGCCCATTAGCTCTAGCTTCTTTTTTTTTAGTTCTATTCATTTATTTATAGATTTTATTATTTCATTTTTAAATGGCTAAATAATACTCCATTGTGTAAATGTACCACATTTTTTTATCCATTTTTTTTTCTGTTGAGGGGAGCCTAGCTATTATGAATAGAGTAGCAATGAACACAGTCAAGAAGTGCCCTGTGGTAGGATGGAACATCTTTTGGGTGTATATCCAAGAGTGGTATACCGGCTCTTGAAGTAGATTGACTCCCATCTTCCTAAGGATCCACCAAACTGACTTGGTGACTGTACAAGTTTGCATTCCCACCAGCAGTGGATGAATGTTTCTCTTGTGCCACATGCTTACCAGCATGAGCTGCTACTGTTTTATTGATCTCAGCCATTCTGACAGGTGTAAGATGAAATCTCAAAGTGGTTGGAATTTGCATTTCCCTGGTGACTAAGGATGTTGACCATTTTTTAAATGTTTCTCAGCTTTTTAGAATTCTCTGTTGAGATCGGAACTCCATGTTTATCACATTATTTGTTTTCTTGATACCTAGCTCTTGAGTTCTTTATATATTTTGGATATTAATCCTCTCTTGGGTGTGTAGTTGGTAAAAATCTTTTCCCATTCTGTAGGTTGCTGTTCTGTCCAAATGATGGTGTCCTTTGTCTTACAGAAGCTTCTCAGTTTCATGAGGTCCCATTTCTTCATTTTTGGTCGTGTTCCTGTGCTAATAATGGTCTTCTATTCAGAAAGTCTTTTCTTGAGCCAATGAATTCAAGACAATTCTATCAGTTTCAGTGTATCTAGCTTTATGTTGAGGTCTTTGATCCACTTGGAATTGAGTTTTGTGGAGGGTGATAAGCATGGCTCCATTTGAATTTTCTACACGCAGCCATCCAGTTAGATCAGCGACATCTGAGATACTGGCATTTTGTTCAAGTGTACATTTATGGCTTCTTTACCAAATAGCTCTAGATTCTTATTGGCTAATTCTTACATCTTAGTTTAACCCATCTCCATTAATCTGTGCATCACCATGAGGTCATGGCCTACCAGCAAAGTTTTAGCACTTCTATCTCTGGCAGTGGATCCATGGCTTTTCTCTGACTCTGCCCTTCTTTTTCCCCAGCATTCAGTTCTGTCTGCCCTATCAACAGGCCAAGGCAGTTTCTTTATTCATTAATGGTAATCACAGCACACAGCAGTTTCTCTATTCACTAATGGTAATTACAGCACACAGAGGGGACTCCCACATCACCTCCCCTTTTCTGTTTAAATAAAAAGGAAGGTTTTAACTTTAACATAGTAAAATTACATATAACAAAACAGTTATCAAGCAAGAATTATGGTTATAATATCTATATATACTTTATCTTTTATCATAATTAAGGAAAACTATATTTATTCTTCAACTCCATCAAAGATTCCAGAAGGATATAATATTACTTATATAAACAGGAAGTGCATTGCAACTTTCAAAACTCTAGAACTGACAGAGACATCTCACTGCCTGGACGGTCACCCATAGTTTTTCTGTACCATTGGGGCATCCATCTTCAGCCTACAGGCCCACAGTATCCAGCAGACTTTTCCATGAAGCAGAAATTTTCAGAATGTCTCACAGACTCTTTCATGAAGCAGGACCCCGAAGAATTGTCTCACCTTTAGGCAAGTATAGTAGTTATTTCTCTGTGGATCCTGCGTGTCCAGTTAACCAATCCAGGCAAAAGCAGTTTTTTTGCCCAAATGGTTAGCCAACTCCATAAGGATCCTCTTTGATGCCCATCTACCTCTTGTAGTAGCTTGGTGCTGCCAGGAGCAGATGTGTCTCACCGTCATGAAAAGTCCTAATTTCTTAAAACATTTAAATGCCATATTCTAAAGGTCTTTGAAAGATTTGAAAAATACCTATCTAACTGAAATAAAAAATTAAAAACTTCTGTAGAAAAGGTCTCTGAGTTGATTCTAAAAGGAAAGTTGAGACTTTATCAATTAGCAGGAATAGGTCCAGCAGAAATTGTAGTACCAGAACGTGAACCTTGGCAAAGAGCTTGCAGTATTTCTTTTTGGAAGAGATTAACAACAAATATCCCAAAAGCAAGAGAATTCAATTTATAAGGAGAACTAACTGGATCCTTCCTCACATTATGTGGGGAACACCAACATCTAGAGCCCTTACATTCTATACTGATGCAAATAAATCAGAAAAGCAGGTTACAAATCAGAAAATTTAAATAGAGTGGATCAAAGCCTTTATGATCTTGTCCAAAAAGTCAGAATTATATGATATTCTCATGGTATTAATGGATTTTATGGAACCTTTCAACATAGTTACTGGTTCACAATATGCCAAACTTACTCCAGATGAATCAGAACTGACATTATTATTTATTGAGTTATAAGAAATAATCAGGAATAGGAATCATTCCTTATATATAACACACATGTGATCCCATATGGGTCTGCCAGGTACTCTAGCACAATGTAATGAAGAAATTGATCAATGATTGACAGACAGGAAATGGGCTGGAAGCCTCAGAATTTCATAAAAAGCAATATGTCAATAGCAAAGGTTTAAAAAAAATACGTTTCCATCACTTGGCAACAAGCAAAGGAAACTATAAGGAAATGCCTTATTTGTTCTTTATACAACCAAACTCCACTACCAGCAGGAAGTAATACAAAGGGTACTCAAAGAAATGATCCTTAGGTAGGCTGATTCCCAGTTTTCTGAAAAACCATCATACTGATTTCCAACGTGGTTGTACAAGTTCACATTCCCACCAGCAATGGAGGAGTGGTCCCCTTACTTCACATTTTCTCCAACATAAGCTATCATTGGTGTTTTTGATCTTTGCCATTCTGACTAATGTAAGATGATCTCAGCATTGTTTTGATTTTCATTTCCCTGGTGGCTAAGGATGTTGAACATTTCCTTAAGTGTCTTTTGGCCATTTGAGAGTCTTCTTTTGAGAATTCTCTGTTTAGTTCTCTACCCCATTTTTAAATTGGGTTATTTGGAATTTTGATGCCTAATTTCTTGAGTTCTTTATATATTTTGGAGATCAGTCCTCTGATGTGGGGTATACATAGTTTTTCTTATATTAGTTATAACCTTTTATTTTAGAAAAGAAAAGGGAACTGTGGTGATATTTTGTTTGTGCTCTAACAAATAAAGCTTGCCTGTAGATCTGAGGGTGGAGCTAGCCACTACTTAACCATAGAAGTTGGAACTCTTTACACACAGACAGGAAGTGATATGGCTGGGTGGAGAGAGGAACATAAGGCAGGAGGAGCCTGGAGCTCGGCCCTTTTTCAGCTGAGGAGTTAGCAAGGTAAGAATTGGCTGTGGCTTGTCCCATTGTCTCTATGATCTTTCAGCATTTACCCTGATACTTGGCTCCAGGTTTTTTATAATTAAGACCAATTAGAACTCATTCAACAATGAAATGCTCCAGAAATGTTTTAACAATATGACTAGAAAAATTAGATGCACGCTATTTGAATGTCAAAGACACGGGTAACACAGGTCAGACATGGAACATAAACAAAACTGTACATGCACTGTATGCTTTCACTGACACGTGTGGTGTGGATGCACATGTGTGGGCCTGCACACATGTGAAGATCAATGCAAAACATTAAGTATCTTTTTTAATTGCTGACATTTTGATTCAGGATTTCTCACCAAACCTGAAACTCACCCTTTCATCTAGGCCGGCTGCCTAGAAAGCCCCCAGGACCTGCCTGCCTCTCCCCCATCAAAGCTAGGCACACAAGCACATATAGCCATGTTCAGGACTTGAACTCAGGTCCTGTTGGTTTCATATGAAGTGCTCTTATCCACTGAGCCATCGTTTCAGGCCCCACAACACAATTTTGATAGCATATTCTCTCCACTGTTTTTTTTTTCCTATGAGTCCCCAGTAGCAAGCAAATTTGAACACAAAACATTTGGATCCAATTCCTTTCATAAAGGAAGACCCAGAGCTCTTTAATTTCCCCTCAAGTGAAGTATACATCATATCAAGCTGATCTTCATTTCCCAGATAAACAAAACAGGCAAGCCAAGATCCACAAGCAACACTGATCAATTCCTGAGGATTTCACAAATTTCAACCCAACAGTGAGACAGAAGAAGGAATTGCAGCTACTAAAAACAAGCAGAGCCCAGGTGACCCAAGCTTCAACATGTCCTCAGGCTACACTGCTGCCTTAAGATTCATTCTCTGACAGTTGATTTCAGCCCTCTGTTCCTACTCTCTTATCCTTTAAAGAAAATCTCCAGCATGCATTATTTAATTCAATTCTTAAAGCATGCTTGTAGTCTCTCTCTCTCTCTCTATATATATATATATATGTGTGTGTGTGTATAGATATACAAACATGTGTATATATGTATATGTGTGTATACATATATGTAATCTCTCGCTATATGTGTGTATAGATATACAAACATATGTGTATATGTGTGTGCATACATATATGTGTGCATGCATATATGTGTGTGCGCGTATATACATACACATTACATATATGGAAGCTTTTTACAGAGAATGACGTCAGATTCCCAGGCAAATGGCTGGATTGGCAAATTATTTGGGAAGAGGTGAAAAGAAACAAGTTGGAAAGATATCTGCACAGTCCAGAGTTGGTGAAGAGGTGATGGAGCATGCTAGCTGAAGTGAGAACTAGTCTGGTCACTGTGGAGACCAACTTTCTATGGGAAAATTATTCCAGAAAAGCAGTTTGTCCAAAGCCTCAGGGGTAGAGTGGGGATCTTGGCCAGTTTTTCATATTTTGGTCTATAGGGTAATGTTATTGAGAACAAAATTAAAAGAGAGAGGGAGAATGCTTTGAAAGGTTTATGCAAAATTTAAAAGTGATCAAACAGAATATTTTCCATCTTTGCAAAGAAGTGTGTACACGTGTGGAAATACTACATTCCAAATTTAGGACAGCATTTACTTCTCAGAAGAGAAAAGACTTTCTATGAGAATCTGAAGGCAAAAAGTCAACTTGTGAGCACCCCTTCGAGTGCTCATCACATTACCAGAAACTTCCTCTTTGGAAAATTTACAAGGAAAATAAATGACAAAAACTAGCACATTTCAAAGTACTGTCCGAAATGGATTATCATTTTTCCACACCAAGGAGCTTTTTCCATGTGGAGAATATGTAAGACAGCGTTGAACACTCATCAACAAAGTCAGACACAAAGTTATAACAAGCAGATGACCACTCCAAAATAATGTGTTGATAGCTTCCAGATTGCAACAAAATATGAACTTGTTTGACTGAAAGAAGGATATGCCCTATAACTCCACAGCTTACCCATTTAGGGAACATACCACTGGCCTGGCCATCACTGCTCACCGAACAATTACTCACCCAGACTTCCCACGTGGACTTAGGAAGCATCCCCGTCATATTACCCCCAGATATTCAGGTTCTGCCAAGAATCATCACACTAGATCTAGGGGACCCATCTAGCTTAAAAGCATCATGAATTTCAGCGCTGAGGATAGATATGCAGGCTGTGCCCAGTTTGGCTGACTAGGGAGTCACATGCATGACCAGAGTGCCATCTGAACGTGGGTATCCCAACTTCCCTGTTCTGGATGTTTTGGCAATTTTACCCCCCCCCAAAAAAAGAAAAAAATGTTACTACTTGGGTATTTGATCTTGAAGAGAAGGCACTGTTCGCTTGTGGACAAGGACTAATTGGAAAAGCACTAGACATGAGAGGCCACACAAAGAATGTGCTGTGACCGAGACAAATGTTTTTATAAGCAAGCCTGGATGTCATTTTTTTTCTCAAGCACATATCCTCTATCCTTCCTCAGTGCTGTTTGCTCAGCTGGATGTCCACAGGGTCCAATTTTCCCTCCAATTGCCCTTGCACGCTAACGTAATTGCTGCTCTATGGGTAATTGGTCAGCCTAGAGCAGCAACCGAACGCGTTCGTTCATCTGCACTGTCTGGCAACTTCCTGATGACTCTGCCGTCTTAGAGAACTGTCATGAATTTTCAGCTCTTGCCTTTCTAACAAGGCTAAGGAGTGTGGGTTTGGAAGGGATGCTGCACCTTTAAGTGCTCAAAGCTAGAATACCTTACCAGCAGCCAAAGTTTCCTGTCACACTGATACAGAGAGAAAATGAAATCAAGCCGCAAATACATTATTTTCTCTTCTTTGCTTTCCACCACTCTCCTCCCTAAACAGTCAAAAAAAAAAAAAAATAGATTTGAACAGAGTAGGCTAAAAAAAAAAAAATAGCAGCAAGCCAGTTTCATTCAATGCCCTTGATGACGAAACAAACCCATTCACCACATCAAGCCTCCATCTAGAGAACATTCTCGACACTGCGAGGTGGCTGATAGCACAGAAAGCTTGGGAGCATGACTGCCCACTCTTGAGGAAAGCATTAGTATTATTGTGGACGGCAGGCTGAGCTGGCCAAACCCCTCAACACTTGAGTGACTGGAGAACTCTTCTTTTCTACCTGGGTAGCGGGCATTTTCCAAACACAAGTGAAGGTTAACTGTTCCTTCAGGAAAAACCAATGGTGGCAGAAGGCTACCAAGGCTACTGAAGCTTCTTACATTCACTACAGAGCTCAGCAGTTTCCAGCTTTCCTCAATTTTCTGACAAGAACAGTGGTGCCACCAGTCAATTTTATTTTCTGTGATGAACATTCCCAAGAGAATAAGACCAATGGATTTTAAAGAGTATTATAAGAAACTATTATGTATGGATTATGTGTGGGTTTATGACATTCACTCTTTGACAAACATACATAATGCACGCTGATCACTCCCACCCCGTACTCTCTCCTGCCTCCCCCATCCCTGTCTATCCTCACCCTTCCCTACCAACTTCTTCCTCGCATTCCATTTAACCAGTGGCCACCTGTGTGATGGAGGTTGGGAGCTGTCTGTCTGAGCTGGGTAGACTCAGCATGGGGCAGACATCTGAAGACAATGACCCCTCTCCCAGAATCTATCAGGTACTCAACAAAGAGCTCAGCATAGGAGGGTAGAGCCACGCGTCTCTCTCTTCTCACTTCCATGGATTCTAGGCAAGGCCACTCTTGTGTGGTGCAGTGCACATGGCCAGTTTCGAGATCATGGTTCCAATGGTTGCATGAACCGAGAGGATGGCATTCCACACTAGCTTTGACTCTGACATATTTCCTGCCCCCTTTTCTGTAATGAGCCTTAGATGGGGTGATGTTAGCCCTAAACTGTCGCTTTCCTTCAGGATCTTGGGCAGCCTTCAGTCTCTGCATTCACGACACTGTATAGGTATAAACAGATACCTGGACAGCAGTTTGATGCTATGTCAGTGTAGTTAGATAACAGTAGTAAACTCTTCCTTCAACTTATGACTTCCCTGGGCATGGATTGTTAGCTGGGTTTACAGTACCAGACATGGACTCCCTTCTGTGGAGTGGGCCTTAAACACACAGAGGGCAGTTGGTTGCACGCCCAATAGCTGTGCTACTGCTGTACGGAAAGGCACATCTTACCTAGTACCCTGGGTTAGTGGTTCACAACTGGGTCAGCCATTGATGCCTGCCCTACCAGCACCCCCAGCAGCCTACGGATCACCTGACCCTATATAAACTCACCAGCAGGAAGGAAGCTTCCAGCTAATTCCAACTGGTTTTCTGTCTGCAACTGAAGTGCATGGCAATTCAGCAAGGGTCTCAGCCTCCAGAAATCAAGGACTGACAAGGGCTTCGTTATCTTGGGATCCTCTGGGACCTCCCTGACCAGTTCCTGTGAAGGTGTCTGGTTATTTGTTTAGTAATCCACTGTTTCTAGAAGTAGTTTTTATCACCCATGTAAAGTAACTTGCTTCAACTATTTATCTGAATTACAACAGGTTCCCATGGCTTTCTATATACTGTTCATTTTGGTTAACCCCCTCACTGCCTCTCTATCTCCCCAATCCTTCCACCTTCTCTGCTGAAACCTTCGAACCCTTAATGTTCCCCTCTCTACTTTCCTCTGCCTGTGTCTCACTACTGCCCTCCTATCCAGAATCCCTGCCATACCACTGTCCATTTCCTTGGATTGCACATGCATTAGAGTTAGAATTCATCCTCAGATGAGAGGTTGCATTTGCCCTTCTGGGCCTCAACCAGTATACTGTTTTGTTTTTGGTCTGTTTCTTCTATTTATCTGCAAATTCCACTTTTCTTTACAGGTGAATGAAACTACATTGTGGATGTACACTTCTGTTATTCATAAGTTGATAGACAGCTACATTGTTTCCTTTGCCTGTGTATTTGGCTACAGCAGTAAGCATCATTGACATTGACAAGCAGGCATCTCTGGAGTGTGACAGTTCTTTGGGTACATATGTAGCTGCGTCACAAGGTAGCTTTAGTTCTTGTTTTTTGAGAAACTTTTAGACTGACTTCCAAAGTTGCTGCAACAGTTTCCAGTGTCAGCCACAGTGTACAATGATTCTTCCTGCCCACATCCGCATCAGCATTAGCTGTCATTTGTATTCTTGACCACAGCCACCATACCTGGGGCACACTTGCGTTTTTGAATCATACAAAAGAATACTTAGTTACTTCAAGAGGCTGGTAAAATACCCCTTCCTTTTCCAATTACATTCTCTGCAAAAGACTAAGTCTCTTCAGACTACAAAGTAACAATGTAACTGATTCAATCATAAAGCGATGTAAAACCAACTTTCTTCTATGAAGGCAGCTATGCTTCACAAAAATGCTAATTAAAATTATTAATTCATGGTGAGTTCAGGTTTAAATACATACTCACCTAACTTTCTGTCTTATACTTGTCATTCTTTCTATGTCTGTTCTGCGTATATGCAGGCATAGTTATATGCAGACACCTGCAGAGGGCAGCTGCCACATCCCCAGAAGATGGAGTGTCCAGTTATTAGTGGCCTGACATGACTGCTGGGAACCAAATTCAGTTCCTTTTCAAGAACAACAAGCACTCTTAACTGTGGAGCCATCTCCCTAGCCCCTCCCTTTAAAGTTGGGGTAGAGTAAACATCAATAAAGATAACAAGTAAAAAACACCAGGATCTGGAGCCGGGCTGTGGTACACACCTTTGATCCCAGCACTTGGGAGGCAGAGGCAGGCAGATCTCTGTGAGTTTGAGGCCAGCCTGGTCAATAAGAGTTAGTTCCATGACAGGTACCAAAGTTATACAGAGAAACTCTGCCTCGAAAAACAAGAAAGAAAGAGAAAGAGAGAGAGAGAGAGGGAGGGAGGAAGGGAGGGAGAGGGAGAGGGAGAGGGAGAGGGAGAGAGAGAGAGACAGAGAGAGAGAGAGAGAGAGAGAGAGAAAAGAAAAGAATCTGCAATAATTTTTATGAATATTAAGGAGGCCCAAGGCTAAACCATGAAAACTGTTGTAATGTATCTCCACTGAGCTAGTGTCATTTGGAATAAGAAAAAAAAGTGATGTGAAAGGAACCAGTAAGACTAATAGTCTCTGAACTTGTCAGAAAGCAATGAGTGCTTTGTTTGATTCACCAAACACCGCAAAATTTACAGTCTCATCTACAAGTCATGTCAGTACAAAGTATCTGTCAAAAATGCTTTTCTGTTAGGAAAAAAAAGTAAGAATTTCAAAGGATAAAAGTTATTAATTCTTCTATCCCCAGGGCGACCTAGCAGGTCACCTGTGTGGCCCTGACACATTTGTGCTCAGCTCATTCTCACTAAGAGACTCTGTGTTCACAACAAGCAGCAACTTGAGGCTTGCCCAGAACAGTCCTTAAAGTCTGCATACGGTAATGTCCTGAGCTTTCAGTAACTCCAAACCTCAGGATGTCAGGCAGTGCCCAGAATGAAACTGTACTTCACATTTCACTGCACGAATTTCTGTAAAATAGCATCTGAATAATAAATACCTTAGGCAGCTACTGAATGGAGCAATCTGATCTCTAAAATAATATGCCTACTTAGGAATACTGACAATTTAAAATCCAATAGTATGTCTAGCTTTTCCTGAATCTGTAATGAATTCTGTGACTGTGGTAGAAGAACAGCCCAAGGCCATTAATTTTAAATACTCACCCAATGGCACAACATTTGGGGAAGGAGGATTCTTAAAACACGGTAGTTCTAAAATCCGGAATTGGGGTAGACTTTAATAAATAAGGAGATATGGGGATTACAACACTCCTATGTTTTTCAAAAATATTTATTTAAAAATAAGATTTCTAAAAATACAGTACATAGTACATTTTAAGAGAAGTAAAAATTCCACAATTTAAATTAAAAGCAATTTGCAAAGAAAATAGAACATTACATGAATAAATCAAAATCACTAAAATAAATTAAAAGCAATGTTGTTCTTAAGGTAGATACATACATAGATCGTCTTCATTCAAAGAGCCAGGGTGGACTTCTCCTCTTAACAAATGAGTACACTGCAGCTCCCACCTGTGGCTTCCTCCCGCCCTCAGAGCACTCTGACTTCTCCAAGCACTCTTTCCTTACTACCACCAGCAACAGAAATGTTAGTGAAGACTAGGGCAACAGACAAAGAAACCAGCAGACGAGGCAGGCGAATGGCCCTCAGATTACACATACCAGAGCTGAATGAAAAGCACATCGCATGTCTGAAGACAGGGTCTTCCTGGGCCCCTGCAGCAACACCATTACTAAAACTCAAGAAGGCTCTTTCATTTAGGAATCTGGGAGAACTGGGGCTGACAGCGAATTTTAGTGTTGCGTGGACTAAGCCCAGGCACAGCGCATGCTCATCTACTGTGGTCCATGTGTTCTCCCGAGAACCTATTCTGTCCTTGGGCTTGCAACCATTTATCTGAGTACCTCTGACTGGGGTGGAAGTTTCTCCTCGTGTATCTTCAGTTGCTTTTTTCCCTATCTATATTAATTTTTTCTTTGCTTTTTAATAATCACACAAAGACACAGAAAGCAGTGATAAATTTGTTCCTATCTACAACTTGGAAAAAATTACTACACTCTGCCTTATGAACAATGGACATGCAGTGGGATTATTAAGAATCTATCCAGTGGCAACACAACTCAGAAGAGACACAATGCTGCCCCGCCCCCACCCAGTCCCTGCTTCCTCTCTCTGCTCATCTGGACACACTTCACGCACATGAGCTCCTCACTTCCCAAGTATTAGACTTGATTTTGTCTTTCATTCAGAAGTCACTGCAAAAAGCACACACTGTATCAAGATTAAAGGAGCTGCAGACTAAAGCTGATGGACAAGCACAGCATTTCCAGTGTGACTGTCTACTCTCCCAGGCCTGAGGCACCAGCCACTGCAGACACTGACGGCTGTCTGTAGAGCTCCTGGGGAGGAGAAGGAAGCCAATCAATCCCATGCAGCAGGATTATACCTGAACAAGCCCATCCACAGGACTGGGTTCTGCCAGTTATGAAAAATAAATCACTGAAACAAATAATTTGTAAAACAATCTTACTCTAATTTTCATGTATAGTAAGCAGCAGCATCTAGACTGCTTTTGTTGCAAAGTTCAACTTCTAAAAGGATGCTCACTTAAGGTACTTCTGCATTTCCGTGTGTGTGTGTGTGTGTGTGTGTGTGTGTGATTTATATGGTTTTTAAAGTGTCCTTTAATTTCATCTTATTTTCAAAATAGGAAAATACCTGTATCATTCTTTAAAGCCATTAAGAATTATACCTACACACAGAAAAAAATGTTAAATTCTTGACTTGTAATTAATAATGGACCCATTATTTGTCCTGTATTTTAGCATACGGTTGAGTAGTCATCAAAAGTGTTTAATAGAATACTTTGCTTATAGAAATAAAAGCTTCTCTGCCAAAGTGAAGCCAAGGGAGAAAGTGATTCAATAACTTTAGTAGCTTCAGTCTATTAAAATACCTTATAAAGTAACCACACTATATTAAAATATAAAATTAAAATCCGTACCACTCTGCATGAAAGAATAAAAGCTAAGTCTAAATAAGAATCATTTTCAACTGACTGCGCTCAGCCAGCATTTACAGAAAGTAAGCCCTGACAAATGACTGTTCACGTCTTCAGACATGAGAAACTAACCCCAGCCAAGCAAAAAGAAAATCAACTCTTTGGTTCAAGAATTAAGAATGTAACTCAAAGCTAAAGCGAATAGCACCAGGATGTTTCAGTTGCTCAGGTTGTGAAGCACGAGTTTCAGGCACCAGTACGTTAAATACCGTCACCCACTCTGGCTCAGACATAAAGCTCGCAGGACGCGCACAGGTCTTCCCTCTGACTGACAGCCTACAAGCAACCAGACACTGTGTGGAAGCGGCAGGCAAAGCTACAAAAGGAGCTGTGCCTGTTCTGGCTGCTCTGGCTGTATCTTTACATATAAAGCTACTGAGATGAAAATGTTACATGTGTAATTAATTAAACAGGTGAGCAAGAGTGGAAAGCACTACCGGTATACACACGAGGTAATGAATTAAAATGCCAACAGCAAGGAAGACCTCCAGGGTCCCAATATCAGCAAAAGAGCCCAATCTTTAAAGTGTAAACTAGCCTTCATATCTAACTGGTGATTTTCTCTGCTGAAATTCATATCTAAACTGGTGAATTTTCTCAGCATTTTTCTTTTGCCATAAGAGACTCCTAAATAGGTTCCAGTTTTCTCAAACTATCGCTTCTCCTCTGTATTACACATCTGTACTTCCACGTTATGTTAACACGTGTATGCTAAAAATGGTGCAGGTTAATATCCTACACAATTATCTAAAATTAAAAATAACCTCTCAAGAGCATATGGCCAGCTAAAGAGAAAGAGCCATATAAGAGGAGGTTAAATAACTCAAACCAAATACTCCCCAGAATGAAGGGCTCTTACAGTGACACAGTGCTAGCTAGAATGAGGAGCTGGCAAGGGGAGTCTCTGCCATGAGGGACCCAGTTTTAGTCAACTCTTCTGCAGAGATGCTGATTATTTATGTCCATGCAGCCTTCTCTCTATCTTACCAATGTCCCCTACTTTCTTTGTCCAAGTTTTTGGCTATTTGCTACTCATTAGTACCTGAACTCTAGGGTAGACAAAAGGAAAGTAAAAGATACAATAATGAAATCAGTAAAACCTAATACCAATGACTTAAGAACTTTAAGCATTGAGCCAAACACAGCAGCATATGCCTGTAATCCCAGAACTTGGGAGGCGAAGATAGAAGGATTCTTAGTTCAAAGCCAGTAAAACCCTGTCTACAAATTAATAATATCCAAATTATCACTGGCGGGTAATATTGCCACACCTAAAGAACTGATAAAAATGTTATTGGTTTTAACAAAATGGCTTTTAAAAAATAATTTTGGTTTTAAAAAATGCAGAAAGATAATGGAAGAAGTGAGAAAAGTCACTTCTTGACGTTAAACTACAAAGGTAGTGTAAATGCTAAATATTGGTTCATATGGCCAGACACAATACTGTTATAAAACACTTCAAGTAAACAGCTTCTAATCTTTCCCCATGTTCTGCTATAGAATATTATAGAATCTAAGAACAGCTAAACATAAATTATACTAAAATTTTTATTTGTAGATAAATTCCGAGCATGGTACCTGCAAAAGAAGGCAACAGATGTGGATAGTAAATCATATACTCACTCATTAGTTAATTACATGGTTAATACGAGCAAGTAGAACACACTAAGTTTATAGGTCTTACTAACTACATTTGCCAATACTTGTAATTTTCAAAGCATTAGTAAAGGTGGATGAAAGTCTAATGTTTTAACTATTAGTAAATTACATAATGTTTGTAATAAATTCCCAATGTATCTATGTATAGTAGAGTCCATTTCAAAATTTACATAATGAAGTACTATAGTTTAGTGAACTTAGCTAGGTTATCTACTTAGACATGACATACAAGAGAACTAGTCAGAGAGCAGTCTAGACAAAATTGGCATATGCTAATGAATATTAGTGCCATATTAAGCCACTGCAAGACAAACTGTGATTTTTAGCAATACATGAAAGAACATTCAACTACCCATGATCTAATACAGAAAACTATCTGGCTTTTATCTAAATTCATTTGTACCTCCTGTTTTGGAAGTGTGTTCTTAATTTGAGTCTTTGTGATTAATGTTTAGAATTAACACATCTTTTGCACAAAACAGTTAATTACTTGTACGGAAGTAACCTGAAGTCTGATTAAGAATGGTTAGAATGAGCTGCCATCCTTAATGGAGCCACCTCCACACACTAGTGAGATGCTCTGGTGTTAGCTGAGACATTCGACTCAGCTCCTCTGCATCTCTTCCGCTCTCATCCTGGTCGTGAATCCAGGGTGTCTTGTGCATGCACTGTCACTGAGGCACCCCAGCCATACTTTATCACTAGTAAGTAAACTGTCTTCTGAAAAAGAGATGCTGTGTTAGCTACAATTGCAAATGGCTCTCTTACATTAACTAAAATATTTTAATACACTTTTTAAACAAAATAGTGCTTTTATTTTCATGTAACATCACCTAAGTTAGTAATCTGAAACCTAAGTCTGGTTACAAAGCACTAAGACTCTTTAATAGATTGCTTAATGTTTAGAAGACTCTGAACTCAGTCCATTATTGCCTACATTAAGTTCATCCAATTAGATTTTTAAAACTTGTATGTGTGTGCACGCGCGTGCGAGAGTGAGACAGAGACAGAGAGAGATGATGGGGAGGAGGCATGTTTGTGGAGGTCAGGGGACCACTCTGTGGAATAAGGTTTGGTCTGGTTTTTGTTTTTTTCTTCACTTTCACCTTAAAATGGGTTCAGTCTTGCACAACAAATCCCTTTATGTACTGAGCCACCTTGCAGGCCCAACCCTATAATTGTTCACCAAGTGTAACTGTAGCCAGTAATAACACTCTAACTTTGGAGGCCCAAGAAATGATTCTGCTAATGTAAAAATGTCACTGGACACACATTTGGCTAAAACTTACAAATAAAGCCTTCAATGCAATATGCAGACAAAAAGGAAATCTCCTGCTCAGCTGCTTTCCACCACTCACATACAGAGTTATTCCCACAGTTATTCAGAGTGACACATGTACCTAAAGACTTAACTCTGACTGAGAAGGCTTTTTAAAAAGCAAAGAAAAATAGTATTGTTATAATCAATTATTGATTATTTTAAGGCAATTGAGTCTGTATATGTGTGGGACTATTCCAAAACTGAATTGAAAAAATTAAATGTATTCTTTAGATATCCAGCAAAACACACTGGATGATATGGTTGCCACAGTAATTGTAATAAATGTTTTGTTCTGTAATAAAATAGTAACTTTAAAGTAAGTTTTCATAATGATAACAAGTTACCAAAATAAGGCTTAAAGTAAAGTATGAAATAGTTTGTCCTAATCTAAATGTGTGATTGACAGTAAAGTGTACAATATACATACATGAAGCCAAGCAGTTCACCTAGGAGAAACATCACCAACAGTAACACGTTCATTTTCAATTTTCATAAAACTTTACACTTTTATACAGATATTCCCATATGTGTGTACCTCTCGTATGTTCACAGATTGAAGGTACAACCCACTAATAGGATAGTAAAAGCATCTAGAGCCAGAATAATTACATCAATTAGCCAAAAGAGGGCGCAGGAAGAACACAGGAGCTTAATCCCTAGGAAGGGGCCAACAGGCTTTTCTCTAGGAATCCAGTAATGATTACAAACCCCTAGCGGGGGCAGACATATACATTTGACAATACTGCATAAGTATATACAGATATACTGCAATATAATTATGTAAATACATTAATAATAGCATTTCTGTAGCTCAAACTAGTGCATTGGTTTGTAGTCCAATAACTGAAAGAAACTTCAGAGGGATATCAGGACCTGGGGGAGTACAGACAAAGGGAAGAGATTGTGCCTAAACCTAAGAAAACCAGACCCACACATTCCCAGCACGGGAAAGAGAACACCCCCATTATCTCACGTCAGAGCTACTGCTACTCCACAAGTCTAAGCAAGTCCACATACTGGGCCTTCATTGGCTCTGCTATGAATGCTCCAGGTCTTATGTGAACAGAATACATATAGCTGAAGTCATCAACTTGTATCTCCCTACATTATACATACACACCACTTCCTTTTAGAATCTATCATCAGCCAATTTAGTCAGTCAGCTTGCACAAAATCCAACCCCTTTCCCAAAATAAACAAACTAATTTTGTTTCCTAACCCTTATAAATATTTCTTATATTAAACTTACTAAATGTCTTAGCACCAATAAATATTTTCATCTGTCACTTCTAAGTTTTTAAATAATAAACATAATTAGAACATGAAAATATGGTATTAATATTTCCGAAAAGAGATTATTCTATTCCTTCAGAAATTTTATAAGACATTTACAGTATCTGAAAGAACTAGTCACAGTATAGCTGACTGGCTAACAATAATAATCTCTGTTTCAGTATTTCCCAGCTATGATTCCTTACTTCACAACTACCTGAAAGTAAAGTGTGTATATGGTTCAAGAATGGTAGACTTGTTCAATATCATTTTCAGGGGAAAGGTCACCATCACATACACTTTTCAAACATGTGGATAGGCGGTATTCTAAAAAAAGCTGAAATCATACAAAACTTCTTCGCATACAAAAAGGTTCCATGTTTGTCAAGGACCATCACTACCACAGATCATTCTATTTGAAGATAATTTCCTGACATCAGCAATTAATAAAATGTCTCTAGAGTGATGCAAATTATAACTGGGCAATGAAAATTCAATTTCAACCTGGGTGATTACTGGTATATAAAGTTAATGATCTACTTTTAAACTTTGATATGAGTTGACCAGTATTTATCATATAATATATAAACTTTCAATGTGCACAGTAAGATCTACTGGCAGATAAGTAAAAATATACATACTTTAAAACACAGTATTCCTTTATATACTGTGTATTACACACCATCCAGTTATACTAGCATTGTAAAACATCTGCATTCTGATATAACTGCACTTGAAGAAGGAACTGGAATTATTGCAAACTTCCTGTCCTTTTCAGTCACTAGAATCTTAGGGGAATACAGGAAGATATGCCTGACTGGTCACAAATTTCTCCTGGGAGCAAACATTCTAACAGCAATCAATAGCTGCAGCAGAAGGGAAAATTAATTTCTCCTTTATAATAAGGTAGTAGTTGGTGCATTGCACTCGTGTGTCGTATCTCACTTTTGATGAGCAGGGAAGAAGAAGGAAGCATCAGAGAGCTGCTCCCAGGCAATAACTGCCCTTTGTTGCTCACCCTACACTGCATATTAAAAACCCTGCAGCACATAGGAAAGAAAGTAGTGAAAAGCATTTTAACTTATATTCAAAAACGAAAATTTACATCTAAGAAAGTATATCAAGTTTTGTAAACCTGAAGAATTAAATTCAAATTTGGTTAGTACTATTTAAAGGTAAACATTAAACACCTCAAATTTCTTATAAATTAAAATTTAAAATACTGTGAGTAGTGAAAGAAATTTATGTACAATTATTTCATCCCAATCACTGCCTTTTGAGTTTAGTAACAAAAGCATTTAAAGAAATCCCCGTGAAAGGCTAATTTGAAAGTAAACATGCTTTTAAAACTTAAATATAGATCTTGTATTAGCCCCACAACAGGATCAAGATCACTATTAAAATAAAGCCTGGGGCACATTATGATGCCTAAGATTGGTGGGTGGATTTTAATTGACTTGAAGACTGTCATAGTTCTATTCTCAGAAAACCTGTAACGCATTTCCAGCATGGAGGACCCATCTGTGCCCACCATCCATCTGTTTAGACGTGATTGGCAAAGTGGTAGGGAACTCGCAGTGGTTGCCTCTGCCTGAAAGGAATGAACCACAGGATCTTCCAACGAGTGCCAAAAACTTCTGAGAAGGTCTGCTGCCATGGCTTTCGGGGCCGCGATCTACAGAAGACAGCATTATTAGTGAAAGACAGCACTCCCATGGTGCACTTCAGTCAGCTAAAACAATGCAGGTTGGCTGGGGATCCATTACTGGACTCGGATGCATTGTGTCCCAGCATCACAAACACAGCTTTTCTTTCCATGTGGCCTGCAGCTGAGCTTCAGCTCTGCAGAGCAGATATTGTATCTGCATCGTCAATCAACCCAGGGTAACTTTGGAAGCAGAGGAGGAGCTCGGGGTAACAGAATGTGTGTCAACAACACAGTAGCAAATCTCTTTTGATGTACTTTTAGGACAAATAATTTAACTTACTTCTGTGAGTCAGAAAACTGGAGTTATCAGTACTTATTTTGTTTAAAAACTCTGATGGCTGAAAGACCCCTATTGTAAGACTGGAATATGCCTGTCTAGCTTGGGTCTCAGACGTAGGAAAAAAAAAAAAAAAAAAAAAAAAAAAAAAGCCATCATTACTATTAACATATGCACACAATTCTCAAAGGTGATCAGTTGTTTTTATTTTTAAATAAAATCATTATAGACTTTATACTTACATTTCTTCACAACAGTTTGACATCTTTTCAATAGATGTTGTATCCTATTAAAAGTAGAAAAAGTATATTCATATGTAACAATACTTCTGGCTTACAGAATATTTATGTCTATTCAAAAAATGTTCTAAAGATTTAACAAGTCTGTATATCTTTACAATCTGGAGTCCCCTTAGGGAAATAAAATCAACAACATCATGTGAAAAAAACTACTGAACTATGAAAGTATCAAAACCCTCTAGGAGAACCATTTCATTCAGTTATAACCTCTGAGGACACCTGATTGCTTAATAATTCTGTAAAAGCCTAGTTATTTCCATTCAAATCAACTGTCTACAAATATGTATTAAAAATAAATGAATATCAAAAAACACATAAAACCCATCAAGGAATACAGAACTACCAAGATGCAGAGAGTAGTAGTGACTCTGGGTTTTATAGATTTCTATAAATAACAAAATTCAATAAGGCAATCTATAAACTGATCATGTTATAACATCCTTTAATATAAAAATATAAGTTAGAAAATAAAACATTTCTTTTTTTCCCCAACAAACAAACCAAATCTTTATAACAATACAATCTCTTCGGGTGTTTTAACAAGGTGTAATGCAGGAGTAGGAGGAAAGCACTTCAGCAGAATGCAAACTGTAGTAACAGAGGACCTACCAGCCATACTGCCGAACTGTTATGAGATCCAACCACCCAATATACAAGTGCACAATCTTACATTTAGGTAAAAATTTAGAGTGTGAGCACATTTTAAAGCAATACTGTAAAAATATTAGATAAATTTTTGCCTTTTCCCTAGACTTGACCTTACTAACTCACACATGACAGACAGAAAATAACAATATTAATCAGAACTATTCATGGAAATACAGAAGTTCCTTTAGTGGTGCGAATCCACAGCCCTTTAAGTTAGCCATGCTAAATGAACACTCGTGATGACTGCCAGATACGCTGAACAAGCAGCTAGCCTCTACAAGGGGAAATAAATCTGGTTTTAGAAGACTAGGAACAAACAGTAGTTTTATTTACAGAGGTTTTTGAAGATTTGTTAAAAAAAATGGCAGACTTGCTACATCTTCTATATACATAGTTTTTTTATTATGCCTTGAAGTTGATGGCATTTGACAATTCTGTTGAAAATAAGCTTCTTTTTTACTGTACTGCATAACTTCCTCTCTAAACAATATTTTACTTATTCTAAATGAAAACACAGCCTACAAATATATGAGAACATTTCTTAAGAACTTAGAGGAAAGCTGGGCTTCAGGCTCACATCTAAGCAGGAGTGGATATGTCATTTTAGTAACGTCGCAGGGTGTGGACATGTAACGTGACGGCGAAGGAACCCACACCAAAGTGCTGAGGGAAGGAGGACAAAGTCATTGCATGCTATGTCCAGAGCAGTGGTTCTCAATCCTAACTACAATTCCTCATGTGCTGACCCCAACCACAAAATAATTTTTGTTGCTACTTCATAACTGTAATTTTGCTACTGTCAGAATCATACTGTAAATATCTGATATGCAGGATATTGGGTATTCGACTCCCATAAAGGGGCTCACAACCCATGTGTTGAGAACTGTTGATCTAAACTCAGGCGAATGCCTGAAATGCAGCCACTGACAGCTTTACACCTGAAAGCTACGTGAGGCCAGGCAAGGCGGGGTCCATCTACTGTCACCACTAATCCTGGGGACAACTTTTACTGTATAGAATCTACACTGAGTAAATTTAATTGTGGTTCTGAAAGGAATCAACTGTAAAGACTCCAAATTTAGTTTTCATATAGAGAAACCTTTGAAGTATTCGGTCAGCTTCAGGAGACAGACAACACTCCTCCTTAAATGTCTTTCGCAGGATGAATTGTTCACTGAGCTATAAACAGGCATTGGGAGGCTGTCCGAATTAAGCCACTGTTTTCTCTTGAACGATAAATGCTCCCCTCTCTACCTCTGCATCCAGAATACTATCAACACAGACACAGCACAGTCTGTACCTGCGCAGCAGATCGCAGTGAGCTCTCACTCTGGAAGCAGCAAGCAGGGGTCAGAGTCAGACATTCCCATTCACAAGCAGGCCCGACTGCTCAGGTCAGACCCCGTCTGCAGGAGAAGGAAAACCATCCTACCCACAACTGCTAAACTCGGCCTACTTGGTTTTTTTTTTTTTTTTTTTTTTTTTACAATATCGACAAATGTGAGGTTTTTTTAAAGCATACTGAAAATATTCAACCCTTCCAGTAGCACCAGGGGAGAGGACCAACATGAGAAATGTAGTACAACATACAGCCTCAGATAACCACCAAATAAACCATTCTTTCAAGAACGTGAAGATCACATATTTACTTGGCATTGCTACAATTAGTTCTGAGAAATGTTTATACCCGGAATGATCTCATGATCAAAACATCTAATCCTCCAATCAGCTTGTACAACTGAGCAATACAAGAAGATATCTCACTGTTTTAAAAACTGGAGTTCTTCATTTAAAAAAAAAAAAATCAAGTAAACCCAGCAAGATTTTCAGAGACAGGTATTATCATCCCTACTCTCTCTGTCAAAACTTTGTTTTCTCCATTTTTTTTAAAAAAAAAGTTATTTATTATGTATGCAGTGTTCTGCCTGCATGTATGCCTGCTGTCTTCTCTTTATGGCTAATTTTGGTGTAAGAAGGGATCTTTCAGATTCTGTGTAAAATTATGTTTGACTGCAACTGGACTGTGTCTGGAATGGAGAGAAAAGGATTTCTTAGCAGAAGAGAGTGATAGATTTACTGGAAAACTGAAATGGAGTGTAGTATGAAAAGCAAGAACTTATCACCATGAGAAGCCAGGCCCTGTGCACAGAAGGCGATAACCGCTCTCCTGTGAGTCCACTCTTACCAAGTACCACACTTGGACACATATGCTGTGCTGTGGGGAAAAGAACGTATGGGAGAGAGGCCTTAGACACACTGAACAACACATAAAGGACAAACAGTCCATCTGGTTCCATTAACTGTCTTTCGAGGTAGAAGAGTCCTTATCTTTGGGCCTTTTTACTCTGGAACCGTTTTCAAAAGGACTTTCTTACCATTCCAGACGTTAAGACCTGATGAGAGTAAAGGCGCCATCAGAGACACACCCCTGAAGACAGCTCCATAGCTTCCACAGGCACCTCAACTCTGTCCTCGTAGGCTTCCTTGGCTATTAGGCCTCTATGCTGCACACAGCTACCTAATTTACGACTCGATGCTGACTTAATATAGCCTTGGAAACACTTTTCAGAGAAGTTTTTGTAGTTCATGATCATATACCTGCTCTGTCTCTGAGTTCTAACATTATGAGCTTCATTTGATTGCTAACTAGTACAGAAACAGCAGTACATTCAATTATTTTATTTTATTTTTAGTTATATGTTGTGTGTGTGCGGTGGAAAGGGGAGGTATGCACGTGAATGGAGGTGCTCATGGAGGCCAGAAGAGGGTGTCAGATCCCCGGGGCTAGAGTTATAGGTGGTTACAAGCCATCCCATGGAGGTACTCTGACCAAATTTGGGATCACTGCAAGAGCAGTACACCCTCTGACCTCCATTTAACTTTAGAATCCAAAGCACTAGCAGGACAAAGCTTTTGGTATATGTCTGCAGGACTGAACGAACTCGGCAAATCAGAAATAGCGGAATTCTTTAGTTTTAATTTTTTCAAGGTGAAAGCAGGGAAGCCCTGCTAACTGTGCCTGCCCCCAGGACTCACCGGTTTACTCTAGAAATGGGCAGTTCCTCAGCATCCATCGCTAACAGAGGACCAGCTGTGTCTTTTATTTGGAATGTGAAGTTGACATAAACATTTCATCAAGAACAGGACAATAGTGCAGAGGCAGGTTTTACATTTATAGCTACTGGAAACCTCTTTCCAAAATGACTTCTCTGCTTTTCTCCATCAAACCATCATCTGGCTATATAAAACTGGTAAGAAATTAAAGCTCTATATCTCAACTACCAAGTAGGAATGCTTACCTCCTAAGTTTTTGTGAGGTTTAAATGGATCAATATGTATTAAAACTCCTAGTAAGTCTTCAATGACTGAAGAATCCTCATTTTTATTTTTTATTAAGCATTTCCTCATGCTTAAAAAGAGTATCTCAATATATCAGTTATTCAAATTATGTGTATAGGACTTTATAATGAAAGATAAAATGACTGAGGATATATATGTAATCCTACAACCAAAAGGGGTTTAAAATCCATTCGTAAAGCAAAAACTTGAAAGTATATAAACCATTGTTCATTTACTCATCTATTTATATAGAGTAACCAGCTACATGGAAAGGTCTTTAATAAATGAGCAAAGATGTCCACACACACACAAAGAAACCATATAGGCACACATAGGTCCCAGAGGGTGACTGTGAACACACAGGTACACACAGACCACAGAGGGTGACTGTGACCACACAGACACACATAGACCACAGAGGGTGACTGTGAATACACAGACACAAATAAACCACAGAAGGTGACTGTGACCACACAGACACACATAGACCACAGAGGGTGACTGTGAACACACAGACACACATAGGTCCCAGAGGGTGACTGTGAACACACAGACACACATAGGTCCCAGAAGGTGACTGTGAACACACAGACACACATAGGTCCCAGAGGGTGACTGTGAACACACAGACACACATAGGTCCCAGAAGGTGACTGTGAACACACAGACACACATAGACCACAGAAGGTGACTGTGACCACACAGACACACATAGACCACAGAGGGTGACTGTGAACACACAGACACACATAGGTCCCAGAGGGTGACTGTGAACACACAGACACACATAGGTCCCAGAAGGTGACTGTGAACACACAGACACACATAGGTCCCAGAGGGTGACTGTGAACACACAGACACACATAGGTCCCAGAAGGTGACTGTGAACACACAGACACACATAGACCACAGAGGGTGACTGTGAACACACAGACACACATAGACCACAGAGGGTGACTGTGAACACACAGACACACATAGACCACAGAGGGTGACTGTGAACACACAGACACACATAGACACATAGATCACAGAGGGTGACTGTGACCACACAGACACACATAGGTCACAGAGGGTGACTGTGCAAAAGGTGTTTTATTGGTGACCTCACAGTCACCAAAACAGCTGAAAGAACTGAAAATCTATGCTTCCAAGTAAGACCCAAACCTATGCTTTCATATTTTAACATCAAAATTAGACTTCCGATGAGGTTTTTGGTTATCAATAGTAGACACAGAGTTAGGGAACTGAATGTGCTTTGGGATTAGGGCTTGGGAGATCACCAATGAACCAACAGTATGTGTGAGAGACACTTGGCTTCATTTGGCAAAGATCAAAAGTCAATACATAGAAAATCTACGCGTCTTCTAACCTTACTATGCATGTGAATTTAGATCATGAGATGATGAAATTAACTTCTCAGAAAAATGCCTACTAACAATAACACAGTATGTTTAGCAACACAGCACATAAACTGTCTCTATATTGAGTGGTGGCCCTCTAAGAACTATGCACTAAGTATCTCCTATAAGCACTATCAGAACACAAATTGTTTTCAGCTTTTACATTCACTTGACTGTCTGATGCAGTCCCTGAACAAATCACACTGAGTAAAGAGGAAGTGAGGTATAGAAACACTTCTGCTCAGAAACACATTTACACAAGTAATTCACCTGCACACATAACTGTGATTACTACAAAAAAAGAGAAACTAGTCTCTATAAAATTCTTACTATCCACAAACAAAGAAATATATCCAATGTTAACATAGAACATGAAAAGCATCTAAGAAACATAATAAACTTGGGCAATATTTTTAGGGTTTTAAGACAGCATTAAGGAGATGTGTCACATAATTTTACAGTCGGAAAGGCTGTATTAGAAATACACACACACACACACACACACACACCTTAGAAAGGAAAGCAAAAATGCCAGAGATCTCCCTTTAAAGAAAGATGTTCAGTGCTGGCTGCAGCTAAGTATGCTAAGCATGATTTGCACACAGACTACATGAATTCACTGATTGACTGATATTTGGCAAAACTCAATTATAAAGATCGACAATTCCAAGTCTATATTTCTGAATACATATTAAAAAGCAAGAAAATCTATTAACTGATTAATAAAATCTTATTTAATAGCTAACCTCCTTTAATCTGATTTAACATTTTGAACATGAGATAATTTTCATTGCATATGATTAACTCCAGTAAAAATTAAGTCACCATCTTAATTACAGGTGTACTGCTGTAACCAGGACCACGGCAACTCTTAAAAAATGAATCATTTAATTGGAGCTTGCTTACATTTGCAGAAGAACATGGTAGGGAGCAAGGCAGCACACAAACCTTCATGGTGCTGGAGAAGTATCTGAGAGTTCTATATGCCGATCCACAGAGAGACAGAGACAAAAACAGACTGACTGAGCCTGACACAGGCTTCTGAAAGCTCAAAGTCTACCCACAGTGACACACTTCCTCTAACAAGGCCACACCTCCTAATCCTCCCAATCCTGTCAAAGAGTTCCACTCCCCGATGACTAATTATTCAAATATATGAGTCTATAGGAACCATCCTACTGCAAAACACCACAGTCACCATGTTCTAATAATTCTTTCTATATTCAGGCAAATATTGACTGCAAATCAAACAAGGGTTGGAGGTATAAGGAGAAATATTTTCTCTGTAAAGATTTTAAAAATTATCTTTTGTATTCAACTAGAATCCAAGAACATCTGTGAGCCCAAGGCAACAATCACTTAGCTTTGTTAAAGCTGCGGCTCAACACACCCAGCTTCCCCACACTGAGCAACAAATGCACTGCGCCCCAAAGAGGACATCAGGAGCTCACACAAGGGCAAACTCCTGTGCCCAGGAAATGGAAGTGCTTGCACACATAATTTAGACAAACTGTCAGAGGAGTGTCACAGCAGGCAGCAGGTCCCTGTCAGAACCTCCCCAGGGATACTGGCCAGCTGTTAGGCTTCTTGATTACATCTCCTGTCAATGGTAACAGGACCAGTCTGACTAACCCAAACTGTCAACACTGGGGCTCACCAGCATGGACTTCCCTCTTGCTGCCTGGGACTATTGAGCCTAATTCTGATGTCAATTACATTAATAATAGCATCACTGTCTACTTCATTCAGATACAAGAGCAAAAGAGCTAAGTCTTAGTGAGGGCTGCTAAGCTAACTTGTTTCCTAGATGAAGGAAACTGCATCAAAGCCAACTGCTTTTGTAAACATGACTTTCAATTCAGTTACAGTGCACAACACATACATTTAAAGCCTAATTTAAATCAAATGTGAAAATAAAGTAAACCCTTACAATTCTGCTTCAGATTCGTCAGTCTACTAAAATGCCTGACTGTGTTACAGTCCTTTAATTTTGGAAATGAAATTATGGGGGGAGGAGTACTCATCCCAGGTCAAAGAAAACAATGGGGAAATAATTATTAAAATTGGAACCCTGCTTCTATGAAATCTTAGCTAAAAGTATAGGAGCCAGCATTTGTTTTGCCCATTTATTATTAAATAGACCCACATTCAAGCTATGAAACTCCCAGCTCTCCCCAAGGAAATGATATCCTTTTGGACGGGGGAGGGGGGGCACAAGGGTAGGGAGATGAATCAATCCCCTGTGGCATCTCCATTGCTCTAATGCTATCTCCAGATTCACACTAGCGCACAGTGTAGAGATCTGCGCATGCGGATATGATGAAAAAGTGTCCAGAAAGTGTCCAGAAAGATGAAGCCTAAGCACAGTCTCATTTTTAACTCCCTTAAACAACTTGTACAGTATGGCAACAATTTACATAGGAATTGATATTGCATTAGGTATTATAAAGGATCTAGAAATGATTTAAAATATATAAAAGATGTATGTGCAAACACTATGCTATTCCAATAAGGGATTTCAACAGTTACTGTGAAGTTTAGTATCCATAGGGTATCCTGAAACCAATTCTCTATAGACAGCAAGTGGCTGTATAGTTCTCAATTCTAGTCCATCCATCCATCCATCCCCAGGCCAGTACCACAGTTCTTGAATACGATGTTTAGTGGTAGGTGTTGAGGTTTTCTTGTTTATTCATTATATGTTGGTAGGCACTTAAATGACCATATGCAATATCAATGGTAAACAGAATACAATGCTACAGCCCCTTTGAGCATGCGTATATACACTCAAATATATAACGTCTACAAGGTTATTTTGACAAGGTTGGTCAAAAGGAATGTACATTGTAAATTATGATAGGCATTGACAATTCACCTTCCAACAATTTAAGTCAAATTATATTCCTTCCCATAATATTTAAGAAAGACTAGTTGACATACATTTTCTCCAGTGGACTATTCTTTTTTCAATCCTTACGATTTTTCTCAGTTTTTAAAATCTCTTTTGTTATGATAAAAGGATTTGAGTATGATTGCTCTAAAAAATGACTGACACTACAGTAAGTCTCATCTCTCATAGCCTCTCTACCATATCCTCAAACTGGCCTAAGAAACACATGCAATAAATGCACCCATGAAAAAAACAGTGCCTGACACTGCCAAGTGTTTGCTGTAATTGTTCCAATTAAGTGGTATGAAAAATGACTGCATCCAATGTAGAGAAATGTCAAAGTAGACTTGCCATCCCTCAAGACATTGTTCCATGACAAATATAAGAGGAGGAGCTGACAGTCTTTCAGACAGACTCAATAGTGATGACTTAGTAAGTTAGTCTGAACATCAATAAATCAATTAGGACATCCAAGAAATGGTTTAATTACTAATAAAATGTTTGTCTTAGCAGTTCTATCTTTGGGAATTCTTAAAGAATTTTTAAAAGAAAAAGTAGTGTTATCTGTAACATAGGAAAAAATGATTGGTGTGTTATAAAAGGCAATAAGATTAGAAAAATTACTTCATGCTAGATGCTGACACTAGAAGAAGTATATGTCATCAGTAAGACTGCACGCATAAGTCTGCTGTCATATAAAAATACTCTGCTCATTTTTAAGAGAGATGCAAAATTTATGTATACTTTACATACAATTAACAGCTGTAGGCAATATTCTCCTTTAACTTGTAAACGTCACATAAGTCTTTAGAATTAGGTCCACAGTTACACATCTGTTTGTACATGTCAGTTTACACTGAAGATATACTTACTGTGATGATGCCAATCAGCTGTGTGTAGAAGAGTCCAGTTATTCCAACTAACATGGTAATGCCCATAAAGGCAGCTAGTCTCATGATAGCCAGCTCATGCCGAACAACAAAGAGGTCCTACAAAGAGAAAGGAAGTCTTAAGAACTGCTTACTGTTGAGACCATAACCAATATGCCACGCATAAGTATTCTCTTACTGCCTTAAAGAAACCACCTGCTCCGTTTGTTCCATGTTGGCAACACAAATATTAGAAATTTTCAAAAATAACTTTAGAACTTACAACAAAGTTGTAAGGATTTCACTACTGTATTGTACCTTGAAATAACAATCTCTCTATACCAGAGTTGCTAGTTACTTTTATTTTTAAAGACTGCTTATGGCAGAAAACAAAAATCAGAGAAGGTATGGGATGTTTGATCCACAAAGTAACATTTGTTATCACACTGTAAAAATTTTGTAATGTACAGGCATGATTTATAATATTAAAATCAAGTGACCCAAATACCTAATAATTATCTAATTTAGCTGCAATGAGGAGAAAACCTGTATACCAGGACACAGGTACAGCCTCCCCAGGCGTACTCCATTCACTCTTCCATGTAGTCAGCCCTGGGACACACACGATAAACAAAATGATGTGCTCAACACACCCAGGAACTACAGGTTACTGCGGAGATGGAGAAGGAACATGGTGGGAATGGGAACTGTGTTAAGAAAAAGGTCATTTGGCCATTTCCAGGAAGTGGACCTGAGGATTCTTAAAGTGAACTAGGTTCTAATGACAAAAAGAAAACCACTTCATTTAGTATCATGGTTACTGAACACAGCAGAGAGAGTCAAAGACTTAGGATTCTCCAGGAGCTTAACAATCCGTTAAACTGGGAGTAAAACAGCCAGTTCTTAGATGTAACAGGTGGAGTGGAAGGGTGCCCAATACAACCAACCACTGGGTGCTGATGGCCTTTTCCTGATTTAGGGTAGGGATTAATGGTGTTGTATCAATCCCAAAAGGTAGGGCCAGGTATGGTGGGTGCAAGCATCCCAGAGTTTTGGGAGATAAAGGAGGGAGGACAAGGTGGCCAAGGTCAAGCTGGATAGCATGGAGCCCAATTTCTGAAGAATAAATGAATAAGTAACAGAAAATAAAATATTAGGTGGCCGCTGAAGGAACAGTGTTTGCTTAAAATAAAGGACTGATCTCTTTCTGTGGATAAAGCATTAGACTCACATGTTGAAATAGGAGCGGAGCAGCGGGGCTGCGTCCCCAGCACCCCGGCCACCTACATGGCTTATGCCCAAAATAACAACACACAAACTGTATTCATTTAAACACTGCTTGACCCATTTCTATCTAGCCTCTTCTAGGCTAATTCTCACATATTAATTTAGCCCATTTCTAATCATCTGTGTAAGCACCCCAAGGTGCGCTTACCGGGAAGATTCTAGCCTACGTCCTGGGTCGGAGGAGCTTCATTGCGTGCATCTGCCCGGGAGAGCGGAGCATGCCTCTCTATCTGAGGCGTCTGGCTCTGAGAGGAGCTGCATTACTTCTGACCTCACTTCCTCTTCCTCCCAGCATTCTCTTCGGTTTACTCCACCCACCTATGTTCTAACCAATAAAATGGGCCAAGCCAGTTTCTTTATTAGCCAATGACCTTCCTCCATCACTCACAGAAAACATCTTGTTCTATACCTTCAACACTTATTCTTTAACCTAGAAAATTTAAAACTCCCCAAGCCACTTGGACTGTTATGTAGCACTCAAATACTAGGCTGGCAAATTCTGAATACTGACAAAAAATAAAAATGAGAAGCGATGTACTTCACACATGAAGCAACAACTTGAGCATTACAAGAACTGTGTGTTTCTTGTTCATCTCATGTGCGAGAAATCCCAGATGAACAAAGAAAATCGACCCTACAAATTTAAGCCATGAGGAACACTCAAAATACATTCACTCCCCAAACATCTCCGGGAGCTTATCACGTGAACCATGCCCATGCACAAGTCAGTGCAGCTCTCCTTCCAACTTCACAGTGCCTGCATCCTGACATCCTTCCCGTACTCACGCACACAACAAAGCCCGAGTCCACACCCCAACCCAAGCTCCAAGGTTAACCAGGTACTTGTACTTCCCGGCCATCTGGCAGGTCTGAAACTACACTGCTGTTTTTGTTAGGTTTTATCTATCCTTTTGAGAGTTACTGACAATGGTTTGGGGTGCTGTGCCTTCATTTCCCATAAGTCTCTGGGTCTTTAGTACATGGTTTACATGGTAGAGTGATTTGAGACATGGATATGCAGAAATTACTATTCTGAATTGACTACTTTGAATCAAATAAAATCTGGCCTGTCTGCTTCCTATGAAAAGATAGAAAAGTTTTTTTAACCAACTATAATTTACAACTGTTATTAGTGTGATAAGACTAAAATCATCTGTTTTTAAAACTATATGTGCATTTGGTGATATATTTAAATTACCTGTAGAATAAAAAATAAAATAGAAATTGCTTATCACTTTTATAATGTTAGAAAACTGGACTCCAAGTTCACACATGTGTTACTTATATCAATACTAAACTCTGCCTTGTTTCTTTCTTTTACACAGAGCAATTTTAAAGTTCCAAATTGCCTTATCAAATGTATCAGCATCAAGAAGCATTTGTGCTCAGAATCTTTGCTAACAGTGTTACTGGGTGAACATGGCACCAACATTCATGTGTCAAGGTCCTAACCCCCAACACCTCAGCATGTGAGTACCCCAGAACCTGACTATATTTGGAGATGCAGCTTTTGAAGCTGTGACTAAATTAAAATAAGACACTGAAGTGGGCACTCCTCCAATATGACTGATGCCCTCAAAAGGGAGGACATGAGGGCATAGAAAGAAGGCCCAGGACTCTTCTACACAGAGGAAAGACCACTGAGGACACAGTGGGATGGTAGGTGTCTATAAGCCAAAGAAACAAGGAACAGTCAGATCTGTTGGCACCATAACCTTGGACTTACAGTCATCATAATTAGGAGGGACAATTTTTTTCTAAGCCACACAGTCTGTGGTATTTTGTTACACTAGCCTTACCATACTAATATAAGCATGGCACACCATTCATAATTAATTTGTTAAATAAATATAACTAAGGTACAACTGGCAAATATTAGCACATGGCATTTCCCCCAGCTAAGTATTCAAGAGTTAGACTTTTTCTCAAGGACTTCTTGGGGTTTATAATCTTTCCTTAGAGGCATGTTGGTGCTAATTTCATTGAATAGAAATAAAAATGATTCTGTAGAGTATCCTCCATCACAGAGTCTCCAGGTCTAACCGTCCATCACAGAGTATCCAGGTCTACGTCCATCACAGAGTCTCCAGGTCTACGTCCATCACAGAGTCTCCAGGTCTAACTGTCCATCACAGAGCAAGAAGTCAGCATCTCTTCAGTTTACAATGCTGTATTGTGAGGACTTTGTTTCCCTGGGTTTTGGAAAACTTTCTTCTGATAAAAGAAGTTCACTACTTCTAATCTGCTAACACGGAAATTCTGAATTTCATCTTTTGTCCATATATTGAGATACTTGAGCTATAAAACTAAGTGAACCACAGGCACTGGACAGAAAAGATTGAGGACTGCTTGACATGAGTAAGACTGAGAACAATGTGCCTGCCCACCAACAGAAATACATTATTTTGAATGGGATATTACGAATATTTAAAGAAATAGCCACAACAGTGGATATTAGCTATATTTAACAAATTGAACATCTTTCCAATACTGCCCACATAGCACTGTGGCCTGCTCGCTGGCCTGTATATTTTAATGTTTGTGCTCACTTCCACATGTAGAACTGTTCATGAAAATATAAAGGGAACAACTGTAAAAAGGAAGTTGTAATCATAAAAATTTAAATGATATAATATATAAAGACTACATATTTTAAGAGTTTAAAATAGAAACAAAATTCTTTAAAAATGACTGCCCTAGCCCCATGCAAACCAGTCTAACACTGAGGGATTTGGGTTCTTTGGCTTTCCAAGAAATAAATTGCATCATATCTGACATATCTAACAAACAAATTTGAGTTTTCACAATGACTAATCAATTTCATATGCAGAAACTAATGTTGATATAAAAATTTATTTTATAATAAGAATACATTTTATTCTAGTGTTAAAATCCTTACAGTTGTATTATTAATCTGCATATCTGGGCCTTTTATCAATTCCAAAATATAGGTGGAGTGTTTATAAGTTTATTCTGTAATTCTCTGTCCTCTCATCTTCTCTGAAGAAACAGAAACTCTCTCAGTTTCATTACATCTGAATACCCAGAATCAAACATTACATTTTGTATATATGCACATGCAACTTCGTTATCATAGAGCAAATGCAACTAACACCTGATTTCCAGGCAAACAGTGAATACTAAAGAAAAACAAAACTTGTTGTCCTACCATATTTTATCAGTAGAATTTCTTTAAAAAGTTGGAGCAATTCATAAGAAACTGAGTAATACATTTTCCTGTTAAATTCACAACTAAATGCAGCCCTACAGTGTTTGGTAGAATGAAGACAGCGACGACACTGCTCCCGGGTTTTAACCATTTAAACTCAGAGGCTGACAGTCTCAGATGTGAGAGCTGCTGTGTCTTCCATGTTAAATGCTGCTCTGTTTACAACTAGATGCCACAGAAACTGTCTCATGGAGACATACACAGCTAACCTGTTATTATAGCACATCTCAGGGCTTGCTACAAAGTTTCTATGCTCCATCTGTCAAGACAGAAAAGGAATACACTGACAGAAAGAACTGACAAACGTTAGAGTTGACTGCTTTTGTCCACCAGTATCTGTGGATGTTACAGAGAGCATCCCTAGCACTAAGTCAGCACACATGAACAAAAAAGCTACATTTCCTCCACACTAATAAACTAAACTAAAAGTTTATTTTTCCATACTGATTTTAACCCCACACTCTTCTTTGTTTTACTCATCAAAATTTCATAAAGCTAAATATGTATTTCATCAATATTCTCCATTTTCAGGGCCATAACAAACAACTGACCTTGCATATGCTAAGTAAATGAAGACCATTAAGGCCTCAAGTATTGAAATAGTAATAAACAGCAGAAGAAGTCAGATTACCTTTAAGGCTGATTACAAACAAATACTTTTTAAATTATATTGAGACTTAGAAATATCTAAAGGTACTTGCAATCAATTCTTCTGGTTATCTCTGTTTTTATTAGACAAAAGCCTAGGCAAAGAATTGTGTAGCATAATTCTAAGATACAACATCCGAGCATCAACACTATGAGACACGCACCAGTCAAGACAGCAGTAGCAGTAATGGATCTTGCTAGTAGCAGAGTCTGGCCACTGAACACTATTCATTTTCTTCTACAAATATTCGCAAGTCAGCTGTTGAAATTCTTTCTCCTCTCTTCCCTTCTGTCACCCCTGCTCTCGTGTCATTAAATGCAGTTTGTGTGATTTTGCCCTTCACATAAAAATAACTATAAAGGAATCAATCAGAAGTTAATTTGAATATACTTCATCCAAATATGACTCTATTAACTTGTTATTCTTTGAAGAGCAAATTTTGTAGTATGACAGTATATTTCAAATCTATATTTAATTTTTTTAAATGCTAGTAAAAATTGTCTAAAAATTTTTCAGGCACACCAGGCATGGTACACATACCTACAATGTTTGTACTTGGGGGTGGAGGCAGGGAGATACACAGCAAGTTTGAGCCAGGTTAGGCTACCTGAGACACTGTTCCCTCAGGAGGCACTGGCCCCAGTCATCTTGTCAAATGGCTTCTCAGCACAGATAAGCACAGATCTCTGAGTCCCCACCATCTCACAGTCGCAGGGACACTCCGCTATTCCAATAATATACAAGCAAGAATTATCTAATCTAAGATAAAAGTTGGAAAATACATGACTGCTGAAAGATTTATGCCCTAGATATAACTTGAGAGTTTACTCTAAATACAATGATACCTGCCTTCATATTTAATTAAGAATCTGCAGTTTCCCTATATTTCAGTAATACACTAAGTGACTAAACATCTCCTGATGAAACCCTTAAAAATAAGTGTATTGTAACAGTCAAATACAGACCTTGGCCAAAGATGAAAGTTCATTGTCTTCAATCTCCATTTGATGTACTTAATTAGAATAGTAAATTATCTCACAAACAATGAGTTTGCTAAATCCTATAATAATTTTTATCCCAATAATTAAAAGACGACATCAATTCCAAGAGTTTTAAGAAAAACCCAGCATTACACTGTCATGAAGAAGGCAAACAAATTCAGTGCCTAACGACTCAAAGCTTATGCTTTCCACATTTTCCAAAACTGTTTATTCTATTTGCTAAAAAAAAAAAAAAAAAAAAAAAAAAA
>NW_026067976.1:6825091-6910146 GCF_014885135.2 Alexandromys fortis | reverse complement strand
CTCCCACTCCAGACAGACGCAGGTTAAGATCCTCTCTGGTAAGCCAGCTCATGGGCTACACAGAATATTAGAAATGGGTTAGAACAATATGTAAGAGCTAGCCAATAAGAAACTGGACCTAGCCGGGCCAGGCAGTGTTTGAAAGAATACAGTTTCCGTGTAATTATTTCGGGCATAAGCTAGCCATGCGGGCGGCTGGGTGCCGGGGACACAGCCCTGCCGCTCCTATTTCAACACCAAACCCCCAATAATATTGTTCAATGGTTTATAATTTTTCCATGAAAATGAAGTGGCTAAAGAAAATATTCTCTGCTTCTGAGAGTTTTAGTAAAACCAATGTAACATAAGGTAAACATCTACTATTTACAAGTTTTTTGCATATATTTTTTTCTTAGTTGCTTTAACTTTTTCATATAAGGTCTTATCTAGCCTTATCTAGCCTCAAACTTGCTAGGTTCAGGCTGACTCTGAACTGCTGATGCTCCTGCAATCAGCCTCCAGAGCTCTAAGATAGACAAAAAATAAACATGTCTGGCTGGATATAGTTATTAACTTATTCAGTTTCATTATCATTCACATTTTTCAGAACATGAAATTACAATCAGAAGAATTAAGGAATCTGTTAAGTTACATGCACAAGAAGAGAAGCTAAGCATTTGCACCTAGCGCATCTATTTTCAAAGTGAGTTTTCCATTACCATGGTCAGCAAACTTCATACGGAGAACCAAATCTTTAATATTTTTGAGTTTTGCCAGTCAGGCAGTCTGCCACCACCACTCAACTTTGTAGTAACACAAAAGAAGTCATGGAAAAACGAGAACAGCTGTCTTATCCCCCAGTAAAACCTACTGACAAAATCAGCTAACTGTGGAGATCCATTAACCTCCAGGGCAGAGGCTGCGGCCCCGCCCTGCCCTGCAAGTTGGTCTCTCTTCAGGATCTTTTCCTCTCCACTGACTGTTCTTACATCTTTTCTCTAGCTTTTTGGAAAACTGTGATCTTCAGTCCACTGAACAATTTTAAGATACTTCTGAGGCCCAATTATAACACAGTTTTCTTGGAGAACTCACATGTTCTAACTAACACCAATCATGCCACAAATTAACCTTAAGCAAGACGAAACATTTCTAAAACCCTAATAGAAACAGGAACTGTATTTGCAGTGTGAAAATGCCAAAGATTCACGTTCACATTTACAGTCATCTTTTCTGAAGGGTAAGAGGGGAAGACTACAAGTTCCAAGTTTGTCTGGAAACCAGAGTGAAACTAAGGTCAAGATGGACCTGGCCAATTAGTGAGTCCTGTCTCAAAACAAAGAACCGAGCTCGGGCTACAGCTCAGTGGCAAAGCACTTGTCCAGCTTGCATGAGGAGCTGGGGTAAAGATCAGTGCCAATAAGAAGCAAAACTGTCCTTTGAATTTGATCCAGCTATTGGACCCAGCTTTAATAACATACACCACATTTAACAATCACAATCCAATCACATTCAAGACAGAGCCCCACTGAGGTCAGCAGTCACACACAACAGTCAAGTCTCAGAACAAGCCTGTGCATCAAAAGCAACTACACACAAAACTGAGACTCCCATCGCTTGCATTACACAATTTAACGACACACCTATATATGGCATGTCATACGCAAACCATAAACAGTGTAAATAGTACAGAAAAAGTGCCCCTCCACCTGTTCTTTCTGTGTCCAGTACCTTATTTACTCCATTATCCTCAATTTTCTCTTGTAAATACTAGAAACACTAACACGAGAAGCCCATAGCACAGTGTTGAGACAGGTGAACCAAAGGCTCTGGAGCTGCTAGCATCCTCACCATGTAGGCAAGTCTGGGCAATGCTCAAATGATGTGTACCTAAAGGCAACTCTGGAACAGTGGAACACTGGGTCTTAACTTTTGGGTCATGACCCTTTTGGAGGCTGAAGGACCTTTTCACAAGGGTTGCCTAAGACCATCCAGATATTTACATTACAACTCATAACAGTAGCAAAATTGCAGTTATGAAGAAGCAACAAAATTAATTTTATGGTTGGGGTCACCACAACATAAGAAACTGTGTCATAGCATTTAAGGGTCATAGCATTAGGAAGGTTGAGAACCACTGCTCTAGAACATCCTAGAAATTCATCTTACTACCAAGGAGGACCAGGTAAAGTGGCACATGGCTTTCATTTTAGCACTTTAGGAGACTGAGCAGGAAGGCCAAGAGTTCACAGTCACCTTGGGCTACATTTCACAATCTAGTCTTAAAAAACAAAAACTAAAATGAGAGAAAGGAGTCCTCTTCTCAAAAAGTTAACTATTTTTGAGAACCTGTAAAAATTTAATTAATTATCCACACTCCAGGGCAAACCTAATGCTCAAGAATAGCTGACCAACACAAAACAGGCTTTTTATGTCCAATTCTTTTGGTTATGGTTTGGTGGTTCTGTGTTTTTGGTTTTTTTCTTCTGTTTTTGAAGAGAGACAGAGAGAGAGACAGAGAGAGAGAGAAAAACACAAGCAAGAACAAGAACCTGAAATTGCGTAGGCATGAAGGTGGGAAGGATCTGGGAGGAAAGAAGAAAAAAACTTTTAAAATAGTAAGTAAATAAACTAATCTGTTTGTTTTTATTTTAAAAACAAGAAATTGATACTTTTTCTTTCACTATTTTAGGTTATTTTTAAACTCCTATACCAAAAGAACTAATATTTTATTTTCTGAAGATATCTAAACACAAATAGCTATAAAGAGACTTGTCTAACACTCTCTCAGTCCCGGTGCAGTGTGAAGCTCACTGGTCTAAGGCTAGCTTTGTTATCTCTGCCCGCCACTCCGGTAGTTTAAGGAGCCATCGTGTTTACAGGTGTACACGGCTGCTCTCACATCAGTGGATATAAACATGTCTTACCACATTACGCTTTTTTAGTGGAAGAAAATAATAATAGTGGCAGAAAGAAAACATCAGTGCGTAGCAAGTCAGAAGCTCAGTGTAGAAACACAGCTGCAGAAAGAGCCAGTGGTTGTCTTCACCCACACAGTTGTTTATCCTGAAAAAAAAAAAAAGAGAAAGAAACACGGAGCCTTTAGTAAGATGCCCATATGGGGACCATGAAGGTAAAAGCCAGCTCTTTAAGACACACATTTATAGTGCCTCTGTAAGTCACAGCAGCCGGGTGAGGCGGGAGAGCAGGTGGGAAGAGGAGCAGCGCACTTAGGCCACCGGCCAGAGGACCTTCAGTTACAAGAGACTGCGGCCCAGAGGGCCAGAAGGAGAACCTCGCTCTGCACCCCTGCCCTGCCATAAAGCGCTCTAGTAGAAGACAGCAATTCGAATACTTTAGGGAAAAACAGCCCAAACTCGCTACTTGGATAGACCTGTGAGGCACACAACTTTATTTTTACTCTATAAGAAAAATGTATCCTTGGCAGCTAAAAATAAAAACATATTCAAAATCATCTTCATGTCCTCTTTGCCAAAACAACAGCGAAGTCCAACTAGAAAGATGATGATACTATAATCATAACCTGCCAAAGTTGGTTTAAAATGAGTAAATTCTATTGCTACAAAATTAGTCTATTTTAAGATTCCATAGAAAAATCTAACTTAAAATTCCAATATGAAACTATTTTTATCAAAATTGTATGAATATTTTCCTTTTAAAATAGAACTATACTATCACCAAGAATGGAATAATATACTATCACCAAGAAGGGAAAAACATGTGTACACATGTGTACATGTGTATAGACACATACATACACACATGTGTGTGCATGTGTGTATGTGTATGCATAGACATACATACACATGACATATACGTATACATGTGTGCATGTGTATGCATAAGCTTAAACATACATATATAACATACATGTGCACTGTGCATGTGTGTATGGACGCATATAGCATACGTGTATGCACGTGTGCATGTGTGTATAGACATATGCACACATATATGTGTGTGTTAAGATTAATTTGTGTCTTAAATTGTTTAAGATGCGTAGTTTTGCATTATTTTTAAATATCAAACAGAACAGAGCTGAGATGCTTGTGGGTTTAATCTGAGGCTACAGAGCACTTTTGGTAAACAGGACAATTAAAAGCTTTATTGTTGTCAAGAGAAGTGCGCTCACTCAGGCCTGAAAGGGCTCTCAGCTGTTGCTGCCCCACCCCTCCTCTCCTCCGTAGGCTCCGGAACAAGGCTCTGAGAGATCATAGGAGCTCTGACAGGCACAGAGCCCTCTGTGTGCCTCTGCTTAAACTATTTAGAAAGAATGGTCAGAGACGAAAACAAAGACTTTAAGGCGTCTGAGAGCTGGCCACCGACTCTGAAGCTCTGACAGTTGGAATGCGGCAGTTCTGAGAACATTAAGAACCTCTGTCTCCAATTAATACTGTGGACACCCTCACTTGGACAACAGCAGTGCTCTGTAGGAAATTCAGTGGAAGAAATTCCCGAGTCTAGATCAACCTTCCTTGCTAATCTCCAGTTTCGTTCTACACCCCTCTCCTCCCACTAATACCCGGAAACAGATACTGGAAGCAAGAAACCTACGGAGAGAAATCTCTCAGCATCACAGTTCAAGTTAAAGGGTGCTTCATTTCCTCACCAACAAGTTAGTCTTTACCTCTTAAAAACAGATCACTAGTATTAACAGGCGCATTGCCCAGATGATTCTTTTAAACTTTAAATTACAGCATTCTCTTGTAAGGAAGCATTAACTTTACCATGAATATTTATTATCTTTCTAATTGATAAGGAAAACTAATATAAAAAAGTGCTATGAATTTTCAAAGTGATTACCACTTATCTCAATGCAGATTTCACATAGGGTTTTTCATGTTTTATTATTGTGGTTGTAAGTAACACTGAGTTTTAGAAAGTGCAAAACTGATCTATTTAAAATGTGAGGCACATTTTTTTTAACACTGCATATCCTAGTATATAATATCTGTTAGTAGACTTAGACAATTAAAAAAAACCTGAAGTACTTTTATTTAAAATATTCTTCTGTTTTTCTAGTCTCTGGAAATCTAAATAAACAGTTCATACTTAAGAAAAACTAAAATTTTGCTAATTAGCAATGCTATAAAAATATCAGTCATAAATAAGAGAAAGTCATCATAATAAAGGAGGTGAAATTGATTAGCATCATTAGACAAAGGTGAAGTGTCTTCCTCAATCGACTGTAGGTAAATGAACTGTGTTTTAAGTTAAAGAGTTATTATATAGTTAACTTCATATATGTGTGCATGCATGTATGTACAAATGTATGTGCATATATATTCATAAACTGCTATATCAATTTATAAATGCTATACCAATTTAAATATAAACAAGATCCAATGTAAGAGAAGTAGAATTAAATATAATATATTGCTCAAAAATTTTTGTGACAGCTTTGAAATGAAATACAAGAGATGCTCAGAGCATTTGGTTTTTTAATCTACTTTTTAATAGTGTCTTTAAATATTACAACAGAGCCCCCTATTGACCAAATATATTGGCAGTTCCACAGAAACAGCTAATTAGCTCTTATATACATCCAACATGCACAAAATGTAAATAATGTCCAACAGAAAATACTATAAAAGGCATAAGGAGTGGAAGGGAGTTATTAGCAAATCTGCAAAGTGTTCTCTAACAAGTAAGGAGGAATTGAAGCAGTGGCCATTGTGTCTTAGACGCCCCAGTAGGAGAAACAGCTGTTAGGTAAGTGCTCCCACACATCTGGCCATGCACCAAATGCTCTGCAGGCACTGCCTCATTTGACGTGCGTACCCTAGTCCTTTGCATACTTGGTTGGGTATGTGTTAATTCTGAAGTTTTCTGCACAAATGTCTTCTTGTTAGCAGAGATAAATCTCTACAGATATTTATTCTGGGAGTTGCAAAAACCAATTTTTTATTTTAAAAAATTTAATGAAATGACTTAAATGTTATTTCTGTTTAAAGCTGGAAGGTTCTCAGACTGTTCTTTTTTATTATCATTAACTAATCCTCCTGTCTCAGCTCCCAAGTGCTGGGATTACAGATGTGCACCAACACACTCATGTTGTAGAGTACTTTCAGCAGCAATCCTGTAGCTGTCTGTAAGCACTGATGATCATCTACTTACTTACCAAGGACAGTGGTGGTCCATCCTTCTTACACAGTGGCCACAGCGGCTGCAGTGATGGGATCGCTTTGGCCTCATCAAATTACATTTGTTGCACAGCTCCCACAGCTCCCGCTCTGAGAAGGAGAGCAGATTATTTAGGAATTAGGCATGCAGGTGGTGCTGAGACTCAGTAACAACAACTGGTAATGCTGAGACTCTGTAACAACAGTTAGTAATGCTGAGACTCTGTAACAACAGCCGGTGGAGCAACAGCCGGTGGAGCTGAGACTCAGTAACCACTACTAAATTCCACAGGTAAGCTTCAACTTGTTTCTCTAAGACATTCCTCTTTTTTTCTTGGTCTCCAAAATAATCAAGCACCTCTGCCATAAGTGCTGCTATATGTTCTGTTCTTATACGCTTCTATTTTAACATTATAAAAATACAATACCATTATTTCTAAGTAAATAACAGAAAGCATGGTTCTGAAAAAAATCATGAGAATGTAAGTAATTTTATAAAACCCTAAACTCTATCAAAACACTAGAATTTTATATAAATCAATTAATTTATAGAAATTGTTTAATATAAGAGCACTAACAAAGAAATAATACTGAGTCTTAGTTTCAGTACATAAATAAGTTGAAATCAATCTTATAAATATTTCTCTAAAGCATTTTATTTTTTAATTAATTTGGATGTGTATATTAGGAGCAGGCTGGAGGTCAGATTGGGTTTAGAAGGCATCCAATAAAGAAGTGAAGGTTAGAAAAATCATTAGTATTTAGTGCAAATAAAAAGATGAGGGTATTTTTTTTATGAGACAGGGTCTTGCTACTACGCAACCCAGGCAGGCTTTGAACTGCCAATACTCCTACCACAGCCTCCTCAGTACTGGCGTCAGCTTTTGCCATATACCCAGTTAGTAATTTCCTCTGGACTATTAGAAAGCAGCCTACAATTATAGATTTGCAGAAGTAAAGAGAAAAGGTGTTTTGTTTTCATTACAAATTATTCTAATCACATCTATAAAAGCTATTAATTTATCTTTCAAAATTAAATAATTGTTTCCTTATATGAGATGTATATTCTTTACAGTTACTAAAATGAAGTTTTATCATTATAAAACTCTTAAAATTTCTTAATGTTTCTACTACCTCCATAATCTTACGGTAAATGGACAGACATAGTAGTTCTCAGAGTGAATATTATCATGTGGAGTGGGGCCCTTGCATAACAGTGGTAATCACTAAATGCCTGCTCAAATACGAAAGTTAAAATTTTATAAAGATTCTAATGTTTTTAAAAGAAGATGGCAATAGTGCCCAATTTTCTAAAAGATTCCTTTTAAATTCTATTACTTTGATTTAATTACATACTCCAATCTTGATAGAAAAGTGTGAGACAAACACTCTGCTGTAGATCTTTTGAAAGAAACAGGTAAGTAGAAGCAAAATCTGGCTAGACAGTGATGGCACAGGCCTTTACACAGCACTCAGGAGGCAGAGGCAGGCAGATCTCTGTGAGTTCAAGGCCAGCCTGATCTACAGAGTGAGTTTCAGGATGGCCAGGACTGTTACATGGAAAAACCCTGTCTCATAAAACAAAAAAAAAGTAGTAAAATCTGTATCATATTAACTATGTTAAAAAGTCATCTCTGACAGATCCTCTTTTAATGGAACAAATCATGAGAGACACAGTACTACAGTGGTTTAAAGACCTCGAGCCGGCCTTGCTACAACACACAGAGTGGAAATTCCTCATGGTGGTCCCAGCTACATGTAGGTCCCGCTACACTCTACACCCACAGCCAACGCTGACACTGACAATTCACACAAGCAGACACAAAGAGATTCTCCACAGTGGGCCAGTATTCACATAAAGACTTTTCAAACCAACCCTTTAAAACACAAATATGCCTTCATTCTATCATTTTCTGATGAATTAGTATGTAGCAGTCTACAGAGATCAATGCTTTATTCCATGCCTAACTTCCTGTCTCCTGAGGGACGAGAACTCCTGGCCATAGAGACCCCTCTCTAGGTATCTCTGCTGCCCAAACCAGGGCTCTTAACTTACCCTATTTGTAACCCCTTCTTGTCAGAGGTATTCTTATACGATTCCAGTTATATAAGTAAATGAGTTTACAAATCAAACTTTATGGATGAATCACAAATTATTTTAAAGAAATTATTTGGTTTATACAAGATTTTAACATTTAAAGAATTTCATACCAATAATACTTATGCCTGTTTGTTTTCACATAAGGAAAGCTTGATGGATATTTGATACTGCAAGACAGAAAGTGTTCAAATGTTTTGCAGAGTTGATTGATCTTTTGATTCTATAATTTTCAGTGTTAAGAACACTGTGCATAAATACACAGCACAAAATCGCGTAAGAACATCTAAAGCCATTTCAGAAAGTACTGAAAATTCTGTCAGAATCCTAAGCCAAAAATCATTTGATGATTTCATTTTATGATTATGTGTATGAGTATGAGTGTTTTGCCTGCACATATGTCTGTGCATGTGCATTCGTGGTGCCCTCCAAGGGCAGAAAAAGGTGTAAGGGTTTCCTATTCCTAGGATTACAGACTGTTGTGAGCTACCATGTGGGTACTGAGAATCAAACCTGAGTCCCCTAGAAGAGTGGCTAGCGCTTTTAACCAGAACCATCACTCCAGTCGCCATTTAATTTTTTTTAAATGAAACTCGCAGGAAATTTAAGAAAAAAAAATATTTCTTTCTTGAGACACATTTGCTATTTAACCCTGGCTTGCCTGAAGTTCACTACATATTCAGGCTGGCCTTGAATATTTGTAGGTAATTCCTCTACTTCTGACTCCTGAGTGGTAAGAATATAGGCAGGTACCACCTCATTCAGCTCTTCAGACAGTAATATTTAAGATCCAACACTTTTTCTATATGTATTTCAAATATACATGTAAATAATTTTAATAATGTATATAAGTATAACCATCTCATTTGACTACTACATCTACATGCTCAAAGGTTTTAAAATCAAATTCCGAGTACCTTCTCAAGGGAAAAAGGATATTCCCTGGTGTTTAACTTTGCCTCATATTTAGTGAATCACATGTATGCTAAAGGTATTCTTAAAAAAAAAAAAAAAAGACCAACATCTAGATGAGAGGCAGAGGTAGCAGAATCAGCTAGAAGATGGCAGGCTAGCTAGCCTGGAATGCTCCATGCAGCTGCAGAAACAGGACACCCTACTTCAGTGCTTCAATACAGTAGAGGGTTTTTATCATTCAATATCTTATTCAACAAGAAACTGCTCCCGAAAATTGTCCTCTGACCACTACAAACACACGTGGCACATAAGTGACTGCGAATGCACACCCATTCGGTGCGCGCTCAATCTCTCTCTCTCTCTCTCTTTTCACACACACACACACACACACACACACACACACACACAAAGAAATAAGAAAAGGAAAGAAGAAACTGTATATAAAATAGTTCTGTGTGATTCAATAAAAATGTTTATAACATTTAATTATTATGGCTTTAAGTTTCTTTTTCTGAAGAACCCAACTATATGAAACTTCCCAACCTTCAAGATTTTACTAAAAAAAAAAAACCATGATTCTATATTTTCAACATCTTTCATGCTGTATTATTCTTCTTTGTTAGAGTGGCAACTTTTACTAAGTTAAAAAAACGTACTTACACTGGGCAGTGGTGGCACCTGCCTTAATCCCAGCACTCGGGTGGCAGACGCAGGCAGATCTCTGTGAGTTTGAGACCAGCCTGGTCTACAGAGTGAGTTCCAGGACAGGCTCCAAAGCTATACAGAGTAGCCCTATCTCCGAAAAAAACAAAGACAAAACAGAAACCCCCCCGCCCCCAAAAAAATACATCAGATAACCAGTGCCAAAAAGTGCATGACAACTCCGATACCCCATAAAAATTATAGCAAAAAAAAGACAAAAGAAAAAAATTTAATATATATACACACATGGTTAAAAAGATGACAGTGAAAGTTCTAGGTTTGTGACAGCAATGTAACTGTCCAACTAGGTAATCTAGAACCATCCTAGATTAGACACTTCTAATCTAGCTCATCTAACTCAATTATCTGAAGACTCCTATGATATGAGACTTGGAGACTTTGAAAAAATTAAAATGTAATAAAGACAGTTTGTTCATTTGTTTGTTTTAATTGGATAATGGAGAAGTTCTTTGGCCTCTTAAGAAGAAAATTGGCACCCTCAAGTAGGATAAGACAAAATGTGAACCCCCTAAGTCAGCAAGATTCCCTGATTCCCCTATCACTTCATCTATAAAGATAACAAAACACAGTGGTTTTATATGGACTCATGAACCTCCAGCTCCCTGCTCTCAAATCTGACTGCTTGTTCTTGCAGGCATCTATGCCACTGCTATCCATCAAGATGTGACACAAAGGGTGCGCGCTCGACCAGGGCTGAGCCCGTACCTCTAGACTACGAGCTAAACGAATCTCCTTTCTCCATCAGTAGCCTGCCTACCTTGGTCATGTCATTACAGCAACACAAAGCTACACAGAGAACTGGACACTAAGGCAGAACTAATACAATAACTCTACCGAGAACGTGCAGCTGATTTTGGTACTAGGCTTCTGGAAGAGATTGGGAGAACACACTAGAAAAGCCCAGAATACTAAAGTAGGACCTTATGGGCAATTCTGGAGGAGGCTCTGGAGGGAGATAATGCTTGAGTGAGATAAGGAAGCTTTCCCATGTCAGTGTGTGCTAAATAAATCTTTTCTTTATACTTGCCTATGTTAAGTATTTCATTATAATGTCAAGAACTTAGCAATGTACCCATTTTTCTCCTCTAAAATTTTAAGATCTAGCAATTTAATTGTGTGACAATTTCACAATAGCTGAATCATGGCTACTCCCTTTAAACTGTCTTTTATGGACTAGCTATGTCAGAAGCCTATAGATATTTGAGTGTTTGACCACTGCAAACAGAAGTATTGTCCAGAGTTATAAAAGGCCTATTTCTTTGTTCTGGGCTACTGGACTTCAGTGTTGAGGCAGCAGCATGTGAATATGATACAGACATCTTCCTGCTATATCGTCTGGGAGGAAGAAGATTACAGAGTACCACTCTCTCTATTCTCACCCCCAAACAAATGCACATAAGCTGCTGAGAGACTGAGCCGCTACTGCTCTAAGTAAATAAAAACTACACTTTCAATAAAGTGCTATAGCTACACAAATATCAGTGTGATACTCCCACCTATCTCTAAATCTGTGCACCAAGTAAAGCTCTGAATGGCAGGTCTCAAAAACCAAGAATCAGGATGACTGAGGAGCTCTGTGTGGCGACTTGTCAATCTCATTTCATATGGAATTAGCAGTTTAGTTCCCAGACTCTGTTACACACTGAAACTATAGGGAAGCTTTCAATAACCTCACACCTGGGTCAATTGTCCAAGCACTCTGATTTAACTAATACAGTTGTGATCTGGACACTGAGGTACAAGTTAGGAAACCACTAACTTACTATTGAAAAATGCTCTGATTCCTAAATGGACTACAAAAGCATATAGAAAAGTACAGAATTCTAAGAGTTAACATAGAAATAAAAAAAATAAGCTCAAAAGAGATAAAAGTGAGCTTCCATTATATCTGGTATATAACAAAATAAACAATCCAATTAATTTCTTTTCATGGTTTAAATGTTATCTGGCAACATAATAATAAAAAATTATCTTTAATTGATATCAGGATCAAAAGTTTTCAATTTTTCATCAAGTTATTTGGATCTGCAGAAGACAAGAAATAGTGTCCATAACACTGAAAGTATTTTCTCTAAGCAACTTATCAATATCACAAGGTGAAAATCCTGTTCTTAAATAAACCAGAATTTCTCAGGTAATTTGTTTCATTTAACAGGTATTTATTTGGTGTAAGAGACAGACTCTTCTGGAGACTAGAGATACATACAGTTCACACCAACACGCATACACACAGAAGGAAAAAGGACCTCCACGGTCAGAATATGTATGGATCTGAGGAGTGAGGAGAAAAGAACAGCCACAAAATGAGGGGTGGGAGGGGCCTTACATTGAAAACAGACATGTTGCAAAGTGGTGTCAATGACTTACATAAGCCATATATTGGAATTTATAAGGTGTTAATAAATTCAATAATTCTAGCATCAGCAAAATGAATAAACCTAAAGAAAACCCTACCTGCATGTGGGATCTTGGGGTTTTCAGGGAGTCTTCCAGGATCAGTTAAGGAGGCCCTCACTAAGGCAACCAGACAAAATATAGAAATGCCATAGAATACTGTAACATGAAATTAAATAAAGAAATTAGGCATTTGTCCTTTAAAATGTTTTATCAACAAGCATAAAGTTTAGAAGTGCATTTTAATCAATCCCGTCAGAATAACCTTATCAATAAACTAGATATTAAAATGAAGACAACTTATTTTACTCATCAAATAGTCTTGTCAAGATGATAGCCATACTAAATGTACCAATTTAAATATGATTTTCTAAAATAACTGAGAAACTTAAAATAAATGAGATGCTTTCACAGAGTGGCCTCTGATGATGACGAGTGAATGAATGGACTCATTTAAAAGGATCAAACGGCATTTAAAAAGTATTCTATATTTAACCTTTCATCAACTCCACCTTCAAAATTATCCTAAATTAGTGATATTTAATTGCCTCTGTTGATGAATCTTAAGAGATATACTCTTAAAAATTAAGAAATGAAGAATTAAAAACTTTTGAAAGTTAAAGTAACCATAAAAATAATATTAAGGAACAACTGAGATTCAGTCACCATAATTAAACATTTTAAGTTAAAACATGGGCCTTTTGTGGGGGAATACAAAGCCAACACACTGAACACATAAAAAGCAACAGTGCTCACCAAATGTAAACGTGTTTGTGTGTTGGCTTGTCTGTTTGATGTACATCGTACTAAAAGAGCTCAGGCTGACCCAGAAGTCACCATTTTCCTGCGTCAGCCTTCTGAGTGCTAAGACCACTAATACATGATCATACATAGCAATATGGATCAGCCTTATCACATATAAATAAGGATTATATTTCTTATAGCTGTTATGAGATCAGAATGAGGGGAAGGACATGAAAGCTGTAACCACTATGGATGACCTTATGAGTCATTTTTAGGATCATGACTCGTGAGGATATCATTTCCTAGTAAAATATTCCATCCTCTTCCCTATGATGCCTCCATTTTCAAGTTAGGCACTTGATGCATGCCTGGGGCCCAGCATGGAAAAGGCAGCAGAATGGCAACTCCTAGGTTACAGAGGGAAGCCCTGTCTCAAAATAGCAATCAATCAATCAATAACCGCCCATGTCTGCAGTTAAATAAAAAACAGAACTGTTGTCAGGCTTTTCTCTTGAACAAAATGGTCTTCACAGACTTTTCGGAGTGAAATGAACATGGAGGCAGTATCTTAACTCTGTAAGTCCAGAAAAGCACTGTCTTGTACAACTGTAATGTAATGAAAGGGTTAGCAGTACTACTGAAATAGCATATTCAAAGTTATGAAGACACTGTACTTCAGAACGTTCACAGTAAGAAAAAATGTTTATATAAGATAATAAGACTTAGAAACTTACTTATTATCAAAATGCCTGGAATATGTCCTTCTTCATAGTGAGGAAAGAGGACAATTTTGGGAATTAAAACAATATTGTATAACCAGACAAAGACAATCAAACCCATGCAGCACCAACCATGTGGGTCAACAACAAAGTGAATCCGAAGCCCCATTCTGCAGTCCTAGAACTGCCTGCCAACCCACAGGAAGACAATCCTAGAGAGAGAAAAGAGAGAGTTACAAACATGAGAAAATTCCTCAACAAAAACTGCAGCTCTGGAAACTATATAACAACATTTACTGAATTTCCTTTGTATATTTAGGTTTTTTTTCTCAATAAGAATTTAGTGGAACAAACAGAAAATTCACTAAAATCTTTAATCTAATTTTAATTGTTCATTATAAATCATCACTATTAAAAGTGTAAATTGTCATCATCTGCTCAATGAAACTTTACCCTTACTACAAATTCCATGTGTAAACACAGAGAAAGAGTGACTATGTCCACCAAAAGACGCACAAAAGTCTAGCACTTTCACCAGCAAGCCAACATCACAGACTCTAATTCTGGTTACCTTATAGTAGAAAAGTGCCTTGTAGCTGGAAAGGGATCTAAGCCCTTTTGGCCTCTACAGGGCCAAAAACATTCTGCACCTTGATCTGGGTAGCACTTTGTGAATATATGCGAATGTAAACATAAAGACCCCGTATGAACTTAAAACCACATGAAAAAATTTATAAAATATTTTAAAAGCAAAAATGAAGTGAAAGTTATAAATAGTTAAAATGATTAACATTTGTGGGGTGAAGCCCAACCAATTTCATTCCTATCAGCTCAAGAGGACTCCTGTTTAAATGGGACTTTCATTCAGCTGAGAGTTAACCATCAACAACAGATCCCCATATGAGACAGTCTCCAAGTGAGCTTAAGTTTCAACCAGAAGTGATGTCCATCAAGTGACCTAAAACACATGCATTCTGTAGTAGGCACGACTTACAAAGGTTAAACAACAACTATTTACTGTACATAGCCTAGGGGCATCTCTGACATAAATTATAATAGTATAATAATAAATTAGGCCAATCATCTTCAAACTTGTAGCAAACTAGAATCAATTAGGGAGTTTAAAAAAAGAAAAGAAAAGAAAAAAGACATATTCCCAGACCCCGCAAGGCTCCAAACCCAGGCGCATCGTCAGGATGACTGCTAGCTCAGTACCTGTTCTTGTGCCAGTCCTTTCCCACAGTGCAGACACATCTATCAATAAGGCAAGATCTTTGCTTAATTCAGTGGTTCCCAACCTATAGGTCGTGACCCCTTTGGCAAACCTCTATCTCCAAAAATATTTACATTACAATTTGTAACTGTAGAAAATTACAGTTATGAAACAGCAACGAAAATAATTTTGTTTGGGGTACATGGGGGACTGTATTAAAGGCTTGGAGCATTAGGAAGGTTGAGAACCACTGTCTTAAATAAGTCCAGTTGGAAAGTGTCATTTTAAAAGGGTTTAATTTATTATGGTAAGTTCTAGATCTATGAACAAGTTGTCAGGAAATGCACAGAAGATGGGACAGAGTTACATCCATATCCAAGCAGGACCTCCTGAAACAGATACAAACTGAGCTCAGTCTTAAAAGATGTAAATGCCATCTTAGGAAAAAGCACAGCAGGAGTTCTGTAAAGGGAGGCAAGGGCAGGGTGACTACAGCCTGAGCATCACAGGAGGAGGTGTCACAGTCTGCCACAATGCCTCCCAGGGACAGTGATGGGGGGGGGGGGCGAGAGCAGGGGGGTGGAGGTGAGGGGGGAACACTCTCACCATGGGGGAGAAACAGATATCATTTAGAATGCTCGAACTTTATTCTTATGCACAAGAAAGTTACTAAAATGGAGGTAAGTAAGATTTGTTCTTTAAACTCTTGTATGGAGAATAAAGTTAAAGACAGATCAATTAAACTAAAAGAATACAAAAGCCAAAATTAATTTTAGAGAAGAGAGCAACTGAAACTGAAACAAAATCAAATCAGTAAGCCTCACTAGTTGGCTCACTACTAGGAGTTAGAGAACAGACAAGGATGACCCCAGATCTGCAGCTGATGATACACCAACCATGTGATTCTAAGAGTGACTGGTCTCCCACTGAAGGGTCTTGGGGTGCTCAGCATGGCCAAAGGCCACCAAAACAAAGATCAAAGAGCACTAAAGTTAAAAATACATCTCCTCTCATCCTTAGAAACTCCAACTGCTGAAGCAACAGGAAGAAAAGGAAGGCAGCTAATTAACAGTAGACTCATGCCTAGCATCCATCCCCAGCACAACCAAAAATAAATTAATTTAAAAATATATTTGTAATTTAAAAGGGATGGCAAGAACTCAAATGCAATACCCCCAACAATTCAAATCAGATAAAGTCCAAACCAGTATTTTATAAGAATGCTAACAGGGATAGCACCTAGGTCCTTTAAAAAGTAAAAGCTGAACTTCATTACCATTTAGTCGGAAATTTACAAGACAGTCCAGTGTCATTAAAGTAAAGAAAACCAGAGAAAATAAAGCATACTGTGTAATTTTCTAGGAATCATTACACTAAAAACTAAAAGCGCACAAATACAAATACCCACATAGCTAAAGAGATCCATTCCAAAGAATAATTTGGGAGGATGGGAAGTTGGAAAAGGGCTTTGCTATGTAGCCCAGGTTGGCCCAAAATTTACTACTAATATTTTTACACCCTTGCTAACTATCAAGAGCTACAGAAAAAAAAAAAAAAAACAGGCTCTGCCTCTCAACATACTCAATAGTATGGACTTCATCTGCCTTTTTGGCTCTCAATGCTTTGGTTCTACTCCGGACTAAAAACAAATTTCACATACTAGAACACTCGTGTGCTCACTTCTACCCTGTTAGCATTAGAACAGAAACACGGACAAACCTACTAGCAAGAAAGAAAACTATCAGCTATTCTTCTTTTGATCTTTGTTTTTAATTCCTTTAGTTTTGAAGTAACAAGTTGTTATTATTAAAAGATGATTCCTCACAACAGAAACTACTACAGTGACAGCGTCACTGAAGACAGGTCTGTTTCCCTGAAGGAAACACTCTACAACAGCATCCCCAAGAAGAGCGTGACCAGAGAATTGAACACTGGAAACAAATACCTGATCAGTAAACTCAGCAACACATGGTCCTTCCAGTCGGCTGGGAGAACAGTGGGCTTCTCAGAGCCACAAGCCTGTGACTGGTAGAGGCAGGATCACGCCAGCGTGGACGGCTACCAGGTGTGGCTGATGGCTGGACAGAAACTATTACACACGGAGCAATAATCAAACTCAACAGCGCTGCTAAGGCTTATGGGCGGCATCTGCCAAATACTTTCATTAGCTGGAGATGCTAATTGTATATTAAATGTGAGTTCATAGTCAAACTTTGAAGTGACTAGCTGACGAACTGGTTCCTCGACACTGGAGATTGCTATCTGGTGACTGTACTTTAGTGCAGTGACTGGCTTCATACTGACGTAATCACTACAGCACAAACTACTTTTAAAGAAATTATAATTCAACTGTAATAAACTGCCCTGAGGAAATATTTACAATGTTCTATTTATTCTGAAGGGATACGCTCTTTCCTTTCTTGCCATTTCAGTTCACCACCTCAGATAAAAAAAAAAGATTTGAGTCACTGAGGGAAAAAATAACAAAAGAATTGACTATATGACAGAAAATTGTAATCTCAGGATAAAAATTTTAGAGAAAAGTAAGGATTAGCCAAAATAACTAACAAGAAATGAAGTCAAACATGTATTTGCAAACTTAGTTTATGACTCTGCACTTTAGCTAAAACTGGTGTTATTACTATTCCATAAGTATGAGAAACATTCAGCATTTGCTGTTCATGTCTCAAGTATCCCCAGCACTCTGTTTACTGTTTAAATTTAACTCAGGACCAAAAAGTACCACAAATTTCCCTGGGACTTTAGTTCACAATGATCTCTGTTTCCTTATAAAGACCAATAAAATCCAACTCTGGAAGAAAAAAAGCAAGGAATTTTAAATACTTGGGAGGGAGGATGGCCTTCACAACCAAGACCCCAAAAAAGACAGACAACATAAACATTTAAATTTCTGAGCTCAAAATACACAAAAGACAAAATTAAAGACAAGGCCCTCCTGGAAAGAATATTTTAACGTATGACTGATAAGAGGCAGACAAGGTAAATACAGGAGGAAGCAACTCACAAACAGAAAAACCAAATGGGAGTGATCACTGGTGAGGAAATGAGGAGTGACTAGGTACTTTCTCAGATGTTGAGTAGGCACAGGGAAAAGCACTCCCGTACATTGCTGACCTGCATGTAAGTGAATACAGTCCTCTTGAGAGGACAATTTGGCACACCCATCAAAATGTGAAAGCCTTTAGCCCAGCAGTTTTATTTATAATACTTATCAGAGCACACTCGCAAGTGTAGAAAGCAGACAGGACAAGGATATACAGAAATAAAACACTTTCTGTAATCAAAAAAATAGAGTACCATCTAAAATCTTATTGCAGCTTTATCAAACATTCATCAAACTTGGGGAAAGTACATTTAAGATGAAGGCAATCTGTGCTATGTGCATGCCACTTTACAAAGCCAAAGCTATAAGCCAAGCCTGAACTCAATAATGAAAAACAACCTATACTGAAGTATGAGGGTGGGGTTCCTGAGGTCTGCAACTTACTCTGAAATAGAATAACAAAAAGTTGACTGATGGGTGGGCAGGGAAACCAGTGAGTATATGATGAGGTTCAGACCATCAGTTGCAGAACCCAAGAGATGGCATTCAGCTGTTACACCTCAAAATGTATTTCCACATTTCTGTTTGAATTTTCCAAGGTGAAAATTTGGGGGCCCAAGTTATAGGGCGGCTTGCATAATAGTTTTTAGGAAAAATAGAAGTGATTTCTACATAGAGTACATGGGAAACATGTACATAGAGTCTAAGGAAACAGTAACCAAACTGCTCTGGTCATCCCATGATACAGTGTACTAAGGGTCAACTCTCAGATGCTGACTGAGGTCCCTGGGAAGCTGGCTCCAGAAGCTGAGCTACACTGCAGACCCCAGCATGTTTATGTCATATGTCCTCCAAAATCTAAGTCTGTGACGAGTAAGAAAGACTGCACAACAGCCTCCAGTGAAAACACTATGTCCTTGAGAACAGGGGAAAGTGAACCATCTCCGACAAAGGTGACCAGTATTCACCACAGTAAAAATACCTACCTCAGAAGGGAAGTTCAGCCGTGGGCAGACCATCTATGCAGAGAAAGCTCACACGGGAAGTACGGCTGACTGCCTCAACTTCCCCAGTGGATTTCTGCTTGGTGTGGCAAGCCTGTGGCTTGGCACTGGTGATGTTTACTATCTCCAGCTACCTGAGCGTCGTGACTGGACACAGAGAAATGCTAGTGTGATGCGACTCTGCCGTCACGTCCATGCTTCTCTCTACTGGCTACCCGACATCCTTTGCTCGCCTCGCTCACTGCACACACGGCCATTCACGGACCGCTCCTTAGATCACACACAACACACGGCTGACAGAGCGGTGAAGAGATGGCTTTTATGTTCTATGTACACACTTAACTTTCTCCTAAGTTTAGTAGTGAGGGCATGTTACTAAATTCTTCTCAACCGACTGGAAAATAGAAACAGCCTAAAGCATGGACCTAACAAAAAATGTTTGAGATTTCGTACTTCAAATCAGTTTTTTTAGTGTGACACACAAGATCTGCATAAAGCCATGTAAGGTTCATAATTTTAAAAGGTGTCTGAGGTTTGTAATAGAAAAGTTTTATTTAAGAGGATACATTCCATCAAAATTTAAAATAAAAGTCAAATAAGTCTGAACTGCCTTTAATTCTTCATTAGCAATGAACGACCTGCTAACCACCGGATTCCAAGGCCACACCACGTCACAGAAAGGACACGCACTTCCGTGTAAACTCAAATGCCCACTTACCACTGCGAGTTCACGGCGAGGAGCTGTGATTTTCCCGGCACTTGCATTTACAAGCAGTGTCTTCTTGACTCATCCTTTGATTTATTTCTTTATAGTGCTTATCCCATCCAGAACAGTTCCCCGTGAGGGCCTATGAACAGTGTAACAATAATTTCTCAGAGACAAAAACCGTAAGCAGGTAGACATTCTGAGAGAATGCCAATAACCAGTGTTAGAATCAGAAATCAGACGATGTCACTCGACCTGCGCTTTCATACTCCAACCCCAGGAGCACCCATGGCCGTTATTCCGGGAAGCTCTCTTTTGAGGTCACTCAGTTTCCACAAAACCAAACACTCCTGTGTCTGCATTTGAACACTGACCTTCCTGAGCCTCAAAGCAGAGTCACAATGCAGTCTGAGTTCACTGGGTGAGAGTCGGGGCAATGACGATCAAAACGGGAAGCTACAAGTACCTAAGCATGACTCATCAGAGAAGACATCAGTGAACAGAGAGTAAACTTGGATATACGCTTCACTCAAATGTACAAGACCACCAGGAGTCACCCACAAAAGTGAATTTCTACAGTTCAAAAGTTAACAATAACATTATAATGAACTCCACATAGTATGTACCAATTTACTTCTTTATTCAGCCAAGTTATTAATTATAGCCTATCTTCTAGAGCAACGGTGTTAAAGAAACTCAGGTCCTCTGGAAGGTGCTCGTAGGCACTGAGCAATCTCACAGTCCCCGCTAACTTTAAGCAAGTTCAAAATGGTCTCCTTCTCTTTGCCTTGGTCTCGGGAGCCAAGTATTTATGATGAACTTGGGGAGCTGCTACCCCTCAAAGGTAGCTAAATGAATTATTTTTCCAGGAAAAAGACACTGAGCCTTACATGCAGTGCATGATGAAAGATGGCCAAGTCAATACATAAGTCAAGCTGTAAGGCTGGAGCTCTACAGCGCTTCCTCAGGGTCGTTAGTCACGTGATTAGGAAAGAGCACAGGATAGTCATCCATGAGTCAAACTCGCACTCACTGACTTAAAATCAAAGCCATCACTCTCGGTGGAATACAGGTTGTATCTAGTCCTTAATTCCAAAAGTTAGGGATGACAATATCCCAGTGCCTCAGAACTATAAAATGTCATAAAACATTAACACTCTACATCTATTAATACTCTACATCCAAAACAATATAAGTCATTAAATAATTTTTCTAACACACCGCAATAAAAACCAAAGTTGCAGGTGTGTGTCTTTAAAGCCACCCTAAAGCTATTTTGATCTTATTCTACTCTAAAAAAATTAGTTAATCATAGCAGTTAAGTCAAAATACCAGTCTCTAGCTGACTCCAGGAATCAGCCAATGAGCTAATACAATTGTTAAAATATCACAGATAGTGTATTATCAACAAAGCAAACCTAACTCTTGGATGGACATTAAAAATAAGGAGCTAGGGTAAACTGTGGCGCAGTCTACTTTCTTTCCAAGCTCCCCTGTAACATGGCAAACGGGGACAATACCGCCAACTTAGAGGGCTGCTGTCACACTTCAGGGAGAAGCTGCCTGGCAAAAAAGCAGCACTGCCCAACGGTAGCTTTAAAGGGAAATGAATTAAAGGTAAGTATTACTTCTAACTTTAGCACTTACTAGGTAAAAGTATCCCTGTAGCCCATGATCAAAAGTGGTAATAAATTTAGCCACCCATCTACTTTCTACTTTATTTAATACCAAAACCAGGGAATTATGTGTCATAGCAAACGCTTCAGGGCCAGCAAGATCCCACAGTGGGTAAGGGCACCTGCTGTCAAGCCTGAAGACCTGAGTTCAATCCCTGGGACCCACACGGTGGAAGGAGACCCAGCTCCTGCACACCGACCTCTGGCTATACAAACGTGCCATGGCAAGTGTGCGCCCACACACATGCATTGCATACACATTTACCCAACATAAATAAACTGTCAGGAAAACCCCTTCAGTTACTGCAGTCTTGCCGCTGGCATTGGACAGCATTCTAAGTATGCAGGAAAGAGGTGTGCCACATGCTAGCTGATGTATTTTCAATCAGAAAAAGAAAACTAGGGGTTTGATCTGAAACAAAGGCCCTACTCCAAATCTCAAGCACAAAGTAAGATGTCAAACTAGGGAGTGTGGCATGGATGAAAACCAGCACTTGACTTCAGAAGCTGGTGGATAAGTGCAGTCAAGGCATTTGGAGACACAGGTTCTCCAAAAAGAACTCCAGTGCCCAAATGCATTGCCCTTGCACCTCCAGTGGTTTCAAGAATGCACTTTGTGGAAATCTTTCACTCACTGGATGGGAACAAAACTGTACATAAGCTGTTGTTCTTCACAGGCACTTGGTGTTCTGTATCCTGGCCTCAGGAGTAGAACAATCACAATGGACCTCAGCACCGCGCTAGCGTTACACACTTCAGTGCTGCACTAGCGTCATGGGCTTCATTAGACTCTCCTGACCAAATAACTTGGGAAGACATAGCATGGTATCCACTAAAGACAGACTATCAGACACTGTTTCAGCCCGCACAAAAGTTCTGTGGGAACTTTCACTGAGGAACGTGGGAGTACAAGAACACAAATGCACCATTAATGTAAGGTAGGGACAGGTTCAATAGTAACCTTCCTCCAAAAAACAGCACCAGGAAAAAAATGTTCAGATAAAGTAAAAGCCAGAAAGGAAGAGGCCAAGTAAGGTTCTTCCTGGGTGTTGACCAAGCAACTATTGCCCTACAAGTAGCCACTGGGCCAAGATATCCTGGGAGAAAAAAAAAGGGAGCTAGATTAGGTTGCCCACACTCAGCAAAGCTTACCAAAGTGGGTATGAGTTAAGCACACTAACACTAAATGCTTCTAACTATGAAAACCTGCAAGTTTTGAACAACTTAGTAACTCTATAACCACAGATAAAAGGCCTAAAACCAGAAACTGGAGATCACAATCAAGCACTACTAATTTGTACCTAATCTGATCAATTTTGTGGTGTGTGTGTGTGTGTGCATTCTCTCAGGTGTGCGTGTGTGTCACACACACATGCACAATGTACAGATATCTACATTCAGTCTCTTAAATTCTAGAAGAAGCTTAATCTACCCTGAGATGACTAAAAAAGAAAAGGAGGCTTCTAATGCAAAAGACATAACCAGAAAATGTCACAACTTACTCCAGGGAGATGTAAAACAGGAAACAAGTAAATAAACTACCATTATAGTAAGGTATTTTGGTTTGGCTAACTGCCTAATGTATGAAAAATATGCCTATTAAAGTGATAAGTCTTAGCCAGGTGGTGGTGATGCACATCTTTAATCCAAGCAGAGACAGATGGAGATAGATGTCTGTAAGTTCAAGGCCATCCTGGTCTACAAAGTAAGTTCCAGAACAGCCAGGGCTACACAGAGAAACCCTGCTTCAAAAAAACAAAACAAAGACCAACAAAAGATACAGCTTACTGGGGACTCTTAACCAACAAGTCACAATCCTGACAAGCAGGAGGTGTGTTTCCTTCTACTTGGTTTTCTGTCCCCTTCCTTCCCCAAGTGCCAGTGACCAAACCCAGGGCCCTGTTCGTCCTAGGCAAGAACTCTACCACTGACTGACACAGGCATATGTATGCACACACATACAGGTTCATACATACATATGCACTCATCTATATGGAGAGAGATCAAACATTTTCAGTTTCAGTGAGAGCCATCTGTGCACTGACTGTTCCACTAGATGGTAAATGAATGATCTTTTATTTCCACAACATTTGACAAGTTGAGTCTAAGCCCCAATATTCTGTTAAATAACATAAGAAAGTCTACATCCCTTTGCTTTCCCAGTCATGTCTGATAAAGTTACACTGCGCAATGTAAAAGCCTATGCTGAAGACGTTTCCATGGGCTCCATGTGGACATTCCCGGAGTTCTTGGTTTCTTTACTCAGATTTGTGCTTTCCTATTATGATTCTGAATCACCCACTTTGAATTAGAGAAAACAGGCATTGGCCAAATAAGTAAACATGTTACGATCTGGATCTGAACTGCTATACTGATGTGTAGGTACTTAGGTTTAAATTTTCTTAATAAAACAAAGCATGCTTAGATATCAGTTTCTCTTGAACATGTACTGTTTTGTTTCTCCCAGCTGCAGCTCCTAAAACAGTAGTCGAAATCTCCACAGTTGGAAGATACCGAGTAGAATTCTACTGACTTACATCCAAACTGAATTCGGGAGCTCTGGTACTACAAACATATTTACATTTTTTTCCCATGAGATAAATGCTTTAAATGTCCCCTCACCATGTCAAAAAGTGTCAAGTTAAAAACATGGCATTTGCCAAATAAACATGGAAAAGCTTTAAAAAAAAAAAAAAAAGAAAGAAAGAAAAAGAAAACACGGTTCTTGGAAAAGTTTACCCTGGCTACCTAAGTATATGGATGAGAAAATAAACTAGATCCCTGACCTACCCATGACCCCCACAGCTGGATAGAACAGGAAACAAAAGAGAATCTGGTTTTCCTTTCCTCAACTCCAAATTTGTTTTATTTCCAACTGATTTCACACCTCTTCAAAAGCTTTCCTGTTGTGAGAGGGCCGGCTGAGGTAAAACAGAGGACCCCTCTGAACTTTATCTGTGAATCTCGAGCACTGAAGAACTTAATGAGATACTGCACCAAACCCTTTCATCTAGGAAGGGCACTCACTAAGCAGTCATCAAATAGTAAGGGCTATTATTATCTTTTACCACAAAGTAGGTAGTGAATTTTTTTTGGGGGGGGGGCACATATTAGCAGTGGGTGGAGGACCCATTTGACAAGTCTTTTTAGCTTACACTTAATTACTCTTATTTGCCCTTACTTTGGGTTGTAATTTTTATACTATGATTTATGACCCACCCACAATGACCTTGATTTTTTTCCCCATCCTATACTTTTATGAACTGCTAGACTGCTGTATTTTCAAGTAATAATCGAGCAAGTCGTCTTCGCCCTGAAGATACAAACATCTTCCACTGACTCATAAGGGTTCTTAAAATGTGACCCAAATACAGCTCGAAAAAGACCATAAATTTTAAAGGCTCACTGCAGTTTAAGTCCAGGTAGCGATTACAGAGAATGGTAACAGTGCAAAGTGCTGCCATGCGGAAAGCCATTTTCTCAAAATCACCGGTGTGGCCGAGCGAGAGGAGAGAGAAGGTCAGTGGAGGTGCACGCTTTCTCCAGGGGCTCCTCTGCAGCTCCGCACCAGCGACCTCGAAATGAATGAACCGCGCGGTCACACCGGCAGCACGGGCCCCGGAGGTGCAGAAAAGCCGGAGTCCCGGGGAGAACTCGGCGGATTTCTCTCCCGCCCCGGTCAATTCACCCGGCCCGCGAGGGGCCGCGGCCTCCGGGAGGGATGCTCCGCCGCAGGTGTAGGACCGCCCGCCGGCCCACACTCACCGCCGCCCGCTCCGCAGCTCTCCACTCGGCTCCGCGCCTCCGCCGCCCAGGCCAGGCCGCGCTTCCCTTCCGCTTCCGGGAGCCGGGGCGCCGGGACCGGCCGAGTGGGTGTCGGCATGCCCGCGCGCTCGCGCGGAGGCACGGCCGCCGTCGCCGTCTCCGCTTCGCGCCCCGGAGCTGCGATGGGAGCCGCCGAGGGCCGAAAGACCTGAAAGCGCTCCGCAGCCCAGAGCTGCGCCTGGCTAGCATTCACCTAAGCTTACCTGTGCCTCCCAGCCCTGCTTCCCGGCCTTACCGTGTCCCCACACCCTCCCTGCAAAGGCCCACCCTTAGCTTTAAATACTGCTGTCATCCTCCTTCTGTCAGGGGACAGACCTCTCTCCCTAGTGACAAGTTATGGATTTTCCATGGGACTTTGCTTCAAAATTCAGCTTGCAACCCTTTGACATCGACAACGCTGGACCTTGTAAGGGAACGCGTAGTCTCTAACCTGCTCATGGGCCTGCTCATTCTATACCTGAATTTTAGTAGGATCTGCAGGTGATTCCTATTGGTGCACCCCAAAGACTGAAAAGAACCCGTTTTCAGTCTCGCGGCCTTTAGACCCTCTATTGGGCTACCCCAGCCATCCAAGGTTTTTCCAATTCTTGCTGTCAACCTAAATCTACATTCAAATAATCTTCGTATGTATTTCAAAAGACCTCTCTAAGTTGCCAGCTTTCCATTTAGTGAAACTTAGGAAAAAAATATTGGACTCAACAGTTCGAATAACCCATCTCCCAGTCTGAGCTGTTATCCTCACAGATGCCTGAAATACAGAGATTAATACTTTTTGCCACTCACTCCAGCTCCTACAACTGTGCTGTGGGAAGCTTACACTGTTCACAGTGTATGGAACTAGGTGGTTATGCCAACATGACCCGGAAGGAGATGAAGTGTGGATAGGAGACAAAATGCCTGTTGTAGGAAGTCTGCACTTCCTTTTTTTTTTTTTTTTCATTTTTCGTTTTTGGTTTTTCGAGACAGGGTTTTGTAACAGCTCTAGCTGTCTTGGAACTAGCTCTTGTAGATTAGGCTGGCCTCGAACGCACAGATATCTGCCTGCCTCTGCCTCCAAGTACAAGCCACCACCCCCTGGCACGGTACTTCTTTTTGAATGGTATTGGAAGCCTTCCATATGGAATTGTTCCTGGTAGTACCAATTCCTCAGGTCCTGGGATGACCACTGTACTAACTCTAAATTTGCCTTCAATGACTTTGCATCGTTTCCCAGAGAATCCCTTTCATCTCATTCCCCCAAACATCTTCTCTCTCCTCTCAGATTGAGGCAGGATAGGAAGACAGAAAACAAGGGGACATGGAAAAGAAAAAACATGAATCTCACCCTAAGGTCTAGTTTTGGTTTCCTCTTGGCTGAGTGTCAAGGAACTGCAGCACAACCCAAAGCCAAGGTTGCCTTCAGAGATAATGCTCATTTTCCTGAATAAATCTCAAACAACCAAACAACGTTAAATGTCACCGTGGTCACTTAGGGCCAGAACGGCTGTGGCCTTGAGTTTAACTCTTTCAGTACACACTCCAACCATCTCTAAACCATTAAACAACCTCAGAAAACCTCCTTACAATCTTATCCACAAAAAGGCATTCTTTTTTTGTTTGTTTTGTTTTGTTTTTAAAGACAGTGTTTCTCTGTGTAGCCTTGGCTGTCCTGGAACTTACTCTGTAGACCAGGCTGGCCTCAAACTTAGAGATCCACTTGCCTCTGCTTCAAGGGCATTCTTTAAGATAAAAGAAAATAGGTAAATTGTGCCCTTTCTTTTATTTTTAAACTGTTCTTAACTTTTAAACTTTGCTTAATCTTTAAGCCTTATAAGTTACATACTATGAACATGTTAACTTAGAAAGCTACAGAATTATATTGCATATACACACATACATATATAAACATACATCTATGTATCATAAAAATCCTAGCATAACTGCCTCCCCCACACACACACAGAGTTATGACTCCAGTGTGCAGTATTGTCCTTTCCTCAAGACAAACTGGCTCCTTCTCTTGTGCTTGTGTTTTTTTCTCCTCTCCTCTCCTCCCCTCCTCTCCCCTTCCCTCCCCTCCCCTAATCCTACCCCCACTTGCACTTACATCTAAAGTACATGTTGTCCCTTATTGATATACTGAATACATTCACGTTGCTCTGACTAGTCCTTAAGTTCTTTTCTGAATGTAGTTTCAGGATCCTTTGTGGAGATCCTCCAATGACAACATTATGTTATATCTTGGACTCAAGACCATCCTCCTGTCTCAGGCTCCTGAGTGAAGGGATTACAGTGGAGTAGCTCTGTGTCTGTCTTTCAGTCAGGATGCTCTTAATGCTAACCAAATCGGGGAGTCGGGGGAGCCTCCTGGAACCCTGCCACCCCAGAGTTCTGTGTCTCATTGCACTTATAAAGCACTTATGGATCTTGTTTGCACCCTCATAGTATCGCAAGCTGCAAGGGAGTTGAAAATGTGTTCTTTCTGAATGCAAACACTCATGACCTCTAAGTCACAGGTTAGTTTTGTCATGGTGTGAGCCCCAGACACGCAACATCTGTGTCACCTGGGAACCTGTGAAAAATCATATTTTTCAGCCACAACCCCAGTCTACGGTACGTCAAATTTTGGAGGAGAAGCCTACAAACCTGTGTTCTAACAACCAGTCAGATGATTCAAAACACACACTCAAGTCTTAGAATGTTCAGCTAGACCACTGCAACCTAAAGCAATTCAGTGGTTAGCACTGATTGGACTAGATGCAAGTTTTATTCTGTTTCAAATGAACAAGTTCCCCTTTTACACATAGCTGTGGTGTTGGAAAGCTTGTCGCAATTGCCTTTGGAATCAGTAACTTTGGTTATCACTATGCATTTGAGATAGTGAGATTTTTGTAACGATTTCTTTGAATAGGCAAAACTAATAAAGGTAAGGAGTAACTCTGAAGGAATACACTTCGAATAAATTCCCCAAACCCAGCGACCTGAATTGCATGTTGTTTTGATGTCTCTTCAGCTGTCTCTGTGAAGAGGAAGAATCTGTGTTAAATGATCTCAACAAGTGGCCAGAATACTTAGCCAAGACATATGAGTGCACATGAAAATTGGGACGATACTTGCTTTTTTATGCCTGTTTTCAGTCAAACCAATTTCACAGAAAGTTCTCTGGGAAAAGCATGGAAGGATATCAGTAGCCAGAAAAATATTCCCCCTACGTGAACTGCCTTAGCGTGGGAAGTTAAAAGCTATTGACAAAGGACCACCTCCCTCATGAGCTTGCGTCATCTTGTCCTGTGATTCATGCTAACCACTGACAGTATTGATAGATTCGCATCACTGTGAGTGCACAGAAGAAATACTGCATCGGTACGAGATACTTGTTTGAAGAGGTTTTTGGTCGTCACTGCTGTTGGTTTTTCTCCATGTTTTGTTTCTGTCGTGGTGGGGACCAAAGCTGGGACGTCAAAACTGCTAGGCGAGAACTTGACCAAAGAACCACATCCCCAGCCCAAGAGCCTTCCTACCCAACTGAAGCATGGCAATGACTCACGCGCCATGTTTCCCTCCAGGATTCTGCTCTGCTTCATGGATCTGTGATGCTGAAGCATGATTGCTAATCAAACTGATTCTATCTGGGAATAACGAAAACACAGACAGGGACAAGGAGCAGAGCTGCCCCTGCCAAGGTAGTGTCTGACAAAGGCACGGGCAGAGCACTTGGGTAGGTAAGCTCTGCCAACTGCTGTGCTGCAGTGCCGGTACCAGGGAGGACTGAATTTGACTGCGATTTCCAAAAGTCGGTGCAGTCCAGAGTTTCATCAGCCCTGGCTAATAGCCCTTGGCAGCTTTGGGTGGATGGCGCTCTCCACCTGCCCAGCTGGGTACCGTGCCCTAAGCACCCACATTTGATGCACATTCATGATTTCTTGGTTGCTCCAGTTATCACCCCCATCTGTGTGAGTGGCAGAGTGCCCATGCCCGAATAGACTAGTAATCTAAAAGTTGCTCTTAACCATTTTTTTGCAGTAGTACATCTCTTTGAACATATGATGTAAGTTGCAGATCCCCTCCTCAGAAAAGTACACATGCACACATATCCATATATACATATGAATGTGTACACTTATTTCATATATTTATATATAAAGTCCTACACAGTTCCCCAGCTTCCCACATTTTAAGAGACTCACATGTCAGTTATGATCATCAGGTTAAAAACGTGTCCTGGGATGTTAAAAGTAGGCAAAGTCCATTTTTAAATTTCTAACAGCTAGGGGAACTCTGAAGAGCCACTGAGTTATTAGAGGCCGAGGTGAAAGGAGTACTGGACAGACACAAGCTAAGAGCTGCTGTCGCTGAGAAGCTAGTAGTCTCAACAGGGTGGCCTCACAGAGAAGCAAAACAGAGCAGGACATGTAGGGTTGGAAGCAGGGTTCAAATTTCCAGAGGAGGAAAGTGTGCTTGGTGAACACATGAAGACAGAAGAACCTATCCATATCCTGTGGTGTATCAAGAGTATAGCAGGTAGAAAGACAGAGAAGAGAATAGAACAGTCAAATTATGATGGACTGCAAAACCAAAGCTATGTCTAAAGAAGAGCCATTAGACAAGGGCGATTACCTACTCTAAGCTGGATAAATTGCTATTGAAGGCATCATTGTTAAAATGCAGAGAGGGAGTATGTTTGGAAAGATTTTTCAATATTCTAAATTGAACCTGGTTTTTGGTGGCTGCTTGCTCTGGGTGTTTTGACTACATTAAATAAACATTAGCTCAAGATTGTTACATTTTAATAAATGTCAAAGGGAAATATATTCTGGTAGATGTTCATACAAATTTAGATTCCCTGGACACTAAGCAAGTTAAAATCTACTTGAGATGGAAAGAATGAAAATCAGCTGAAAAGCGAAAAGAATCCTAACAGTCTCTAGGCTGGAAGAACAGACAGACAGACAGACAGACAGAACAAGCTGCAAAGAGTAGACTGTAGCACCATTGCTGCTGAGGGCAGTTAAATTATACCATAATAAAGCCCTCTGAGAGCCGGGCGATGGTGGCGCACGCCTTTAATCCCAGCACTCGGGAGGCAGAGGCAAGCGGATCTCTGTGAGTTCGAGACCAGCCTGGTCTACAGAGCTAGTTCCAGGACAGGCTCCAAAGCCACAGAGAAACCCTGTCTCGAAAAACCAAAAAAAAAAAAAAAAAAAAAAAAAAAAAGCCCTCTGATGAGAACTGACTTGTTACCATGGAAGCCTTGGGCTGCTGGCTTCCGTCAGTTGTTACTTCTGACATACAATTGCACAGTCATCTTTACTTCCTGTCACCACTCAAAACCTGATTAATTCCTTCCTTCTAACCCCACTTCCAAAGGCCAATCACTCCCAAAGTGACCTGTGCTCCCTCAGATTCAGCTATGGATTCCCCAATGAAAGTCCACCTTACAAGCCTGTAGTCCCTCATCCCTCTGGCCCAGGAGTGCCTCCCCTCCCCGGGAGACAGTACAAACTCTGACAGTGTGCAGCGAGGAGCCTCTTTCAGCTGATTAGGTCCTAACAGACCCTTTAACAATGAAAGCTCTCCATTTTCCCATCTCAAAGCCAACACTCCTCAGGACATAGTCTCCTTTCTGTGTCAATGGCCCAGTAAAGTAGCCGCCAGTCCCAGTAATGAGACTCAGCAGTTTACACGGGGACTCTTCTTCCACGGTGGGAGGAACCAACACTGTGAGATGGTCACCCTGTTCCCTCGTCCTTTGAAGAAATGTGGATCAAAGTAGATGGCAAAGAGGAGACCATCTTGTCTGGGTGCTGGTGGCTGAACTCGGGGTTTTGTGCATGCTAAGCAAGGGCATTGCTGTGAAGCTACATCCACAGACCTTGACTTTCTGGAGATGTTTTGGCCATGTAACCCAGGCTGGCCTCAAATTCAGAATGCAGCAGGGCCTTTGTGTGAGTGAAAGTTCTCCTGGAAAGGAGGGATTGAAACATTTGCTTAAAGGTTTTACAAGGTGGGGCAGAGAAAAATTTGTAGGAACATCTTAAAAGGTGAGGGGGGATATTTTTTAATTTCTCATTATACACAAAGTTTTAGTGTTTAATATAAAGGACTAAAATTTAATGGTTCTTGCAACCAGTACCTTTAAAGTATCCACTTCCTGTTTCTTCTAAACCTTTTAATGGAGCATGCCCAGAGACACCTCATAACATCTTCCTGTCTGCCATCTTTATGATACCAACTAAGCATGTCCACACACAATCTTGCCCACCATCTTGACCTCTGCACATGTGCCTGATGTTTCTGAGCTGAGCATGCCCAGAAATAGTCTTCCATCTTTCCTTCTTGACTATGACTTTAAACTGAGCATGCTTAGGAAAGTGCCAGCACTCAGAGTCCTTTCCCACGTGATTATGCATGAACTCACCAGGTTTCATCTCTTGGTAATTCTAGTTTGGGCTTTATCCTCACCAAGATACAAACCCATTTGATTTGATAACAGCTTAAGTTAATGCACAAAACAAAACAAAAATCTCAATAAGCTCTTGACTTTATGAATGTCCTGCTTGTTTAAAACCTTTTTTTTTCTTTTTAAATATGTGTGCCCCCATTGATAGCTTAGGCAAAGAAACTTGTCAAATCTTGCTTCTGAGAAGTAAGGCAAAAAGTGGCTATGAACATTTTACCCTTTGCCATTTCTGTAGATGGAATATAAAGAGTAAATGACTTAGAAGAAGAGGAGCAGAGAGAGGAGAAGAAGATAAGTTGCCAATGTGTTATTTGCAGAGGTTTAGTTAAAAGGCCAATGGCTATATGTCTGTCCTTGCCCACTGCCACACATACAAACAGGAAAATGTCAAGTGACTAGAACCCACAGGATGGGGCCTCAGCATTCTAGAGAGAGAGAGAACTAGTTTTGGATCTCAAGCCTTTTGTTGCAACCATTCAACTCTAACATTGCACTGAAAATCAGCCTTAGACAATATAAATGAGCAAGAAGGCTGTGTATCAATAAAATTATAATTTGAACCATGGGTTCAGGCTTTATCTGGCCTGTTACATCGGTGTCTATAAATCCTTGCCTTTGGGAAAATGGGGGACATTCAAAACAAGAATCAGAATGGCGACCAGACATTTGGAGATGGGTCTTAGTCTGGTCTTTACCTACTGCAGACTCTGAAGGGTTTTAGATGTTCCGGAAGCAAGAGAAGGAATGGGGTCAGGAGAGGGGAAAACATAAAAAGGCTGACCATGGTGCTGAGGAAAGACCATTGGATTTGGTGATGAGAATTTTCCTGGAGAACCAAGAATCCATTTGAATTACTAGATAATTCAAGAGGAGGTAGACTACTTGGAAATGGAGGCATTGATTATTGCGGCAAAAAGCTGATAATCCAAGAAGGTATTTCATATTTGTGTTTTAGGAGAAAGAAGCCTGGATTTATCTCTAGGACAAAATCCTGGGGTGGGAAAAGAAAAATTAGAATTGGGAGCAAAGACACCAATGGAATCAAAAGACCCAGTAGGAAGGTTAGCTTAGCCAGAAGAAGGATCACTCACTCAGTCTGCGGAATCAAAAGACAAACAAACAAGAGGCAGGGGGATGATGGGGTGGGAGATGTTTAAGCAGAGAGAAGAACAGCTGAGTACTTAGATTTTAATGGTTTCTAACTTCTCCGTTAGGGTACCAGAACAAAAGTGCAGTGTTCTCAAAGGGGGCGGAAAAAAAGTACCAGCACCGGGAAGAGACTAAAAGGCTAAGGAGACACTTCACACCTGTAGGTAGCTAAGGAGACAGTTCGCACCTGCAGGTGGTCAGGAGACAGTTCACACCCGTAGGCAGCTGAGGAGACAGTTCACACTTCTCAGTGTAAGTCTGTCAACTACAGGAAAATCATTGAGTCCTTTAAAGAAAATTGAGGTACCAGAGAAATTTTAAAAAAATAAAAAACAGTAATTTCTGTTGTGTCTTAAGGCTACAATCACTAGAGAAATACTTTTTAACAGATATTCCAAATATATGAATTCAACAGACCATTTTGGAGTTCATGGCATTCACATCTAATACCTCAAAAATTTAGGTCACTGACATTTCCCTATTTGACATTCTACAGTGCCAGAAAAGGAAGGCTCAGACTTAGATGGTTAAACACACATAAGCTCACAAGTGATCATGTGCGCGTGTGCACACACACACACATGCCCGCATGCACATACACACACACATGCATGTGCACACTAATTGACATGTGTGGAACAGCAAATATGCCTGAGAAAATTTGCTAGGACATGAAGGTTAAAGTTATAAGGGAGAAAAGCCTGCAGTAAACAGGCATCTAGAAATTAAGTAGACTCAACAGCGAAAGACCGGCTGGCTGCCCTGAAGACGCAGCTTGGGTTTATTAGTTGTCTGTGCAGCTCTGGATAGTGATATCCGCAAGCTCACAGATACATACAATATACAGCACACACGGCGTTTCTGATAGTCTTGTTCTCTGCCCTCTCCAGCAAGTGGAAATGTTCACTGTAACAGAGTTACAAAAACTCACTCCTAGCTAATGTTTTTCTAACAAACAATATCCTGTTCTCTCCTTCATCTCTCTGACTTTTGTTGTTTAGGAAAGCCTGGGGCATGTGTCTGTAAGGAGACAGGTAGGCAAATAGTAGAGTGTGACCTTGGGCTTAGAAAGTCCTGTGGCCAGGAGCCTTCTTGTAAAAGTCCAAATCCTCAAACTCTTTCCTGGGTCTGTAGTCATTTATTAATTGCTTCAGGAACAGCCAGGCTGTCATTATGAAGGCTTGTGTAGGTGCTCTGTAACTATTAAGAGTGTATTAAAATTATAGCATATGCAGGAGCAGCTGTGGAGACAGTTTCAGCGTGCAAACACACCGCACTATGACTCCCATGACCCCTCCTCCTCACAGCTGCACCAGAAGGCTCCACGGGCTGCAATTTTAACTCTTTACTCACATCAGGGGTCAGCTGACCAGTAGCGATGCTTTCGCAAGCCTCTTCCCTGAAAGCAGGAAGTAGAGTTAATGATACAGACGCCTGGCTGTAGGGCAGGCGAATCCTCTTTGGTGTTTCTAGCACAAGGAAGAGCCTTTCCCCCTCTTCCTGCTCAGGCAGGTGAGCGGAGGTACATCTGAGAGCTGGATGAGCCACTAGGCTTGGCATAGGTCATGTGTGCCGTGGGATGCACATTCTGACAAGTGGAGACATTTGTCTGGTCTGTTCCTGAAGTCTACCCAGAACAGATGAGACTTGACAGACTCTGAAAATCTTGTTAATTTCACAACTGTCTCTTCTGCTCCGCCAGGGTAGCATGCTAGATAGGAAGCCCTAGATGCAGAAGGCGCTTCTCGTGATGCAAGCAACTGGATGATATCTTGCAAATAGGAATGGTGACACTTTCTTAATTGCAGATGACAATATCCATTATTCTTAGAAGGAAAGTACACTATGGTAAAAGTGAAAAAATTCACATAAAAAGTTATTTTTATTCTCACATAAGTATGTATGTGTGTGCATGTATGTGCATGTGTGTGTGTGCGTGCATATGTTTATGTTGTATGCACACACCAAAGCCAGAAGATGACAGTCAACCCCCTCGTACTAGAGTTATGAGTAGTTAGGATAAGCAGGACAGCATGGGTGATTATCTAGAAAAGCTCTAAGTGATTTGCCCTGCTGAGCCATCTCTCTAGACCCTGACATTGGCTTTTCACAACAAAATACAAATATGTATCAAATATAAACGCACACACCCATACAAGTTGAGAGACGAGGGAAATATGGCAGAATGTCAAAGCTTGGAGAACATAAAACTATTTCTGTCACTTTTCATTTTTTTCAACTATTTTGCATATTAAAGTATTTTATGGAAAAATTCAGATTCCTGAGAATCCCCCAAATCCACTGAATCAGACTCTGAAAAGTAGACATTGCTACTGAGTATCTGAAGCAAGTTTTAGCCCATAATAGTTGAAGGCTATTGAACCATAAAGTTGAACTCTAATAAAAGAGTAAATACAATTTCAAAAGTGATTGTTTTAAAAGCTGATATTTCTAGGAAGTAAACCAACTTAGTTAAAGGCCCAAGTTTCTTTGGACAAAGACAAAATCAAACCAAAATGCACTAAGTAAAACTCTTGCTTCACATGTGTGAGGTTCTGGAGTTAACCCCTTGGTAGTAGCTGCAGCAGCGGCAGCAACAACCAAAGGAGCTGAGTAAATCAGAAGGGAGCAGTGTAGCTCCTTAGCAGTAGAGAAGAACTCGGTAGATCGTCCAGGTAGAAGAACGCAGGCGCCCGAGTGCGGTGAGGGAACAGCCCAGCAGCCGATTCTCACAGTCTGAACAAGCGTTCAGAATTCATGTGGTGCCATTTTTGCTTTGTTTTGCTATTTTGCCTGTTGTTTGCTTTGTTTTCCAGTGCTGGATTTGAGCGTAGGACTTTGCTGGGTATGGTCAGAGATTCTCAGTCACTCTGCATCTCCTGTGGTCTGGCAAAATCACCTGTGTGGCTTAAAACATGTAGACCAAGGTGCTGCTGGCCCCCGGTCTCACCTCCAGGTCTTAAAACAGTTTCCGTATTTCAAAAGCTCAAGTCTACTAGAATTATAGTAGAGACACAGGGTTAAAAACAGTTGTCTGTGCAATAAAACCCAAACTCCTCAAAAAGGCACCGTCTGTCTTCTTGAGCAAGGGAGCCAGAAACGGCCATTAAAGGTACCCCAATGAGCCAACCCAATCCCGAGGCTTCCTAGATTCAAAATGTACTTATTTTGAATTAATACAGCTGTGGGCTAGATACATTAGCAGACTTTAATTAGGAGCCCCCGGGAACTGCAGATAACTGAATATTTGGAAATGAGGTGAGCCGGGAGAAAGGCACTAAAGTGAGACCGGAGGAAGAACGCAGATCATTGTCGTTTTCCTTACAATGTTGCCATCATCTCACCACCCTTAAGGGCAAACAGGGAAATGGGCATGGAGTCTGCTTTCGCCTGTTAGAGAACCCTGTAAAGACCTACAACTACAGCTCACGGTCCCAACCGCGTTCCCGGGAGGACGGTTTACCAGCGTGCTACGATACCAAGCTAGGAGGATGCACGTACAAGAGGGCATCCTTTGCCTGAGGAAGTGTTCACTTCCTTGGTTGAACAGGAATCCAGGATTTTTGCATTGACGTGATTGCATTATGCAAAACATGGCCACTGGAAATTCTTGTTTTCTGTCATTGGTCTTGAAAGAGGTGTTTCTTTTAGTTGGTAGACAAAAGGAAATCGTAATAATTTTCTTGGAAAGTATTAGCCCAAACCCTGTCCAGGTGGGTCACTGCTGCGTGGTTTTTTTTTTTTTTTTTAAACCAGAGAAGGAGGAGAACAGGGAGGGGTAGGATGGAAGCCATTGTGTGGCAATCTGAGCTGAACGGCTGGGTGGGGACTGGAGGCCTGGTTTAGGAAACTAGCCTTACAGGAAGTGTCCCTAGCTCAGTGAGGTTACTCACCCTGTCACCTCCCCAAACTCCACAGTGTAGATCCAGCTCAGACAAGACAAATGGAAATCATGGGCCGCGCTCAAAACCATGACTCCTGTCCCCAGCACAGAAACCTGACTTTCCAGCCTGTGCAGGAAGAGGCGTGTGCAGGAGTGTTCGAAGGTTTCTCCGGGCATCTCTGACCTCTGCTCTTCCTCCCTGTTTGTTATCTTGCGGTACAATTGTGGCGCCTGGGAAAGCTCTGAGATGCTCAGGGAAAATGCAAAGCTTTCTGCCCTGAACACTCCCAACATTTGTGCACATTTCCGTGGTTCAGTTACCCCTTTTACAGTATTGTAATCAAAAACTCCATGACGCTTACGTGTGTGCACTGATATTCACAAGTCCCACACATGTAGCTACCCTTCCAAGAGTATTCATGAAACATGGTCATTTATACCCATCTTATTCCTTTAAAACACTAAAAATACGCATTATGAATTTGTGTATACATATAATATAAAACAATATATCAGAGACAGAAGTAGAGCAAAGACGTACGTAACACACAGGACTTCTGTTAGAGGGCTTATGAACTAGAGAACAATGACAGCCAGATAGCAAGCAGTACGGCTGTGGGTGATGCTGGTCTGGGCTGCCCAACAGCCATCTTTTCCTCTTTCTTCATTTCATTATTCAATTATCTTGGGCATTCCTGATCGTACTCAGCTCTTTACAAAGGGAAAAGTGGAAAAGAACTGTCTGCAGAGCTGGGGCTCAAGTCTCAACACACTTGCAGGTTAAGACATGGCTGGACATCATCTTTCTTCTCTGCTATAGACATTGGCCTGCAGATGATGGAACAACAATCACGGTGTCACTGAGAAGAGCTTGTGGAGATTGGCAGTAACAGGCAAAAAGGAAGGAGCCCATGTCCCTAAGGGAGTGTAGAGATTCTGACTTGGCCAGGCTCCATTTTCAGTGAAATAAGTCCTGTATAGTTTAATACCTCTGGGCTGTTTTCTAGCACCAAAATCGAAAACACATTACTATTGCTACTTTAGAAAAGGCTTGGGACCACAGGATGAACCTCAGGCTTATCTTGTGCTATAGGTACATGCATGCCTTTACGTGCATATGGTTGCATATAGCATAGAAGTTTTATATTTACTGACATACACATACTTTTTTCTATCTTGAAGCAGCGTAGGAAGGAACTGGAGTTTGGGGGTCATTCACCTCCTGCCACTCCCTAATAGTGACTCCTTAGCAAGGTGACTATTGTGGGGGCCTGATCGTCAGCAGCTATAAAATGGTACTGAAATCTCTATTCTGTGCATTTTCAAGCAGATTCAATGAAACTATAAAAAAAAAAATCTCTCCCCCTACGTGTGTGTGTGTGTGTGTGTGTGTGTGTGTGTGTGAGAGAAAGAGAAAGAGAGAGGGAGAACTTGTCACTGCTCTTGACACATTATATGTGTCATACATGGGACATACATTAATACTGTACCTTTTGTACCTACAAACCCATTATCAATCTCCTACCTGCTCCATACTAGACTCCTCTAGGCACTGACTACACTGGGGAAAAGATACCCTGTTCTCATGGAGCTTAGAATTCAGTTATCGATACAAACAAAAGTATAATTACGGCCTGAGATGAAATATGATATAAAGAAGCACAGTGCCATGGAGGTGTGGAGCAGTGAACTCAAGTTTGACTGGGGTTATGGAAGGCTTCCCTCGAAAAACAGTTTCCGAGTTTGGTGGTGGGATTTTGGAGGGAGCAGCACAATACGCTTTATAAAAGACTGAATGGGAAACAAAAGCATGTCTTCTCTTGCTCCTGTACTGTCCACTTCAAAGGTCTGGGATTATGTCCAGTTAATCATATGCTTGTTTATTCATATTCTTTATGGTGTGTTCATCACAGACACACATAAATATAGGAGACTGGATGAATTAAATTCTTAAAAAAATTTCTTTGTTTTTATTTTATGTGTATGGACATTTTGTCTGCATGTTTATCTGTATACAATGTGTCTGCAGGGCCCTTGGTGAAGCCAGAGGAGGACATTGGCTCTCCTGAAAGTAGAGTTGCAAATGGTTGTGAGTCACCATGCAAGCACTTGGGATGGAACTCTGGTCTTCTGGAAGAGCATCCACCTAGTGCTCTTAACCTCTGAGCAACCGCTCCAGCACCAATGAATGAATGAAGTCTTTAATTCCAGGGGAAAAAACTAAAGGAGTGTAACCGGAGGTTTCTCTCCCACCTGCCAGTTCCTGAACAACCACTCTGAGGTTTAATATTAATTAAAAACTGCTTCTTACTGGATAGCTCTACATATAAATTAACCTGTTTTAGTAATCTATGTATCATTACATGCCCCGTGGCTTGCCCATAATGCTCTGGCATCTTATTCCTTCAGCGGCTGCTGGCATCTCTCTGACTCCACCTTCTTTCTCCCTGTATTCAGTTTGGCTTTCCTGCCCAGTTCTAGTCTACCCTGCCATAGGCCAAAGCAGCTTTATTCATCAACCAGTAAAAGCAACACATATTCGCAGCATACAGAGGGACCTCCCACATAATAAGACTTGGGCAGAAAACTGCCCTGCCATGCGTGAGACTGTAGATTCCATTCCCAACAACACTCACACAGCGCACACTCACATAACTGGGAAATGTCCACTAAAATGATTTAAATCATGCAAACATATAGTAACGTCTCAATGATTAGAAGCCCTTCCCTGTGCCTACAAGAGTCGCTGTCTTATCTGGTTCACACATCATCTTTGCTGCACACCGAAAGGCTTGAAGTAGAAGGAAACGTATCCCGTTTATCTTTAAATAGCCTGAAGTTTTTAGTGTAGAGTGTTGCTTAGAATAAATATCCTAAAAATTCAGGAATTGAACGGCATTCTTAATTATGGATTCAATGAACAACATGTCAAAGAAAATCCTGTACCTCGCCTTGGTGGAGGGTTACAACTCCAAACACAGAAACTGGCAGTGATGGCAAACACCTGTAACCGTGACGCTTGGGAGGTGGGGATAGAAGAATCAGAAGTCCTAGGTCATCCTCAGCTACACAGTGAGTTCTAGACCAGGCTGGGGTATATGAAATCCTTTATTTAAAATAACAATATCAATAAAATTAGTACCTTCAAACACCATTGGAATTAGGATGGCCATGTGATTCGTTTGGGCTAACCGTGGGATAAAGGTCATTTGAGTTACTTCCAAAACAGTCTTCAAAAATAAGTGCATGATCTTTTCCTTTCTTTGTCTCAAGAAGTTTCTGCCCCTGTCAAATGCATAGGCCCTGGAAGAATATGCAGCAGACAACCAGTGACAAACGCATTATGCCTGAAAAACAAAATAGACCTGTGTCAACAAATGTCACAAGCAAGTGCACACTGGGAAAACAAAGTCCTAAATCTCACTCGGCTGCTCTCTGCAGAGAATACTGAATGTCAGCTTAGAAACATTTAGGAAAAAACCTATCAAAAGGAATTGGAGATAAAAGATAGGATACTGTGCAGAGAAGAGACTGTCATAGGCCATTAAAGGAGAATATGTCACCCATTAAAAGGGCACCGCTTTAATGTCCCCACTTCCAGAGACCACTCAATAGAAAGCAACCTGTCTCTATGATGCTTCCCTGCACATAGCATATAGACATTTCATTTTTCCCTTTACAGTTGTTTGATTTTCAAGTTCCTTGGCCATCCCACCGCAGGAGTGGAAACTCTACAGGAGCCGAGCATCCATTTGACTTGCGCTCCAGCTAGTGCACAGCGTATATGTAACTGGGGAGCCTTTGATGAACAAAGCATACCCACAAAGACAATAGTGTGCACTACTGAGCAATGTGTATACAAGACTGCCAAAATACCAGAGGAGATCCAAAGTTAAAAGCACAGATTCGTGTGAATGAGTATCATGGAGGGTAGGTCAAAGGTCATTGTTGGGTGTCTTCCTCATCATCTCTCTGACAGGATCTCTTGCTGAGCCTGGAGCTTATGGATTTCTCTGGGTTGACTGGTTCATCAGCTCCATGAATGAATGCACGTACACACTGATACACACACACACACACACACAAAGCACATATGACAGGGCTAGGTTTACAGATGTGTTACCTCTTAGCTTTCATGTGGCTACTAGGGACATGAAATATGAACTCAAGTTCCAAGCTTGTATGACAAGCACTTTACTGACTGAGCCATTTTTTCAGCTCCAACCCTCATTTCCCTCTCTCTCTCTCTCTCCCTCTCCCTCCCTTCCTTCCTCCCTCCCTTCTTTTCTTCCTTTCTTTATGAGAGAAAAGTAAAACCAAAATTTAGGATGGCGTTCGTCGAGAGGACTAATAAAGTGATCGCTATGTTTAACAAAGAACCTGGTCCAGGGACATACTCAGAACAGCTTGGTGAGACATCTGCAGTAAGAGACCTGTGAGACATAAAGCTAAAGTGATAGAGGAGGAATGAGAGTACTTAATACAAATAGACATTCTACTGGGAATGTCAAGTAGTTGGATCAGAAGACCCAAGTGAGGTCCTTGATTATAGCTTCTCATGGGCGCCCTGTGTAAAGCATCAGTCAGAACTACAAGTGGAAAGCTTCCATGTCTAATGTAGTCCCCTAGCTATGTGAGGAAAGCAAATATATCTGGACCAGAGTGTCACAGAAAGAGCGCTGTCCTGTCAGCCTTCACCATGTATGATCTAGACACATACTGAAATACAGCTATAAGGAAATCTAGATTCTCAAATCTATTAAAAGAAAGGAAAATGATGCCCGTGCACATTTAGACAAAGTCACTTGAACTTTCAAGACTGGCTCTTTTTACTGGCAAAATAGGTGACTGCCTGCTCCATGGGTTTCTTGAGAGGAGTAGATGGCTTTAAAGACACACCTGCTGTCTGAGGGATACACTATTTGTGCGTTTCCTCTCAACAGTGTCCTATGCTCCCGTGTTTTATACACTGAGCCACTGGACACTGCTTTTTCTTGCAAGTAAAAATGTTTGTGAATGGGCACTGTGATGAGGTTCCCACAAATCACTTTATGAATGCAAGCTGTTAGCCGTCTATCAGCTAGCACATCTGGAGTTGACGTGCGAGGGAAGAGCAGACCAGAAGTTTGAATAAAATTAATAATTGTTTGGAGCTTGGGCTTGAGAGTCTATTTGTAAGTATAGATGAGTGGGATTTGTGAGGGTGTAAGGAGGAGAAGGGGACCCCGATTGACAGAGATGGGTTTACATAATCAGGGTTAGGCAGTTTCACACGAGACAGATGCTCAATAGCTTTTGGCACCAAAAAATATTGACCAGCTGGGATATCATTAATGCTTAACAATTTTATGCTTATGACCACATCTTGGCCAATTAGGTTGTCTTTGACCACCAAAGGGTATAATACATTCTGCTGTAAACGCCACATGTGTATCTCTGTAGCGCAAATTCTGTTACATTGATATGTTGCACAGTACACACTCACTATAAATGCGTTTGCTTCTTCAGAGCGTCATGTTAGATGGTGATTTAAGAGGAATCAAATTAAAATGTAAAATTAATTTCTTTATAAACATAATTAGTCATTACTCGGGGAAATGTGGGGGTGTGAGTGTGTGGGTACTAAAAGCAAAGGGATCTAAATCAAGTAATTTCTAAATAAATATTCAAAAGCTACTATTAAAAAGTAATCTGGCTGGGAAGAGGCAGTACTGTGTAATAGCCGGACACAAATAAATGGAGGCAGGGAAGAGGCAGCTGCTAAGAGACAGTGACTGAATGACTTACACAGGGGTTGCTTGTGACATCAGAAGCCCATGAAGTCATTTCAGAAATAGTCCTGAAAGACCAATACCAGACATTTATGTGACACAGTATTTTCAAGAATTCTTCGTACACTAAGATTTAATACACCATTCCGATCACATTCAGAACTTGAAAGTGAAGGATCTGTGGCGTTCTCTTTGTCATACACACGCTCTTCCACCGTAGTTAGAAGCCCACCTTGCCACAAGATTCAAGGGGGATGTGAGCAGAAGATGTCACCTATAAACCGTTTCCCTTCAAAATGACTTGCAATGTATTTGAGACTTACTGGGTTTCTCAGTAACATCCCCGGGTGGCCTTTGACTCTAATACTGTTCATGCATTTTCCTCAAACTCTGAGAAATGGCTTGGTTCCTAGTGCCTGAGCCCCCTCCTTGTATAAACTGCTAAGAGAAGCATCAGAGTTCCCTCTTTAAAGTCTGGAACCCACAGTAAAAGCTTCGTGTGCAGTACAGAAAGCAAAGAAAAGATAGGGGCCATCAAGCAAGTTGCTTCCCACATTTGCGGCAAGAACCATTCAATACAATCAAAACGTTCCCTAAATCTCAAAGGCAGTTTTTCGAAATATGCAAAATCCTTTTAGAAATCCCTCTAACTGAGAACTAGGTGTTACAGTGTGTGCCTGAAAACCCAGCACCCAGGAAGTGGATCCAGAGAATACAGTCATTCCTAGCCATACAGCAAGTCTGAGGCTAGCCCAGACTACATAATTCCCGGTCTAAACACAAGTGAAAAAAAAAAAAAAAAAAAGAGTGGGTGCTACTTCCCCTTTATGTAACCACTGAACATTTCCATATTGAGCAACCCCCGCTTTTTCTGTTGGGGTTTTGCTTTCAGCGGTAATCATGGGACAGCTTCGGAAGCTGAAGGTCAAGGGATGAAGGACTCCTGGGAACCGGCTGGTAGGGCGTGTCCCTCTCCCCGCTCTGCCTGAGCCATGCAGTGGCATTCTTCCACCTGCATCACCATCTTGACCACGGGGATCGGGCTGGTGCAGTTCAGCCTCAGGTGCACGGTGGTGAACTTGGCGGGCGAGCAGTGGGAGCAGAAGTTGGAGGGGAATGGCTCCGTTCCAGGAAAATGAATGGACCCGCATTTCCCAAAGCAGAGGTTGTTCGGCACAACCACTTTCTCACAGTCTTCGTGGACAATTATCTGAAAGGCAAACAGGTTAGGTCATCTCAAGGCATCTCATGACACAGAAGGATGATTTAGAATGACCTAAATTGGGAATGCACTTTGTGATATCCAAGACAGGGAGTCCATTAGGGACAAAGCCACCTCACCAAAGCTTTCTTTATCGCGTAACTCATCAGTTAGCCTCTAAAAAGCCTAAAGTTAATGTGGAAATAATTTCCACTCTAAACAACATACTTTAAAGATCCATTTAGTTGGATATAGCCAATTGGAAACGAAAAGCTGCATAGCAGCCTTCTTACTTAACCACCATATCCCACCGTTCTGTTCTCCATAGTGCATTGTGCACAGCAGTTTTTCAGTAAATACTGGCCAGTTAACCAAGGAACAGGCCAGAGACCATGAGTTCAGTTCTGTCCTGTGTTATGGGAGCTGTGAAGCAGTCAGGTCTACAAAGCAGCAGAGTCATGATGTATATACCTACGTTACATCACCTTTGCTGCTTTTCTCATAACTCCAGATACCCAGTTTTATGTGTCTTCTGAAATATGAGTCAAACGCCTTCATTTCAATTTAATTAGCAATAGAATTAAAAAGTAACAATTTCAAAGGGAACTTGATTGCCCGAGTCTTAGGAGCAATTTTCTAATTGCACACGGACCGGCAAAGCAGATATTATTACTTGATGATTGACTTGCCATTGCTACACAGGCAATTGCCTTAGAATACTGCCTAGTTAATTGGGCCGTGTTACTAGACTGTAAAATTTTAGTCTCTCCTTGCACTGCTTCTGGTTCAGTGTCTTTTTGATGCATTTTCTCTACTTTAACTTAGCATTTGGAATGTAGGCATTGCCAGGACTGGAGAAAGCAGAATACGAGAATGTTCCTTTGTCTTAAGAGTACAGAACTGGTCTTGGTCACTACAAATTAGCCAGCAAGAGTTAGGAAGCCAGATAAGGAAAGAGATGTCACTTCACATTACGGTTATTTCTGAAAACCTAAGAGAAAGTAAATTACACTCTAAATTATGTTTTTGCTATCACGATGCCAAGAAATGATAGTGAGAATCACAGCCTAGAGTTTCTGCAGGAGCATTTTCAAGGTCAAATAATTTCAGCAACTATTAAAAGAAAATTGTCATGGACCTGCGAAGTAGTAAGGTGTGGGCGTCAGAAATGAAGTAGGGCACCCAGGGAGATAGCTGGGGTAGCCCACTTCACCTCCAGTTTGATGTACTTGCCTTTCTACCTCTTCATGAATATAGAGATAAGCTGTAAGGTAGTTCTGGTAATTGCTCTGAATTCTCAGGGGCCCGAGAGCATAACCTTACTTTTCTCTATGGATGATAACCAGTAAAAATATACACGTTCAACAAACTCTGTGCCTTCAAAACGGCGACCACCAAGACTGACCGTGCCACTTGAAGCACTTCCAGCATCCAGGACACAAAGGAGACGTGAGAAGGAAATAAGGGAAATGAGGGAAATTAATCACATTTTGCCAAATCCCACAACGAATACCCGAGGACCAAACGGGGAACAGGCAAGGCACAGTCTCTTGTCAGCCTCTTTTGCATTTGTCCTATCTGTCCCCAAGTCTTACAGACTCTGGCTGTTTTCCCCCTACAGTGCATACCTGGTTGAAGGGCACTGTCCTGCAGGTCTCCTGATGTACTTCGTGGCTTTTGATGGGCAAGATGACCCCCTGCGAGGCCGGGCCCTTCCTGAACATGAAGCGATGCCAGAATTTCTTGGCTTCCTCCTGAAGAGGGGACCTCTCCACTTCCCTCTCATCTGCTGCCTGAGTGAGGGCCTGGATCCCCAATGAGACATGATCATTTTCCACATCCTTTCTGGAGTGAAGTTCTGTCTCAGGTTTCTTCCAGAGTCTTCCAAGCCTGGACAGCATCTTCTCTCTCTGCCGCTGGCCTTCCCCAGCCAGACTGGCGCCTAGGAGGTGTGGCACTGCCACAAACAGATCTGGCTTGTCTTCTCCCTCCTCACGGTTGGCCATGTGGAGATCTCTGCGACCCCTTTCCAGGAGCACAAAGGAGAATGAGCTCTGGCAGCCGTCTACACATTGGCCTGCCTTCCCCAGAGGCAAGAGCACAAGCAGCTGAAGTAAGAGGAGATACATGCTACCAGGGCCCAGAGACTGAGATTAGGTTCACAGATGGCCAGGCCCAAAGGAGAGGGGCTCTCTTTGTAGGACTGCCGCCAGGACATCCCATATATGCTACCTGCCTGGTAGGGTGGGAAGGCAGGTGGTCAGCAGGCAGGCAAAGCAAACACATTAAGTGTTTGCTTACATTATGCAGTGCTAATGGTGTCCTGCCTTCACTTGGTTCTGTATTTTTGAAGCCCCCCAGGGAAAGCCTGAGACCCGGGGGTTAATTAGCTGGTGGCTTAGCTGTTGTCTGAGACCTAGGAATGGCTGTGCTGGCAAAAACAACTTGCTCTTTGTCTGAATTCCTCATCATTGTCATTAGAAGGAAAAACAGAGCCAGCGAGCATTTGCTTCGCATCTGCATGGAGCTGGGGTAGAAGAGAGGCCCGCATGTGTTCGCTGGAGAAGCATTGCAGGCAAAACAAAACAAAAAGGCCATGTTAAGCAAAAGCCCAGGCCTTCACAGGAGAGAGAGAGAGAGAGAGAGAGAGAGAGAGAGAGAGAGAGAGAGAGAGAGAGAGAGAGAGAGAGAGAGAGAGAGAGAGAGAGAGAGAGAGGATCAGCTTTGTGGCGCAGCAGCCTTCTTTGCCTTCTCTGTATTCACATGTGGAAGGAAGCCCCTTTGGTCACAGCTGAGTTAAGAGAATGCATCTTCCTTATCCACACATGGAGACTCAGAATCCTAGAGTTAATCCTTTCACATTGAGAAACAAACCCTGAGTGCCAGATTTCACAACTGGCCAGAGATCCGCAAACTCTTCCAGTTGTTCTCCACAGGATCCCCAGTGACAGAAGCTGACAGCTCATCCATCAAGGACCATAATGTGTCCCTCAAGCCCCTTAGGCATCATCGTTATTATTTTCTCGTCTTTAACGGAGCCAGGCTTGAGAAATGTGGAGTACAAATCCAGGCTTGATCAATTGGGGGAGGGGAGGGTGAAGCTGGAGTGGGAGGTCCTTACCTGACTGAATCCACATCTGCCGCAAATCTAAGTAATTGGTGATCAGACTCAAGATGGAGACAGACACAACTCTCCAGGGACTAAGGGGTTAAGTGACAAATGATAATTTGAAATTAGCCCTGGGTACAAGAAACAGATCAATATTTTACAATTCGGTCTACCTTCCCAAAATAGTGTCCCAACTGGGAAGCCACACCTTCGCTTATCTCTCTTGCCCCTTCTGTTTAGTCACACAGAGGTGACTGGGAATGTACTCTCCCTTTGTTTTGCGTGCAGCTTCTTTCTACACATTCCCCACTGGGACGTCTTTCCAGGCATTTGTGTTCTTGATAGTTGTCGCTGAGTTCTCAGAGGCAAGGCCTCCCCTAAGCCGTTTGCCAACTATGCGTAAACGGATTATCATTTTACTAGAATTCTAAAAGACATGTACTTGACTTGTTCCAGACGCCAATGGTACTTTCTCTGATTTTCACTAAAGGGACGCTGCTCCGTACCGCAAGAACATTAGTGTTCATCGTTTGTTTTTAATAGTCTTTTTAAAAATTTGCCTGATAGTTGAATTCCTTGGCTCTTCTCAGTTGCCCAATGCAATGAGCCCTCCAGAGCAGCCATTAGGTCTTCTGGTATTATGTGTGGTATGAAAACCAACTAGGATGAATCTCTTGGTTCCTGTTTAACTTCACTGTCCAGTGACTTAAATTCCACTACCATAAGTCACACAGGGTCTTGCCTGACCCAAACGATTCTAACCCAGGGATTCTAACCTGGGGTCTCATCTTACCTGGCTCTGGAACTACTGGCTATTGGACACAGATGGAACAATTTCTGTTGAACAGACATTTGTAGACGACTTTGTAGATGAAGAGTCAAGATGGATACTAGAAAGTGACTAAGATGCTAAAGACTGGCTCCCGCCTAATGCGGGTTAACTATGCAGGGCACGGCTCTCTAACTTTATTGCCTTCGGTATACCAGTCACTCACTTTTAATTTTCCTTTGGTCTTAGCTTCCCCTCTTCTGGGCCCAAATTTTGGAACTCATAGTTGCCGATTACAGATCACTCCCGGAGAATTTCCTTTGGCTCTTCCGTCCCTTCCTGCTGCTCAAGCCTGCAAGTACCCTGACTGATGAGAAGTCTCCTGCGGAAGAAGCATGAAATGAAAGGCCGTCTCCAGCGTCTCTTACAACTCAGAACAGGGAGGCTCGTCTTTCTCAGTGCTGTAGATTCTCATCCTTTCTATTTTCCTCAAAACATAGGATAGAAGTAGTACCATAGGAATATCAGATTTTTAATGCAAAATAAGGCAGAATCCTTTTTAACATTTAGTTTATCTTTTGTTGTGTGTGTGTGTGTGTGTGTGTGAACACGTCCTCAACATGTGGAAGTGAGGACAGCCTATGGAAGTCCATTTTTTTTCTACCATGTTGGTCCTAGGATGAAACTCAGGTTATGAAGCTTATCTGCAAGTGCCTTTACCCACTGAGCTATCCTGCCAGCCCTTTTTCCTTATTTTTCAAACAACAAGGACAAAGGTAAAGTAAGTGGTTTCCCTTCAAACCATTTTCCCAGTAATTTAGTTCAGTAAGTTATTTAAAATATAAAACTATTTCTAACATCATTCCCTAGCCCATCTTACAGAAAGAATATATTCAGAAGCAGCTCCTTCCCCAATTCTGTCCCGCGCCCTGGACTCATTCATTCATTCATACGAGGTATATGTGAGTTCCAACACTGGAGAATCATAGGGACTAATGACAAGGACGTCCTTGTCCATGGCTAGTATATGCTGTAATTTGTAGAGTTATTTAATTAATAAAAGTGTTCTTTAGTCAAAATATAAGACTTTAGGTAGACACCATTCTTATACTAATCAGGCTTTATCAACTATTCCCAAATACCAGAACACATCAGAGTGCATACTGTTTCTCTTCATTTTATTCAACAAGTATTCACTCAGCACAAAAGAATATAGTAGACATTGTACATCTTTTCTTTCTTTTACAGTAGGTCAGAAGTAACCAGATTCAATAATATAAAAAAGTTCCACGAGAAAGTGTGAGCCTTCCCCCGGTTCCTTCTCCTTCATAGACAATCTGTTATTGCCATGATCAGCTGCTACCTGAGCTTGTGAATAAATAGTTTGGGCACTGTATGTCTCTAGACTTCACCAAGGACAATACCGCCCCTGACTTGTCATTCTGAGTGGCCTCTGTGTCCATAGGAATGGATTGTGACCGTGTTATACCGATAACGTGGCATTGGCATCACATGGATGCCCACCCAACCCTGTTCTCACACAGTTGTTCCGACATCATCTAGTCCTGCTGTATCACCATAGCACACAACTCTAGCCAAATAAGGTTTATGTGAACATTCATTTAGCATGTGTCCCTACTCCAGATTTTAGTTGGAAAAAGATCAAATAGATGGGTTCTTGCCACCATCTCAGGCTGTAAGTCAGTTCCTTTCGCAGTGCAAATGTGCAGAAGTACTGGTTTGATGAACGAATGAGGTCACCAATTAACTTGTATCTCCGAATCTTCAGGTCCTCACTTCCTGTTATATCCAGCTTGAATTCCATGGTTCATAAATTCGGATTTCTGTACTGTTCTCTATTCCTGGCCCTTTGCTCTGTAGACATGAAGCTATTCACCTATACTGGGCCCATGGCCTCAGTACAACCATACTGCTGTCAGAGACAATGGGAAGATGGGACAGATTGGTTCTATACAAAATAACTTTCTCTCAACTCTGCTCCGTGCCCTTTTATTACTGTAGTCATCTCTTGATTTTCCATATAAACCTAAACTCCAATTATCTAACACCCGGGTGCTCTGTTCTGCCCTCATTTTCAGCAACTGACCTTACCCCTTCTTATACAGAGAAAGACAGAAGTCTCCAGATAAGAGTTTCTTACCTGTGACCTCAAACCCTGCCAGTTCAGTGTGTCCTTCCCTGTCCCCTAGAATCACATCCTCTCCACATAGCTCCATAGCAAGGTCTCCTCCCTCAGCATTTTCATAGTGTGGGACAGCCTCAGACTCGTTCAAACTGTCTCCGGTGTTTTCATCTGCATTCACAGCTCAGCAATGGGATTGTTTGTTCAAATCCAACCTCCGTGTTCTTATCTGCTTGTATACCCATACACTAAAGTCAAGTCTCTATTTCTTTAAAACCCTCTCCCTCCTTCGAGGACCATCTCTGCCTTCCTGAACTTCAGCAACATTTAAGTCATTTTTTCATGAAGTCGGTCCTCAGTAGACTAAGGTCAGAAAGGAGCATCAGAAAGAGGGTGAAAAGCCATGAGTATCTCAAAGCTTTCAATTACAAGAGCAGCCTGCTGGTGGTCTTGAGAAAGGTGTTTTTTGTATAGTCTAGGTAGCTCCCCTCTGAGAGCTGAGACTGGAGACGTGTGCCCCGATTGGGGCTAATTTCTTCTTCATTCAGTTGTTCAGTGACAGGTAGAGCTGGGCTTACTAACGGGCATCTTCTTCACCACAGAGATGACTGTTCAGGGTAAGGCCTACCATTCCTGGGGTCTGCAGGATCCAAAGCTTCAGACACAGGCGTTTTATTGAGCACGTTTTCTGTTTCATTTCTTTTCCTGGCCCAAGTTCTACAGTTAGTTTTGTGATGTTTGTTTCAACCTCCCAAACGTAACAGCAGTGTGGATGGAAACTTCTGACAAGAGTCTGGCTGGACTGTGCTTTCTGAGAGGGGTCTCTGTCCTGGAGGACTTTATCCTTAATTCTCCATGCTTAGACTCTATTTTAAAATCAAATTTCCACTAAATCTGGAAGGATTCAGAATAAACCATTCTTTATTTCCCAAGCTGGCTGCATCTCAGAGTGGGTATCTGAACTTTGTCATACGGCTACAGTTCGTAGATAACTCTCGGGGGACGGGTTTTGACGGTCCTAAGAAAGGTAACTCAGGCAGGAGGACGAGGTGCCTGCCAGGTACCACTAGGCAGCTTGTGGGTTGTTGTGCCCCAGTTGGAAGATGGAGGTGGTGTATCACCAACAGACAGCGCAGGGGGCATCTGTCTGAAAACGCTTTCCCTCCTGGCTGCCTCGCCAGTTTCTGCTTATACAATGCAGGCAGCTTGGGGGAGCCATATTGTCCCTATAAGCTCATAACACATGGACAAATGATTAAAAACACATGGAAAACAGTTCCGCAGCTAAGCTGCAATTCAGATGGGACGGAAAATCAACTTGCAAAGCTTTCAGCTGACTCAGGGCCAAGTGTAGGACAGAATGCCGGAGGAGTTGCCAAAAGAAAGTTGTGTATGTGTGCATGTGGGGGGGGGGTGCAAATCATGGATCAGAAACCTAAAACAATGACGCCTTGTATTGACAGTCCTTCTCCGAGGCTCCCCAAAAGCAGGCACCAGAATCAACTCTTTGAAAAATATTAAAACCTTTATTTCATGAAAGGTTTTGGACAGATTTATATTTTCTACCCTCTATAAATAAAAGTTGGCTTTACTATCTTGGCAATACCTATGCAGAAACATAATCTTAAGTATCTGTAACATAAATATTAAAAAATTACACCTACTATTACCTCTAGGTGTGGGAATTAAGTAACAAGATGGTAGGAGACAAATTTAAAAAAAAAAAAAACAGTGATAATAAAATGGAAAAATTGAGCAACCTCCTGGCCAGGGTTTGCTTTATGCTGTTTGCCTGAGCCTGGGCCCACGTTGACCATAAACTCAGGAAGGCTAAGAACATTTACACAAAGTTCAGCTTAACTTAATGCAAAATGCTAAGAAGGCTTATTGTATTTGGTCACTCAAATGGCCTGGATTCTGCTGGGTAGGAAAGCAATGGGCAAAGGTATTTACTGGGAGACTCCCCTGCTGGTAATTAGCTTTTCCCTGAATCCTTCCTCACTCCCACACAGGCCCAGCCACTGCTCTTCCCATGCCTCGCCCCATGTAGATGATTATTGATTTAATGCAGGATCTATAAATACATCCTTTCCCATACATGCAACAAATGTATGCTTAAATGCTAAATACCAAAGGAAATTTCAAACTGTGGCTCCAGAAGCCACGCTCAGGAAATTGCTAACACCCAAGCTCAGCCCATTAGCACAGCAAACACTCCTGTCAGGTGAGACATCTTCCCTCCATTTAGTTCTTATTAGAATGGGATTTGTGCACCACAGTTCTTATCTGAAAGCAAAGCATCCTGGGACTTTCAAACAGGACTTTCTTAGTCATCTGGACGTCTCCTAAAAACAGTTCCACACTGAACACAAATGCCTTAACACATGGGAAAGTTATCACTTGTAATACAGAACCTTAAAACCCCAGTTCTCACCCACCCCCCCACTTCCTCCCCCTGGCTGCAGTTAGTCACTGGTGTGATTCTGAGAAGAATTATGCTAAGTGAAAGAGAAGGGCAAAAATAGGAGAATGCAAATGTAGTCCCTTTATAGAAAACTCTAGAAGTTACAGCCGATCTGCAGTGACAGAGAGCCCATCAGGTATTGCCTTGAGATGGAGAAGCAAACTGGACATAGCAAGAGACTGAAAGGGAACATGAGGAAAGTTTTGAGAGACGTGGATGCATTCACTACCTCAATTATAAGAAATGACATAAACATATTATACCAAATGATACATGTTAATGTAAGTTTATTATCTGCCAATTACATACAGTATCAACAAAGTTTCTTAAAGGAAAAACAACTGTAGGTGGTGGTGACACACACCTGTAATCAGAGCACTTGAGAGGGCGGACAGGAGGGTGGACAGGAGGGTGGAGAGTTCAAGGTCACCCTTGGGTAAACAATGAATTCAAGACAAGTTTGGGCCACACAAGACCTTTTCTTAAAACACACACACACACACACACACACGTGTCCCTCATAAATACAGACAAAAGTGTCTGAAAAAACTCAAGAGCATATGCAAGTGGATCATACATCTCAACCAAGACACCACTGAGACAGCAAAAGGACAAGCCAGGGATTGAAAGAAAGCATTTTATTATTCAGAGTAAAACTCAAGCTCAAGAATTTTTTAATAGGGCAGATAATTGAAGAGGTATTTCATGAAAGAAGATATATAGATGGCAAATGCACACATGAAAATATGACCAGGACCACTAGTTACCAGGACAACGCCAGTTCAGCCCATGGTGTGGTAGGAAGGGATGGGCACAGTAAGTGCTGGTGAGTATGTGGCAGGGATGAAACCCTTGGGTTCTGGTGGGAATGGAAAGGGGAACATACAGTGCCTGGTCCACCCTTGGGAGAAGAGAGCACTCGTGCATTCAGAGACTGACACGTGAGTTCACAGCAGTTTTGTTTGTCACAGCCCCAACTCTAAACAGCCTGCATATTCACCATTGTGTGCACAGGTGAACAAGCTATGTGGGTATCTCCACAAAAGAACAAAGCAAAAGAGCTTTTGACATAACAAGATCAGAAAATTTCAAACTACCCATTGAGATGCTTCAGTTGTAACACGATTTCTTTGGCTTGCTTATGGTTTTTTATTGAGCTTTAATAGTTTGTTTCAGAGACTTCATCTATTTTGTTTTGATTACTGCATCTACTCTACTAAACTATGCTTGATATTTCCCGTTATTGCAAGAATGACTGCAGACCTTAGTGCTGCATGCCTCATTCCTGGTATTGGCAGTCAGTGTCTTTCTTTCCTAATCAGTCTGGCTAGAACTTTACATATGGTTCTTTTTAATCAAAGCATCATTTTGACTTCACTGATATCATCTACTATTCTTCATTCTTTTCATTGGAGTGCTGGGATGGAACCCAAAACCTTTCACAGGCTAGAGTAGTCCTCAACAATGGAGCCTTTGGGGTTTTGAATCATGGTTTTACTATATAGCACAGGATTAGTCTTGAACTTGGAATCCTCCTGGCTCTGCCTGTATAGCCCTGACATTCCTCAGTGTTCTAGTATGACATTTGTTAATTCCCTTCTTTGGCCTCTTCCTTGTCCATTTCTCTGTTTTTTGAGACAGGGTCTCACTATGTAATAAATCCTTGCTGACCTGGAACTTGCTATGTAGATTATGTTGGCCTTGAATTCACAAAGATTTGACTATCTATGCCTCCCGAGTCCTGAGATGAAAGGCATGTGCCACCACAGCCAGCGTGCTTCTTCTTTTGAAGGTAGAAAGGGGTTATTAAGTGAAGATCTAGTTACTTTTTAATATAAGGTCTTACTATTATAAAATTTCCCCTGAGCACTGCCTTAATGGCACCCCACAAATGTTGACATATTTTCGTTTTTTTCCAGATCAAAATACTTTTAATTTTTTTATTTTATCCATAACATACACATTAAAGAAGTGGTGACTGAATCTTCCAGAAACATTTTTTGTTACTGATTCCTAATCCAATTCCATTATATTCAGGGTATATACTATACTAGTCTTGAAAATATGCAGACACTTTATTTTTATGCCCTAAAACCTTGTCTGCCTTGGTAAATGTTCACATGCACTTAAAGACCGATTTTGACACTTCTGGATGGTTCCAGAATCTCAGCTATGTTAATGCAGTTAGCCATATCCACGTTTCTACATCCTTATTGATTCCCCCACTACTCATTCCACTAATGTTAAAGGAGCATTGACATGTCAGACTGTGACTATAGATTTATCCATTTCCCGCCTATCAGCTTTTGCTTTACATATTTTTAAACCTTCTTACCAAGTGCCTGTATGTTTCAGATCACAAGGCTCCCTTACTGATGTATCTCTTCGTATTATGAACTAATCTTCGTTATCCTTGGCAATATTCCTTGCTCTAAAATTTATACTGTCTGACATTAGTATAGCCACTCCAATGTTGGCTGGGCTCAGGATGGCATATCTTTTTCAACTCTTCTACTTTCCATGGATTTGAGTATATTAAAAGTATGTTTCTTAAAGGGAATATGCGGTTGGGTCTGAACATAGTTTTTCTATTCAGCAAGTTGAGCCAGGCCGCCCTTCTGAAGGCCACAATGCAGGTGGAGCGGGAGGGAAGGCGCACAGGGCAGCGCTTCTTGGAAAGCGTTGTGGGTACCACGAGGCCACTAATGGAAGTGTTGGTTGATCTTTGTTCCTTTCTGTCTTAAGATAAACTGAATTTTATTACCTAGCAGAGTTTAGAGCCTATAAAAACTGTTCAAAATGAACAGTTACGCCTAAGTTATGAGGACAGTATATTCATTTCCTGTGTGATCCTACTCTAAAGGCTTGTAAAATTAATTTCATGAAAACCATGGTGTTCTGGACATTACAGACAGCCAGACGCACTCTGCTGCTGGTTCTTTGCCATGATTGATGGGGAGGAAAGAGAAGATCAGTAAGGCAGCCTTGCCGATTTAAAACGACATCAAATTTCGTATTCTTAGCCCGTGCATCAGACAGGATCTGAGTGAGCACCAGGCAATCAAATGGAAAGTGTAACTGGGTAAACACACAGCAAACCCAACATCCCATTTCCAGCTCTTGAAACTGGATTTTATGTGGAGACTTTCCTAGCACCTCAGCTTGGAATTCATCAGGTTAAAGTGTTCTCTTCGGGGTTGGGGATGTAAGTCAGTGACAGAGTGTTTACCTACTGCGTACTGGTTTTAATTTCCAGCACCTCAACAAATTATAAATCCTCACCTCAATAGCGTTTAGTGGATTCCTGCATTGTATAATCAGTACCACTACCTAACCCCAGAGTATTTCCATCCTCTCAGAGGAAATTCTATACCTATTGCCAGCCAGTCTCAACCCTGCAAGTCCTCCGCCCTCTGGCCCACTTCGGGTTTATAGATTTGCCTGTTTGGGAAATTTCATATAAATAGGATCATACAATATATGATTTAGGGTGTGTCTTTCATAATTTTTATGACACTATCAAAGACATTGTACTAGAATACAATAAAGCCAACTTAATATTACTATTGGAAGACATTCTGTCTACCATTTGTGTGTGTGTGTGTGAGAGAGAGAGAGAGAGAGAGAGAGAGAGAGAGAGAGAGAGAGAGACAGAGACAGACAGAGAGAGTATGCTCACAGAGGCCAGTATGTATGTGTGTGTGTGGGGGAGAGGGTATGCACGCAATGTGTGTGTGTGCGTGTGTGTATGTGTGTGTGTGTGTTTACACATATAGAGGCTAGAGGCCAGAGTTGCTCTCCAGTGTTGTTGTTCAGGAGCTGTCCACCAGTGCCTCTTACTGGGACCTGGTCTTATTCTTTAGACTAGCCTGACCAGAGAGTCCTAGAGACATTCCAGTCTCTGCCTTCCCAGTGCTGGGATTACAAGCACACATACCCCTACACACAGACTCTGGCTTGTTCCAAGGGTGCTGGTTAAGAACACAGGTCCTTCTGCTCACATAGCAAGTGTGTTACTCATTTATGTCTCCATCCTGCTGCCTGTCATTCCTAAGATGCCAGTCTTGGTGCTGATTTCACATTATGACTTCAGAGGATCTCAGCGTTCTCTGTAAAAGGTGAGTAGCAGATAAGATGATATCGAAGATCTCGCTTTGATTTCTGTTCCTCCAAGAATCTGTCTTAGAGACACAAACCCCTATGGTTTAAGGGGAAGGTTAGAAAATGAATTAACTATATTTAAAAATCTTTGATCCTATCTTTTTAGTGGAGGCATGAATTTGATCATGCTGGTATTAATGATACTTGGCCTTGATTATAAGCTTAGGAAATGCGTACTCTTTTTGTAATCTGGAGAAACATAACAGAAATGATCCTGAATAGTTTGCCCTGGAATGTGTTTCCTTCCTGGTCTGAAGAGAGATGATATAAACACCAGGCTCCTCTGCAACTTTCTCCCTGGTAAAAACCCTCCCCGGGTAAACTGGGCAGTGGTGGTGCACTCCTTTAATCCCAGAACTTGGGGGACAGAGATAGGCACATCTCTGTGAGTTCGAGGTCAGCCTGGTCTATTAAGCAAGTTCCAGCACAGCCAGGGCTACACAGAGAAACCTAGGCTTTAAAACTTCCGGAAATTTGCATATAAGCTCTGTGTTTTTCTTATTCCACTCTCTACCATATCTCTTGATGCTTAAGACCATGCCAGGCGTAGAGCTGATGCTGCATACTCGCTCTCACTGAATAAATGCTGTATGAATGCACAGCAGTTAAGAGCTACCAGCTAGTCTAACCAACAAAAAGGTACAGACGTGTGGAGGTTTCACACCCATCCCTTCTCTAAAAGGCGTAGCATCATTAAGATATAAATTGATAGCGACACACACCTGGCATGCCAGCACTCAGGAGACTGAAGCAGGAGGGTCATGAGGTCAAGGCCAGCCTGGGCTACATAGAGAGAGACTGTCTTGAAAAAGCAAATAAAGTGGCAGAAGTAGAACAATACCTGGGAGGCTCCATGGAAAAATGGAAAATGGGAAGAACTAAAGGTTTGATATCTGAGAATTATACATGTTTATTTTGCTAATTTTTCACACAGCACTAGATACAGTGCATTCAATCTGCTACTTCATTACAGAGATTCATCAGCACCAGGTGATGGTTTACATTACACAGAATCATAGTGGTTGTTAAAATGCATAACGTATTTGGGTCGTTTGAAAAATAGAAATACAAATAACTGTTACTCAGTTTGTTTTGACCTTTGCAGGGGAGGAGAGGAGATGATTAACTCCAGAATATAAGATTTGTTAAAATCTTAAAGTAAAATCGTCGTAAAAATACACTCTGTATTCTTAAAAGATCAAGTATCAGAAAGTTTTGAAAAGTTATATACCACTGAGCTGCACGTATGCCCTTGCATGTAGGAAATTCCTGAGTGGGCATTCAAGTTAGAGGAGAAGGGCTGGGGACAGTCGGGTCGCACCTCCTTATGTCCTTCCTGGCTACTCCATCTCCAGCCATTCCTATTCAACCCCAACAGTCACGCCATGCCCGGCATCTAAGCCTGCCTGAATTCGTATGTTCAGACCTGATTTCTCAATTTGGCAAAGCTTTTATGATCAGAAAAATTTCAAAATGGTCTATTCCTAATTGATCTTAAATAAATCAAACAATTCTCTGTGCTAACCATTTGCAATTGCAGCCGTACCATTTTCATGGCAGGAGAGTATAGGAAACTGGCCATGCCAACCAGATTGAGCATGGTTGGCACAGTTTTCTATTCCCAGCTTTAAATAGCATATGCACCTTTAGAATGAATCCCTCACTCTCTGAACTGCGGGGTCCAACCTCTTCTCTTCACCTCGAATCCCACCTCTGCATAGTACAGAAGCCAATGGATCACAAGGAGCCAGGCTGGAGCCAGAGAGGAGGAAGGGTTTGGCCTGTTTTGGTTAAACACTAAAGGATCTTTATATTCCACATTTCTTTGCATTTTACTATCTACAGAGGACTCTAGACCTCTGAGGTAACTGGGCCCAACTCTGCAATTACATCCGGATTTCAGTAAGAGACAGAATGTCTGAGTCTGATCCTAACCTCTTTAGGTAAAATTGTCTATGAATTGAAACTTTGATAAATGAGCAGAAATGAGGCAAGCCTGTCATGTTTTATATCCAGAAACTGGAAAGACTTTCTTAAACCATTTTTAGTGTCTCTAACACTAGAGATATTATTATTCTATTTAAAAAGTCTGTCCTAAAGCTCTAGTCTACATGAACACCTCATTTAATTCTAAAGTTACACTGGTGCTCATATGACGGGCTATATTTGGCACAACCATATTTTTTAGTGATTATTAAAAAAGAAACGTTTTAATACACATTTCAAAAAGGACATTCTGACTTCCTATAATTAACCCCGGGGAATCCAGAAGGGATTGTTGAGAGAGTCACAGCATGGCTCATTGCTACAAAAACATTTCTCTCAACTGAGTTTATAAATTAATAAGGTCCCTTCTATTAGAGAACCTAGTTAGCAGAGCATCTCTGCAAATATTACAGATTTAAAAGCTTAAAGGCACATCAAAGTCCTCTCCAACACTGTGAGTTTCCAAAGGTTCTGGCTCCAGTATTGGTTTTCTTTGTTCACAAGCATAGTTCATGGGAATGCTTCTGAGGGAGGGGGTATTTTTCTTCTGTGTGTCAACCAGTATGCATATTTCCTCCTCATTCCAAGGGTCCTTTAAAAATATTAATCAGCATAGTAAATGGAGAGGGAGATACTGCTATTTCAAAATTCACATGGAAACCCAATACTTAACAAAGGAATGGCGCAATGCCATGACTTCATTGGGACAGAGCATGTTTCGTGAGTTGAATGCTTCACTCTCTCCAGTAGAGGCAGGCCCCTGCCTCCACCTCACTAGACCTGTGCAGTTGAGCATCCTCCTGAAAGGTTCTTTTATTCAAAAGAGGGCCCCCTTGTCTACCCACAGCCTCTAATTTTAAGTTTCACATTAAAAGAGCTCAAAGATATGAACCAACCCTCAGCATTCAATCCTGGCTGACTAGAAATGCAGGGCTAGCTTCACTCGGACTCTGGTAGAAGCACCCGCAATAGTGCTCTTTCTGGATGAGGTCTAGAAACAAAAGTATCTAAGGTCCATGTAAATCTGTATTGCCTGAGAGTTGGCATAGGAAAGAGTATGAATCTTCTAGAAGAAACAAATATTACAACCGATAATACCGCGGTTGTTTATTTAGAAAAATACTGAGATACATAAATTGTATCTCATCTTGAAAGACACACTCATCCATCTACCTTCCTGGGACTGTTGATCTAGCTTCCATGTTTACTTGATAGACTCACAAAGACAAAACCAGCCAGCCACAAAAATGCATTTCTACTGAGTAGTATACATAGACCTTGTAATTGAAAGGTGAGAAATCTCAGGTTACATTTGGAGTTTCCTTGAGCACACAAAACTGTGGGCCTTGCCTTTACTACAGTTCTTTGATTGCCATTGTCCTCTTTTGTGAACCAAAACACAGTTCTTCCCAGGCTTTGGGTGCTGAGGGGGCCCTCTCTTCCAGTTGGTGAAAGCAACGGGTTCACCTCCAATCCACTCCCAGCGGCCAGTGCGGGCTTGGTTCTTCAAACCTAATGTGAGGCAAGAGAACATGCCAAGTATTCTTAATACATTCAAACTTAGGTACTGTGGCTATCATATTCTTTTTCTTCTACTCCCCTTTCAGTACTGGTATTGAATTTATGTCTCTACACATGCAAGGCAAGTGCTCTACCAGTGGGCTAGGTCTCCTACCCTACTCTGCTATTCTTCACTCTTTTGAGTGTGGTCTTAGTAGTTCCCCAGCTCGTCTTGAACACATGGTCTTCCTACCTCAGACCTCCAAAAATAGCTGTAATTAGAGGTGCGTACCACCAAACTTAGTCTATAGTTGATGTGGGAGTGTCATATATCAATCTGTTGATTTCATTGGCTGAGCAATAAAGAAACTGCTTAGCTTAGCTTAGAGCATAGATGGGAGGAGGAAACAGAATAGAATTCTGGGCGGAAGAGGAAGTGAGGTCAGACTCTGCTCTGCTCCCGGAGAGACTCGACAGCTCTGCTCTGGAGCAGAGACGCCATGCTTGCCATGCTACACTCTCCCAGGATGGACGAAGGCTAGAATCTTCCTGGTAAGCGCACCTTGGGGTGCTTACACACATCATTAGAAATGGGCTAGTCCAGGTGCGAGAATTAGCCTGTAAGGGCTAGAGTTCATGGGCCAAGCAGTTCTTTAAATGAATACAGTTTGTGTGTTGTTATTTCGGGCATGAGCTAGCCAAGCGGCCGGGGTGTTGGGGACGCAGCCCCGCCGCCGCTCCTATTTCAACATATAGTACTAAGTGTATAAAAAGTTATAAAAGTGTGAGTCCCAGTTCTAGCTCCAGGAGTAGGATTTGGGGATACAACGTGACACACTTAGGAGTATTGGACTTCGGTGCCAAGCAGATTCTGTCCTCTGGGTAGGTTACTCACCCTTTCTGCCTTTTAGTTTTCTCGTCTAAAGAATGAGCATAAACACAGTCTATACAGCTTTGTTGAAGATGAAATATGATGGCCCATGTAAAACTCTTACCCTAAACAAAGAACTCCAGGCAACTAAAGAATGCTGAGAGCGGGAGAGACGGCCTTTCCAGGGAGGATGCCCTCAGCTGCTAATCAACACCAATTAGTCAAACCTGAATTCATACACACAAGTTAATGTTATACGGACTGGGCAGGTTGTATTTGTATATTCAAATTTATATCATTATGCAATTATATGGTTATAATAATATATATAATTAAAGAATTAGAGGCCATGAATTTGAGAAAGAGCAGGTGGGGGTAGGGAAGTATTGTACAGTGGTTCTCAACTTTCCTAATGCTTTTCCCTTTAAGACAGTTCCTCATAACTGACCCCAACCATACAATTACTTCATCGCCATATCATGACTGTACTTTTGATATTGTTATGAATTATATTGTGAACATCTGTTTTTTGATGAAACCCCTGTGAAAAGTTTATTCAACTCCTAAAGGGTCACAACCCACTGTGTTAGAGGGGAGAAAGGGAAGGTGGGAGATGATAGAATTATATTCTAAGATTTTTTTAAAAAAAACTTTTTAACATATCTTAATGTCTACTTAATGGCAGCTGTTACTATTTTTGAATTTATATTTACTTTTATGTGTGTAAGTATTTTACCTACATGTAGGTCTGAGAATCATGCATGTGCACTGCCAGAAGAAGGCATAAAGTCCTCTGGAAATGGAATTACAGAGAGTTGTGAGCTGCCATGTGGGTGCTGGGAACCAATGCCAGCTCCTCTGCAAGGGCAGTCAGTGTTCTAAGCTGCTGAGCCATCTCTCCAGCCCCAGAAGCTATGATCATCCCTGCCACCTACCCACAAAACTCCTGTCCCAGGGAAACAGAGATTTTGCTGCCTATTATTCTTTCTTTCTGTTCTTTAAAAGCCTTTGTTGTCATTTGAATAAAATGCCCCACCCTGGGCTTATAGGGACTGGCACAATTGGGAGGTGTGGCCTTGTTGGAGTGGGTGTGCCACTGTTGGAGGAAGTGTGTCACTGGGGGTGGGCTTTGAGGCCTCAGTTCAAGCCATGCCCAGTGTGGCATTCTCTCTTCCTGCTGCCTGCAGATCTAGATGGAGGACGCTCAGCTCCTTCTTCAGCACCATGTCTGCCTGCACACTGCCATGTCCTGCCATGATGAAAATGGACGAACACTCTGAAACTGTAAGCCAGTACCAGCTAAATGATTTTCATTATAAGAATGGCTGTGGCCATGGTGTCTCTTCAGAGCAATAGAAATCCTAAAATAACCTTCATTTTCATTCAGAAGATGTTTCATTCTGCTACAGTTCCAATAAAAATCCATTTTCCTCCCCTTGCCACTCTACTCCCATTGGAAATTTCTGAAAATTAGATTCTAATATTCTAATAAGCATTCTAATACTCTAATATTAGATTCTAATATTCTACTAAGTATCTGTAACACTTAAGGAAGCATATCTCCTAATTCTCCTAATAGAAATTTTAAAAAGAAAAAGTACAAGAAAGGAACTCTGTGTAATGGTGGCACAGCCTGAAATCTTGCCACTCAGTCTTGATCATGACAAAGGTTCTTGCTGCCAGCATGTTTCCTTCCTCCACTAAAACTACAGCCAGGAGCACCCTGTCCTGCCCTGGATTACCTCCTGGGATTATTGATCAGATAACACGTGCCTCTGAGAACACAAAGCCTTAGAATCATTATGGATGCACAGACCACTCTTAGGCCATGTCTGAATCTGAAGACCCAGTCAAGCTTACAGGAAAAAAATGAGAACCAGAGAGTCGCTTTATGACTGTTACCCACACACACTGCCTCTCAGAGGAGCAGAGGGAACATTGACTCTGATGTGCCCTGAGAATTCTGCCTCTGACGTAAACTGTAAAGATTTGTTGTAACTATCAAAATCAGAAAAAAATATTAAAAATCTGAAAATTCAAGGATTAAGATTTAAAGTACATACAATTGTTGATTAGTGGTAAATTATTTCCAAAGTTAGCATGCAACTCTACTTATACATACAAATTCTACTTGCACATAAATTTCTTTTTTTATTCTAAACTAGCCCATGTCTCATAAAGCTATGCACCTGCTTTTTCACTTAGTACCTGGTCACAAACACAATGTAATATCTGTCATCTATAACAATATAGTATATAATTGTTGAATCAGTTAATATATACATAAGTTTTGTTACAGCTTTACTAGCTAACGTAAGGACAATAAATATCAACTGTGCCTTCACATAGGCATGCTATAATCTAATTTACTCCATTTATATACATTACTAAATTCTTAAATTTTAGAAACACTATTGTATTAAAATTTTTATTTACCAGTCTAACTACATCCCTAGTTATTTCTTTGAAATAGATGTACAAGAATGAAAGTAGTCCTCCAAAAAGCCAAAAAGTCTAAAGTTTTTTTTTTCTTGCTGCTAGGTATTGAACCCAGGGTCTTGTACATGCTCAAAATACGCTCTGTCACTGAACCGTACTCCTGGCCGTGAGACGGTTTTAGCTGACTGACCAGCTAACTATTGCATGCCATCAGTGGAAGGGCGGGGCAGGTATCAGTTCCTTTGCTGTTTGAGTGCTTGCTCCCTGCTCAGCAGAATGCAGACACTTACCTATCCAGAAGGGCTTTCGTCCACTGATATCCCATAACCACTGCATATGCCTCCTGGAGAAGATGGTCACAAGGTTGCCCTGATACCTGCACACACACAGATGAAAACAAGGATCTCAGCACCAGGGGGGATACATTGCTGCTCATACGATGTGCATAATAGAAATAGAAAGGAAGTTAGTAAATACGCAGAAAATGCTTTCGATATTTTAGTACTCCGCTTAGCTTTGATTAGTCTGTGGGGTAGGGGCCGGGCAGCACCAAGGGAAGCATCGTCATATTATATAGCTCTATTTACATCACAGTTCAAGGTAATTAGAATATCTTTTTGGAAATTAATAACTGTCTGCTTGTAAAGACTAATTAGATTAATTACTTAGTATGAAAATATTATAAAGGTTATCATCCCCTCCTCCTCCTTGGAGACAGGGTCTCATGTAACCCAGGCTAGCCCCAAACTCCACACATAGCCAAAGATAACTAAGCTTAAACTTCTGATCCTCTTACAGAATTTTTTTTTTCCTAGCTGGTATAAATTTGATAGTCATGACTTAATTTGACCAGTAAGGTATCCTGATTTTCTTCCCTGATAAAATGACTGGAAGTCTAAATTTTGAACTTGGCGTGTTTACTCAAATAACCCAATAAACATGGCTCTTCTGATAGCTCAGTGAAAGGAGACTAGGTCCATTGTCAACCCTCATCCACTTTACCGAGACGAGAGAAGCTCTTCCTGCCGGTATACACCATGCTCCCTCAGAACAGACTTCTCCATGAAGTCCACTAGCTGAGCAGCGAATCCTGGAAGCAGGATTCTATTACCTGAATTCCCCATAGAGCTTACTTAAAGCTCGTTAAAAACACTCCAACCAAAGCTGGTAGGTTATTTTCTTCTTGAAAAGAGAAGAAATGGGTTCGAAGAAGAAGCGGTTTGTAACTAACGTATGCACATAACCTATCATGGGGGCACGTTGTGTCCTGTAGAAATGCATGTATTACAACTCACAATACTAAAGGAGGGATTTAAAATGTTAAGGACTGGTGAGATTGCCCAGAGGATAATGCCAGGCCTGATGACTTGAGGCTTGGGGTCTGCGTCATGGAGGGAGGGACCTGACTGTCTTCCGAGCTGCGCTCTGGCTTCTACACGTGCATCACAGCGCTCAGGCACCACATGCCCATAGATGAAGGGGGGCAAAATATCATTTTTAAAAAAATTAAGTCAAACGACAAGAAAATAAATAAATCACAATGATTTTTCTTGCCTGATACACATTTGTTAACACGAAGACAAGCGGGAAATAAAATAGCAACACATATGGAGTTAAATAACTGCGCGACTAAACTTCGTTCATTTTGCCTATGTTTTTCCAAAATTCGGTAACTATAATTTGTTACTTAATGATTTTTCCTTCCACTAACATAAGATTTGCGGTTCTGTAGTTCAATGGTGCCTTACGGGCTTCCCGAGATCTCTAAGACTGCTGGAGAGCTCCAGGCTGCTGGACTGGAGCTTTATGACTTGGTTTTGAACCCATTCTTTACTGCTGGCTCACGCCTGACAGTCACAGCCGCTGCCGTGAGACATCTCCTCATACCCAGTGTGGTTATTCTTGGTGCTCTGGGCTCAGGACTCACGGTATTCAGCTTGTGCTAGACAGATGTGGGCTATCCCATCACTGTGGAGCGCTGGACTAAGAATGGGAGAGGCAGGATCCACTTCCCGCTTGGAACCTCTGTCTCCTACCTGGTAATTTTCTTACCGAATGCCACCAACCTCACAGCCATCACTGGGATGGATGTAGGTTTATTTCTGGATGCCTAGCATCTCCCCTGCTTGAAAAAATTTGAAGCTATCTTTAAAGCAGACTTTACAAAATGCATTTCAGTTGCTTAAATACAGTTCTAGTTTTCTGTTTAACTCTCCAAAAAAACGAGATGTTCCCCTACAAAAACAAAGGACCAGGCAGAAAAAATAGCTATGTCTCACCTATGCAAAATATTAAAGCCACGGTTCACAAAACAAATGTTTTGGCATGTGCATGGTGGCTTTAAGTAAAAGAAATAAATGAATAATAAATAAATAAATAAAATTTTCCTGTTCATTTCACTCAAATACTTAGAAAATACGGTAGATACTCTCTGTGTAGACATGTGTATTTATAGATATAAGATTGAAATATATAGGTAATACATATAAGTAAAAACCTTCAGAAACTCTAAAATGGAAAGGATTCAATGTCCAAGAGTAGAAAGAGAGGCTTTACTTTTTCTGGCTATAAAAACAAACATCTACTTCTTCAAAAGATTTTGCATAAGTCCCGAAATTTCAGGGCAACTCTTTAAGGGGAGGCCAGCAGGGGTTCCAGACGCTCCTGTGGGACCGGGAAACGGCACCATAGATAATGGTCTATAATAATAGAATTACCAAATGTACAATGACTGCCTTAGGAAATGAGCAGATGAGATTACAATATGTAAATTCAAGAAATGCCTAATCTAGCAGTCTGGCTCCTTTGGGTTAGTAAAATAATAAAACACCACTGGAGAGGCAGAGAGATGGGAGATAAAGATCGCGCTGAGTTAGTAATCTGATTAGGGACAAGGGATAACATACAATTTACTGTTCTCATTGAAACACAGACATTGTAAACGTCCCTTTGGAAATAAAAAAAAAATGTCAGACACATACCAAGGAGAGACCACAGAAACAGCACAGTATAAGATGACAGTCCCTCAAGCCCAATCAAAACACAATCTGTTTGTGTACTAACAGTAGAATCTAAAGCCATTTGCTAAACTAGCCAATGGTAAAGTAAAGCTTCAGGTGACAGAATGCAAATGTGTGACTTTAACTTAACAAACGTGACTGAAGGTCCCTAGAGAAATACCCAGTTTCAAGCCAGCAAGGCTGGTGAACAAGAGCAGAGGGATTCAGAAAGTATGGGGTGAAGGAAGCCGAAGGCCCAGGCTGAGACTAGAGCTGAAGGGTGACAGACTCAGAGACAGCTTGGCTAGAGACGGGACTTACTACCCCCCCAATGTTCCTCCTGAAATCATATATTCAAATCCCAGTGGCCTTTTTAAAAGTGACTGAAACCAATGTACATCTCCAATCATTTTCCTTGTCTTTCTGAAGTCAAACGCTTGCTAAAGTACCACGCAAATAAGATGTGTAACATTTGAACTACCATTGGAAGTGCAGAGGCTTTCAGTGTTACCTGAATGTCACATTACCTTACCTGCCCTCGAATGCCATCAAAGACGGTATTTGATAAACGACTTAGTTTCCCAGTCAATAAGATAACGTGCAACTTGACTTCATTTCATTGCTAGTTAGGTACTTTCTTAAAATATGTTCCTAAAACTGTTCCCTAAGACCAGAATGTACTAAATAACTTGGAAATAATTTGGACAACAGTGGCTCTGAAGCTACTTAGCTTAGCTATTAGCTCACGTTTGAGCTAATAGTGCAATCACTCTGACTCCCTTGAGCCACCAGGGAAGCCAGACATTTTTCAAGACAAAAATCTTTCATTTACAGTATTCCCAAATGTCAATCATGTTCTGCTATATGTAATCAACAGATAGTACTGGAAACTCATATTTATGGCCTGAGGAATTCTTAAATTGACTTATAGTAAAATATGAACTCAGTAAGTGCTAAATACAGGCACTTAAATTCTGAAATATCTACGTTCTTAATAGAGCTTTATGAGAAAGAGATTTGGGAAAGGCATGATCTGAAGGCTGTACAGCATTACTAATGTAAAATGCATTTGTTGTGTAAGGACAATTGTACTGAGCTATGCTGCCTAGTCCCTAAGGAATAAGGAGTTATTTCTGTGTTGGTCTGCGTGACCAGTGCTAACGGACAGTTTTTGAGGTGTGTTCTAGTCTAGACTTACTTTATTCCACCACAAAAAGTTAAAACATGAATCTATAAATTCAAAACTTGATTACATTTTGGTTTTCCCCCAAAGGGTTAGTTGGGTTCCATTTTAAAGTTTTATTTCTTTGCTGTGAGAGATACAAGACTTTAAAATACACGCTTAGGAAGGCTTGTGTTAGATTTGCCTAACACTGAGCTAAAATAGACACACTTGTCAATGCATATGTGGTGAGAAAGCCCCTGTGCTTTGGCGTTCTCTCGGGGAGTGGCGTTCTCTTTCCTTGCCAGCACATAGAACCAGGTCAGGCTAGCCTAGGGCAGGGTGCTGAACACTGAATTCCAGGTGAAGACTTAGGTTAAGTGCTTGGGGAAGTAGACAGGACTCTTAAGTTAATTTCAGCCTTGTGTTTATGATGAACATGAGTAAACCAGAGAGTATTAACAAAACTATGAGGCAACTCTGTAACTAGTAGGCTATTAATCATTAAAAGCTGGCTGCAAAAAAAATACAAATTTTTTAAAGGTATTGGGAGACTGACTCAGGGAGACCAACGAGAAGGCATCAACAGTACTACTCCAGGTGGGCAGTATGTTATAAAAAGGATTTGTAACGCTAAGAAATTAGATTATAATTTCAGAATCAAAAATAGATATTCAAATAAGAAAAACACCTGCCTACTTCACACCAACATCTTTGTACGGATGCAAAGACAGTTCCCAGGACATGTTACCTTTTTCCTCAACGTATGGACAATCCATAACCAGTTTGCGGTCATCTTGAATTTTAAACTGCAAGGCCATCTAAAAAAAGAAAGAAAGAAGGAAAGGAAGGAAGGAAGGAAAGAAAGAAAGAAAGAAGAAAGAATATATCCATGGGATATAGCTCAGTAGTAGAACATGTGACCCGAATTTATCAAGCCCCTGGGTTTCCCCTCCAACACACACGCACAAACACACACACATATAACCGTGGGTGTGCGGGAGGCAACACAGTCACTGAAATCACTTCTGCACAAATATGAAGACCTGAGTTCAGATTCCCAGGATCCAAATACAAGCTGGGCATGGTGGCACGTGCCTACAATCCCGGTGCTGTGTAGACCAAGAGACAGGTGGGTCCTTGGCATCTCCTGGCCAGCAACTCTGAGGGAGTCAGAGAGTGCTGGGTTCAGTGACAGATTGTATCCAAAAAAACTAAGATAGTGACTGAAGAAGAAACCTAACTTTGACTTCTAACCTCCAGAGGCATACACAAACATGCCCTCACCACACCCCAGCAAATAAAGAAATTAATTTTTAAAAGTAACCCCAAAAGCTGACTGAGAACTGGCTTACTGGGGACTTGCTGCATGCTTTGGGAAGCACTGGAAGGAAATGGCTGAAGTCACAGGTCAGGCTCTGTGGTTGAGAGCTAGCCACAGTTTCGTGGGGATGAACCAATAAAGCAGCTTTCAGGTTTGAGCTTGGGAAATTCCCATTCTGTTTGTCTACATTTTACCAAGAGACCCCTACACCATGACCTTGACAACCCGGACAGCAGGATACATCCACCACCCTCGCTTCTGCCAGTAAGATCCATGCCCCTCTCGATTTGGTAGCATTTTTCTCCTGGTTAGCAGGGAGAGCTTCCTTCCAGGTTAACACCCCAGCTCTCTCAAGGAGTAACAGAGCAAGACACTATCCCCTAGATAAACTTCAAATAGCTGTAGGATACCTGGTTGTTTTAATAAAAGGATGTCTAACTTATTCTTCAGCATGCAGCATGTAGCAACATATAGAGTTAACTAATTTTTAAGAGTTAAATGTCTGGATTTATATTCTATTACCAACTTACCAACACATCCCCTAGGCACTGATGAACCTCTATCAAGACTCTATCTATAGTTAAAATATAAAATACACAAGTAACAAAAAATATGGTTGACTCTCTCAGGTTTTAAATACTTTATTAGCTTAAAAAAAAAGTCTAGAAGGAAGGTTGGGTGTGGTGGCACAGCCCCGTAATCTCCGGTTTTCAGGAAGCTGAGGCAGGAGAGTTGAGCCCATGATTTAGAGGACAGCCTGGGCAACATAGTGAGATTTTTGTCTCAAAAACAAAACAAAACTGACTAGGTAAGTGCACAGATAAGCAGAGATCTTTATTTAATGTGATGGACTTTGACACAGGTATTACACGCACATAATAGCTATATAGACAAAGACGAACACTTTCCGTTCCTGGCACTGGAAAAGTGTTGTTCCTTATCCTCTCACTGACTTTGAAAACCCTTTGTTATTGAAGCCGCCTAGATTAGATTCTCCTACACGTGTACATGGGATCTCAGTATCCTACTGTGTAAGGCTGTATAGACATTCTGTTTGTTATTTATCCATAATGTACCTACATTGTTGGAGGTTTCAGAGATCCCGTCATAATGTATATAAATGTATTATCTCCATGACGGAGAAAATAGCTAGTACTTTCATAAATCAATAACAAAAGTGACCCAAATTATTATCATTGTGAATAAACATAAAATTATTTTGAATTTTATAGCATATATTTTAATCTCTTGAAGGAGTAGCTGGGTATAGAATTACTAAGTCACAGGGAACATAACCTTATTTGAAAAACTATCAGACAATGCCACAAAGTGGATGCGACCTCGTGTGGTTCCACATGTAACAACCCAGGAGCGTTTTCTTTGCTGTACGCCCTTATCGACACTGGTCTTGTCATCTTGTGATTGTTTTTTAATCTTTTAGTGACTGTAAAGTGTTTTCATCTCCTCCTACCTTGTCTCTAACGATGCTGAAGATCTTTTTCACTACCGAGGAACCTACTGTTTATGTTTTTCTTGAGAGGTCTCCAAGTCATTTATAAAGTGTGTTTTCGTCGTGCGTCTGATCTGTGTGCGTTGGCACAGGTGTGTGATCGGCAGAGGACAATGTTGTGGAGCTGGTTCTCTTTTTCTCCCTTCACACGAGTCAGCCGGCTTTCCTAGGCACCTCGTCACCCTCTCTGCTATTGCCATGATTTCAGTTGTGTTTTCGTTATTCATTTATAGGAGATTTATCCCCTATTCAAGACCTTTATCAGATAGGCGGTTTAAGAACAGCTCTTCCTGAATGTGGTTTACCCTTTCATTTTCCTAATGGTGTCTTTTAAACTTAATAAAGTATAAGATATGATCAATATTAACTAGAAATTACTGTAGTTTCCGTTTTCAACAGGAATGCATATTAGTGTGATTACATCGTTTGGATAAAATCCAGCTTATCAAATAAAAAGGTTGGTCAAGGATTGCTACATGTGCATTTTTAAAATCCTTCTGGATCAGATGAATTTTGTTGTTATTCTCTGACCACAAGTCATCTTTTATTGAATGTTACCCAATGAGCCTTTGTCCTACTTGCCTGGCTTTATGGGCATCAAGGCCTCCAACATTGCCAGAGGCAGGATGCCAAGGCCTTTCATTACCCGGTATTTTAAAATCAATGGGCATGGGTGTCTATTATCTGAAGGGTAGGAGGGAGAGGAGAAAATATCAGAACCTACAGAACTTTTTCCTTAAAAGATGGAGATAAAAGGAGAAAAAGAAAAGAACGCGGCACTAGTCTGGCCGTAACAGGAAGACCTCAGCAGACAAAGCACCCATGCCAGCTACAAATCCATTCTGAACCATGGACTCCCCTTCGTCTCCTTAGACCAAGCTGGACAGACTTTAGGTAATACTTATTTAGTGACTGATGCAGGCCTACGGTTCCATGTGAAAATAAAGAAAGCATCAGGCCATGTGACAAAGGGGTCCTTACTGTTCTCTGCAAGCTCGGGTAGCAGTGGTCCAGGTGCCTTTCCTCTGTGTGACCAAGGTGTGGCAATAGCCTGAGTGAAGATGCCATCCAGCTGGGCAGGATCTGTCCTCCAGGCCCTGCAAAACAATTGTCAGTGCTCACATCTGAATGGACTTGATAATCTGGAGTCGGCCTCCTCCCTTGAACGGGGCAGAGGCAGACTTCACTGTAATTTCCCATCTGAGGAGACAAAAGGCTTCCTACGGAAATCACCACCGCAGTCAGAAATGGTTCAGTTTTATAGCACTGACATTTCGATAATTAAACAAAACTGACTGATTTACTACTATATTTTGGATCTAAAAAAACACTTTGTAGCATTTTTTTTTTCTCACGGCTTTCCAGCTTTAGTAACAACAGACAAAGCCTGGGTTAAGAATCACATGTCCAACCGCTCTGCAAGATCATCACAGGGCGTACCACTAAAGATACTTGGCTACCCCACCAGTGCCCCCACCTTGGTTTGGGGGCTCCAGGCTTTCCAGGTGGTCCCATCACATAGATACAGTCTGTGGGTGCCTTCTTCAAAATGAAACAGTCCCTTTAACGCCACAGAGCAATTCTTTGGAAACGAGGGCAGCTGACCCTGTAGGGACAAGCGGTAGTTTAGAATTGATTTAACGTAAGTTAATAACACACGACTATGTCTGCAGGGCAGCGTTTGTGTTGAGCAAGCCATCCCCAAACATGGTCCATTTTGTGAATTAAGAGTGGTTATGGCCCAGACTGTCAGCTAGAAGGCAAACAGGAAAGGGAGAATCCCATACCTGTCTGGGGAAGTGTGAGCCGGCTGGGGATTCCACCTTATCAGCTAGAGGCAATTCTGCCACCGGGATTGTCTTCTGTGGCTGCCTAATGACTGATAGTTTGGCCTTCCGTTTGTGAGCAGAGAAATCGTCACCGTCTAGTTTCAAGGAAACTATGCCCTGATACTTGAGGAAACCAACAAACAAAAACAATGAGAAAAACAAACAAACATCAAGACAGCAAACAAAAACTTTGTGCTAATAATGAGGATTTAAAGAATCGTATCAACTCAAAGAGGCAAAAGGATTTTTCTTGATCACCCAATCTTCTAAAGGAAATTTCAGAATGAAATTCAGATAAGTAGACTAAGAGAAAAGATAAAATAATCTCACAAATGTTTCCATCCGTGAAGACGACGTTTAGCAATGCTCTATGCTTACATTGTACATGGTGTCTGTTCCATTTCTACAAACGGAGGAAGGGTGGACCTGAAATCGACAAAGGACATAATGCACACAAAGCTGACTTTAAAACAAGGAGCAGCCTACTCTGTCAAGGTCCTGTAACAACTGAAATTTTAAAAGAATATTTCCTGAGGCTTTTTTTTTTCATGCCAAATTCAATAGAATTTTCTAAAGCATCATGTCTAACCGCAGCTGACCGTTGTGTTGATTTCTGTACCCACTCTACTGGGCAAAGGAAGTGGCTTTAGTTTTCCAGTGCATCCACTGCACAGAAAGATTCAGGAGAACACACACACGTGCACATGCACGGAGGAGAATGTATCTTGTTAGAGTCATTGCTTCCACACCCAAGGGGGTCACTTAAATGTGCTTTCATTGTAGGGTCGCTGATGACTCCCTATCTGCCTTGGTCTAAAAGGAGCCAAAGCAGGATTCATAGGGCTGAATGAATGTAGCTACCACTTCACTTGGCACAGTTAGCGGAGTGGGTCAGCATGATATCTGCACACAAAAAGGCACTGCAAAGAACTCACTACGAGAACCCAGTTTCTGCGGCGTCTCAGAGACTCACCACTCTGTACCCACACATCCACTCCCAGTATGCCCCCATCCTTACTGGTTTGCCATTCCCATGGGTCCTCATCTTCCTCTGAGAGAGGTCTGTGGGATCAAAGCCCTGAAGGGCATCTCCTTTGGTGAGAGACGGAGGAGGCCCTCTTTCCAGCCGAGGAGAGCCAGCCGTGGTGAGTGAGGATGACCCTGGGCGCAGCGGCTGCCCGCTGCCCTTCCCCCATGCGCTGTGCTTGCTTTGGTTGAAGGAATTTGAAGGATGGCACCGTCCTGGAGGCATGCAAGATGGCAGGCGATCAGTACACCACACAAACACATAAGTGATGGCATCAACACAGCTCCTGAAACAGCTTGTCATTAAACCTAGACGGATGAATTTCCCACCAGATGTTGCCTTTTTCCCATTTGCCAGAAACGCCTTCTCTCTTCATCAGTTTCCACCTGGGAAAGCAGTATCCTCCTGCACACGGATAGGGTGATTATAAAGTCATGAAATCCATCTCACAAATCATAGATGAAAATCATCGCCATGGCTTTATAATCATTCCAGACACTTAGGAAACCGGCTCGCTCCCCTCCTTCTGTGATCCTCATCAACATGGAAGGCTTAGTCGCCGGTTAAGTACCACCCCACATGCACTTTGAAAGTATTCGGTTTTCCTCCTGTCTTTTAGAGGTGGAAACCGGGATTGTTTAAAGATGCCATGTGATCTAGCAGCAGCTATAAACATTTGCAACCAACTACATACAAGGGAACAAAACGCTAGCGAATGTCAGGAGAGACTTCTACTGGAAACCTTGACTATCAGTGTTCTAGGAAGGCACGAAAGACAAAACAAAACAAAAACCAAACCAACAGATGAAAAAAGAAAAAAGAAACCAGGCTAGTGAAATGACTCAGCCGGCGAAGATGCTTGCCACCAAGCCTGACGACCAGCGTTGGATCCTGGGAGCCCACATAATAGGAGAGAACAGATTCCCGCCGGAAAACACCATAAGTAAAAAGTGATTAAAAATTAAAGTACAATAACAAACCTCAACCAAAAAGAAAACAAAAAAAAAAATGACCTACAGACAGATCCTGTCTGGATATTTATTTTAGTCTTAGCTACCCTGATTTCCAGCGCGGAGCCTTTTTCGCAAGCTCAGCCAGTGCTCTGCCACTGGGCTATGTTCCCAGTCCTGGGACATCTTTGTAATTTTATATTTGACACACTTAATGTGAGCGGACATTTCTGCTGGAGAAGAGGTACACATGGTGAGGAGGAAGGTGGGACGAGCGATGCCGTGGAAACGTGGGTCTACGGAGCCAGGGAGACAGCACCCATTTTGGTTACAGGGTGAGCGGGGCAGACGATGGCTCACAGGTGAGAAAACAAATGCAGATCGCAGGCATGACAAGCATACAAATAAAGGCTTAAACCGGGACGCCACGCCGGACACATCAAATGCCACGCCACGTAGATAAGAAACCAGAAGCAGAGGGCCTTTGGCAGGACAGAACCTCAGGAGTGCCAAGGGCTTTGCTTTCGGCTTTATTTGCAGGTTGGTCTCCGCGTACCCTTCCCAGGACGGTTTGGCTCCACATCACCAAATGATTCATTAGTATTCTCCAGCTGCCCCCAAATCCCCAGCCAGCTGCATCTTCACGTCTATTTCTCTCCAATTCCTTCCTTTCTTAGAATTTCCCTGGTCACACTACAGTGGGAGCTCCAGTGCTAGGCACTGAGCGCTCTCTTTAACAGAAGAAGATAATTACAGCCCTGCGAACTCTGGGGGAAAATAATTGTCGATAGCTTCTCACCAACATTGTTTCCCCCTTGGTGAGAACAACAAACGCTTAGGAAAAAAAGCAACCGGGCCACTGACTTGTTGCTTTTCTGCAGCCATTGCTCCTAGCAGGAGGAAAACCACATGAAGCCCAAACCAGAATAAAGAAACCAGAGTCATGATGGAGGCGGCTTTCTTGACAAGAAATTACACATTTTGACGTGAAGGTGTTATCAAGCACGCTGGCTGCTGTAAGCCAGCAGCCATGGCGCCAGGACCGCTCCTGATTTCAAGACGAGGATCAAAAGAATACCTCCTTTTGAGTCCAAAATTTTCACTGCAGCTTTTGTCTTTGTGCCAAGAACGGCATTCACAGGGGAGTTCAGAATTACTTCAAAGACCTCATCATCTTCCTCTAATCCGTCATAGGTAATTGCTATATTCCACATCTTAGTTGACATTCCTACAAGAAGTAAACATTTTAATTACTCTTTAATTGCTATTTCAATCACCTAGGTGTCAGAGAAATATATTAATTAACATGTCTACAGCTAGACTGCAGTAGTCCGAGTGAGCTATTGTACTGCCACCAACTCGCTGAGGCCCTGCTGTTCTTCCAAATAATATAAAAAGACGGCATTTGTTCCTGGACAATGATGGCCGGCCTCAATGCAAACACTGTAACAAAAAGTAAGCTGTGCTACACAGGGGGAGAGAAAAAGGTTGGTAGACAAAATCCCAGGCATTCACTTTCCTCCCGAACCATCCCCTCCGTTCTTAAGGATAAAATAGCTACTACAATCTGAAAATCTTAGAGTTGCAGAACTCTTGAGATGCTGCAGCAGGCAGAAGAGATTATTGGATGGTCCTTCAGGCACCTCACAGAATCCTTGAAGTGATTCGTTTTCACCGACAGCTGCTTGCCTCGGCTGCTCTCCCTCCCCAGATCTTCTAACCCACGGCTGCTTTTCCTGCAGATGCAATGTTCGGCAGTTGGATACTCTCCTTGCGAGAACTTACGGGCTGAAGGTTATAGACACAGGCTGGTCTAGCCCCCCTTTCTCCTCTCTGCCTCGATCATGGAGTATAAACAAGTTTATTCCATATACACTTCTGAATTTACTGTAAGTTTTCGTTCACTAAGCTATCCCAGCCAATCCGGCCCATCCAGATGGAAGGCAAACCAAACATGAGAGCATTCAGTCTGGAAGACACTCAGCCGTTTCTGTGATGGGAACTGTAGGGCACCTTTCTGGATTTATTTAGAAGGGAAGGTGAGGGTAGAGATGAGCAAGCCACGGGGGACACAGGGCAGTAAGAGGACAGTTTAGCCTCTAGGGCAAAGTTTGAAAAGTCTGTCCTACCTCCGCTGCCTAGGGGTGCCGAGAAAGGAAGCTCTATAAGGTGGTTAAAGACCGTTTCCCAGGCTTCTCTTCTGAAAATTGACCTTTCTCCTTGCAGACTGACATGTCCCTAACTTTGCCATCCACAGTCTTGAAGGTATGTCTCATAGACATTTTACGACTGAATCAGTGCCTCATTAATCCCGTCGGTATTCAGTGAAAATTGAAATGGTTCACTTCCCCTGTATCTGGCTGCTTGTGTGTGTGTGGGGGGGGGAATAGGAGCATCTGCAATAATTTTGGTAAACAGAATAAGCTGTTGGCCGATTTATGACGCCTGCAGCGTCGACTACGTTCTCAGGTTAATTCTTTTTACAGTCTTTGCAAAGACAAAGTTCAGTTCAGAAGCTGAACTGTCTAATATAAAATACTAGTTAATTTCCAGCTCATAGATGGATGAGCCTGTCCACCAAAATTTATGTTTTGTCCGGAAGTTCTTGCCTTTGCATCAGAAGCTATAGGGAACACCAGAAGCACAGTATAATCCAAGTTCTGACCTAAAGGAGTTTGAAACTTCTTGGAGAAGACAAGACAAATACAGTTGTCTTAGAGTATCCAGGAGAGTCGGTCCCAGGACTCCCACTGGTTGGAAATATCTGCAGCCATGTCTGAGTCCCCTTGTCTATAGCCTATGCAAGTCTCCTGTAAACTTTAGGCTGTCTCTAGATTGTCTTTAATACTAATACAATGAACGTTATCTGACTACTGTATTGTCCCAGGTATAAAGACAAGAAAATCAAAGATTTTGCCATCAGTACAGACAGAATGGTTTTTCTGACTACTTTTTGATTTGTGTTTGGTTGGACAGGTAGATGTAGAAGCCAAACTTCTCTAGCCCTTCTACAGATATACCAGAAAGTCAAATAACTGTTAAAAGCTATGTATGATTATTTATATTATTATAGATATATAGTATTGTAGATGCCTGTAGGACCCACACACACATTAAGGAAAGAAGCAGTCTTAGCAAAGTTGGGGTTTGGGTCAGGAGTAGGAAGGTGGATCAGTTGGATGGAGAAGTCATGTCTGGGGAAAGGAGACCACCGACCCATGGGTAGATTCTGTAGTCACGCTACAGAGAACGAACACAGGTGGCCAGATTTTGGCTTCAGACAATGGCTCATGAGGGAGGACTTCACGGACACTGTGAAAGTGAACGCTTTAGAAAACTGAATTTGAGAGACTCGGGGGCTTTAGAGGCAGCTGTGGAAATGAAATGAGCGTGAAAAGGGGTGGACGATGAAAACAATCTGTGAATACTAAGAGCGTTAATATTCGGATAACTGTTCTGACCGCCAAGCCTCATAATGTGAGGTACAATTTAAATGAAAATCCAATAAAAACATCTTTCCAAGCCTCAAGCAGCTGCCCTTCTGTTTGAAAATGTATTTTAGAAAAATGATAGCATCATTGCTAAAGCATCCAACCAACCAAAACCCAACAACAACAACAAAAACCAAAAAGGGCCTTAAAGGTTTTTGCTGAGTCTTATGGAACAGAACTCTTCTTTTGTGGGCTTCTGATTTGTTGACGTACATTTCAACTTTGTTTCAAGCCTCCCAAGTGTGGGGGTCACCCTCTCAGATTAAGGAGATTGGGAGCAGAAATTTCATGGCGGTTGTTGGGTTCCCTGCTTCCTCCACTTTGCAGGTGCAAAGTGTTCCTTCACTCCCTGAGATACACCTGGGTCTTCAAAAGGCTGGAACCACTCCCTTCCCCATTTCCAGAAAATGAAAGGTCCTGGGGTAGAGAAGAGGTGGCCTTTCAAACAAACACCCTCCCCCCTTTATGGAGTAAGTGAATTCCTGGATATCTTCCTACAAAGCAGATTTCTCTGTTGAGAGACATTCTCTCAATATTTTTTAGTAAATGCCACATTGGAGAGCTATTCCTTTGGAAAACATTTTGACTTTTCACGATGATGAAGATTTGATTAAGAATGCATCAAATCTTCCAGGGGCACATACTTTAAAGGAGAGTGCTCGTTTTCTTTAGAGTATTCGCACAGGCACTTAAACACTTCAGGTTAGTCCCAACAGCTGAAAGCATTCCTAGGACTCCTGTTTGCAAAGTTAGGTAAAGCCCTACAGCTCAAGCCTTCGCCCCACCCAAGACAGAGTTCCCCAACACAGAAAACCATGCACGGGATCGCCCGTTCTTTCTCTAGTATCAGGAAAACTGATGTTTCCAGAGAAACAAATTGATTGCTCTCAGCAAAAGGGAAAGGATGGAGTTGGGGACATCTAAAAGAGGCAAGGATTTACAATATGAAAGTATATAAACATTTACAGGACCTGCAGATGTGGGGAATTCTTTAATTCTTTAAAGTAAGGCTTCATGATATTAAATTATTTCTGGCTTAATAAATTCCAAAATCATGAGCATCCAAGCATGTGGCTTTTAAAAACTGTATAAAATATGCTTATATTATTTTTCAATGTATAAACAATCCCTAAAATCCTAAGACTATTGGTGCCCCACCCCCGAAGTCATTAGTAGCTATCAAAACAGCATGTAAATTCTTCTAGACAAATGGGCATTTATCTTATGCAGTGGACTCTCCAAGAGATAAATTTCTGAGTCTCCCCTAGTGTGATACATTCTAGTTCCTTTCAACCCAAACAGATCGCCTGGGGTGGGGTGGGGTGGGGCTGCTGAAAACCTAACTTGTAACAAACGGCTAAGGATAATGAAAAGGACATACGGCAAAAATGATTGACTTTCAAACACGTCCTTTAAAACACGAGGACAAAAAGAACATTAACCCTTTGGCAGTAGAGCTGAGGGCAGAAGAACCTGCAGAAGCCTGACGATAAACGTCAAATCCAGAGCAGCAATAATGTGGTTGGCCTAGAAAACCAACTCATCCGTGTTGGAAAGCTCAATAACCCTAGGAGGCTAACGACAATATCTGAGCTGTTACAGTCAAACCAAAGGCTCACTGTTCCGGGCCGGATTCTATCCCTCCAGAGCTTATATTTTGAGGTCTTCCTAAGCTAACTGCCGGGACGTCAGGATGGGACCCTATTTGTAAATGGGGTAACGGCCTGAGTAAGGGTGTTAGCATGAGGCTATCGTGGAATGGGGTAGTTCCTTAACTTCAGTTTGCCGAGTCCTTATGACAAGGGAGAATTTATCCGCAGGGAGAGACGAGGGTCAGGGTGATACAGCAGGAGGAAGGACCAGCAAAAGGCACATAAGGAAGGGACAGGATAGATTTTCCTTCAGACTCACATGTTGACTGAACAGCCTCTAGAACTGCACGGCAATAGCTGTGTTTGTTTGTTTGTTTGTTTTTCTTTTCTTTTTTTTTTTTTTTTCTGAGACAAGGTTTCTATGTAGCTTTGGAGCCTGTCCTGGAACTAACTCTTGTAGACCAGGCTGGCCTCGAACTCACAGAGATCCACCTGCATCTGCCTCCCGAGTGCTGGGATTAAAGGCGTGCGCCACCACCGCCCGGCTTTCCTACTTTTTCTTACGCCATCTTTTTCCCTTTTGCGAGTTGGGTGGGGGCTGCCTCTGCCTCCAGAGTGACCCGCCTGCTTCTACCCCTCTTGGTTTTTTTTTTTTTTTTTTGGTTTTTCGAGACAGGGTTTCTCTGTGGTTTTGGAGCCTGTCCTGGAACTAACTCTTGTAGACCAGGCTGGCCTCGAACTCACAGAGATCCACCTGCATCTGCCTCCTAAGTGCTGGGATTAAAAGCAAGCGCCACCATTGCCCTGCACAATAGCTATGTTTAAAACGACCCAGTTAGCAACACTTTGTTATGGGAAAACAATATAATCTTCGTATTCTATGCTTCTTGAGAACAACACTAAGACATTCCTTTCCTAATACTAAGATCCTCAGTTCGGGGATGAAGACATTCAGTCATTTAGTGTCGAGTGAGCTTATACTTGGTAGAGTTGTCACAGTGCCAAACACCTCTGCAGCAGGCCTGGCTTTTTCTCTAACACTTCTCCTTCTCCGTTTTTCTTAGGTGAGTGATCCACATCCATTACAGACCATAGGGAACAAGGGAGAGTCACACAGAACAAGGAGATAGATAAACCCATCCCCAGGAGGAGCCTAGAAGGGCAGTGTCCAGCCTCTTGCTTTAAGGCAGATTTTCCCAGGGAAGCAGTGAATTTGTATTTGTGCTTCAGCCTTCTTCCTCTTCCTCTTCCTCCTTCTGCCTCCCCTGGGAAATCTTCCAGCATTTTCTTTACCCCAAACTATGGCTTACACTTTGGGTTCCAAAGCACTGTTGGCAAATATTTTTATGTCTGTGTGCTGCATACAATGAGCATCTTCAGAAGAAGCCAGAGTTTCATATTTTACATTTCGCACCTCCCAAGATTTTCCACAGATTTTAATCAAAGTAAATACTATTGAATTAAATAATAATTTTCCCTGAAAGCACCTTATATCAACTTATTTCACAAGAAATCATTTAGGTCATTAGGAATCTATATAATCCTAACACTTGAAAATTTTCTACTAAAATATGTGGTTATTAAATTACCATTAAATTATAATAATATTTAAATTATCTTATTTTTCTAGATTGTCTTGGATATTTCCTTTGATTTTTTCTGTTTATTATTTGCTATGATTTTTTTCTGTTAAATAAATATTCACTTCTAATAAAAAACATATAAGGGCGGAACTTCAGGCCAAACTCATCTGTTGAGAATAGGGTGGTGCGGTTCCCCAATGATGCTCTGCTTGGCTGGAACTGTACAATATCCTGTCTTCCCAGCAGTCTCCAGACAGCTTATAGAACATGAAACAAACTGGAAACACAAAACGTACCTGGGTCAAACTGGATCAGTTTGGAAGGCGTGACAGTAAAATCCTTTCCAACTACAGCTGACACTTGGTTGACCTTAGTGGGGGAAGAAAATCTCATTTAAAAAATAAAAGCAAATGTTCTGCACTGGAGAAACATTTCCTCTCCTGCCATACTAGACTAAATTCATGGTCTCGAGTCTGTTTTTAATGCAAGGTAAGATTTTAAAAATTATAATAAACCATTTTGGGTCCAGACTTTGTGGTATGCTTTAAAAAAAAAAGTTAACTGGTTACTTCTTCTTTAAAGTTATCCAGTTATTGGAAAAAGTAGAATAAAGTTTAAAACCCTATTGTTCTCTTTGTTATGAGTGCGTTTTATTCCAGAAGGGGTGGGGGCACGCAGCCCTGAGAGTCTGTGCGCTGTTAGCCAGCTCAGAGGGCTTCTGAAGGTTCCATGGCACTGAGAGCCCTTAGGCCAGATTAACCAGACAAGTCCTCAGCATTGCTTTCCTGCTGGGATGAAACCCTCACTCTGCCCCAACATGAACGAGAGCCTTGTGGGGCTGACAGACCTGGTAAGCAGCTTTGCGAAGGGACTCCACACCTGGGACCGCAGCCTTAAAGGCCTTCTCTTGGAAGCTGGGAAAACGGGACACTACCCTGGTCTAAAGCGACCACTGACGGCTCCACTGGGTCCCTGGTCCAGGGCTAAAATCTAAAGAGGCATATTTAGGGTTCTGACGCCATGGCCTTAGATCCCCAACGGGAGCCTACATGTCTGTGGTGTTCTTGGAAAAGGCCACTGAATGAGCCCTTGGGTGACCATCGCCAGCAGCTGCTAATTTTGCATATTTTTAAGATGTTGAAGACGGTCAAGACAGCAAAAGGAATGAAGTACCCAACTTGAAGCTCTAAAATGCCCATTCCTGGGGACTCAGACAATGTTTCTCTTTCCAACCAAGATGCTAATAGGTTAATCGTTCTGTCTAGAAACATCTTGCTGAAGAAGGGATTACCTCCTAGGCTTCTTCCATTTGCTCTTTGTCTGCAATGCCAAGGCTCCCCCTGCACCAGCTTTTGCTGGGAAAGGGCAGCCCATTGTACACCTGCATGCACCATATGCTGGAGGTTACATTAGTCTGCGTGGGTCACACACATGCAATTACCCAGTGTTTACCACCACTGCGCTTACAGAATCCTAGGTCGTAAAAGCATGTCTGAGGCAAGGTGTTTGGAAAGACAGGTCGGGAGAAGGGGGACAATCCAAAGAAGGCAAACAGCACAAGGCAAAGAATATCTTTGCTCTCTCCTCAGTCAAGTACTCATAAGAGCTTATGCAAAGTGGCAGGTTATACTCCATATGGAGATGTCCCCAAAGCCTCAGGGACTGTCCTTAGTGACGGCCTGCACACTTAGCTGTCAGGTTCCTACGACTTACGTAGACTAAGGTCCCATGTAGGTTCTTTTTACATGTCGAGATGAATGGTAACATAGACCTAAATGCGTCACTCAAATATGTGTCACCTTCTGGGAAGGCCTAGGAGATTGTTCAAAAGTTACAGTGGGCTAATTCTCTTTTTTTCCTCATAGCCCTTCCCTGGAATTATGGGAAATGCCAACTTTTCTCCTCTGATGATTTAACACCAGCAGGTCCAGGAGACAGAGACCTATATCCACTAGAAAGAAACACAGTGAGTCTGGGTGTGGTCAGGGTTTGGAGGCCTCTTAACTCTTTATAACTAGGACTGTCAGAAATGCCCTCTTGCCCGGGGGCTCATCTTGTCAGAGTGCATCGGAGTCTCTCCTGTTCTCCACTGAAGCGGATGAACTAGCTCTTCATGCCTCTCTGAAAGGACCTCCTCAAGCTCATTCAACTCTGCGAGCCACACCTGTGCTCCACCGTATAGGAAGGACAGCAAGTCTGGCCGGAAGAGACAAAGGGAAGGCTCTTCCACTTCGGAAGACTGTCCCAAAGTGCCCTTCTGCTTCTGCACAGCGTGGATACATCTCAGGGCAGGCTTATGTCTCCTGTTTTACCTCATCCATTGAGGCAGGCAGGGACAGCGATCCTATTCTATTCACAGAGGACAACTGGTGTCTGGTATTTGTCTTAGTCACCACAGAGAAGCTGTAGACATCTTTCAAGGTGGAGTGTAATACAGACCCACTAAGCAGGATACCCGACTCTCTGTGAAATCAAACTTGGAAAGCTAAAGGATGTGTAGAAAAGAGATAGATTTCGAAACCAAAAGCAGATCTGAAAAACTGTCTAGGAATCACGGAAGGGCTGGAGGACAAAGACGTTGTGTACTTGGACTCCTCCCCGGCACATAGGGCTACGCCTGCAGTTTGGTGTCCTTGGCCATTTGGAGTTTTTCTAAGAAATCATCTAAGGCACTAACCAGCAACATTAAGCTCCATCTAGACAATTTGCATTTTAGAGTTGTTACCTCTATGCTCACAAAGGCAGAATCCATGGAATAGCCCCTTCTGGTAACTTCCAAGGGTAACAAGCCCACATTCTCACAGACCTCGTATTCAGTCTGGAACCATTCAATAAAAGACCACTTCAGCTCCAAGCTGTGAACAAGGAAAAGAGAAACGGTGATCAGAAGCTACCCATAAGAACGTCCCTCAGTATCAGCTAGATGGGAGACAGAAGACTGAGTACCATCAAGGCAGCAAAGGCGTTTGGGTAACCCATGTCAATGACGGAAATCGCTCACACACTTATCTGGAGTGTTGGTTAATGACTAACATTTGCGTTATCTTATTTGGTGACCTTATAATGACCTTGGGGGGAATGGAGAAAGTGTTAGGAACTCTATTTTTTCAATGAAATTTTCTAAAGATTTCCAAAAGTCCCGTGGTTGTTAGTGACTAGGCAGAGGCTCAAATGTGAGCGTGCGAAAGCAAAGTGACCAGCAAGCGTGAAGCTCAAAAGTCCATTTATTTTAGGAAGAACTCTGAAGTTGGGTCTACTTTAACAAAAAGTCATCCTCAGGATGTGTTTAGGACTTAACGTGTCTACGTGCATTGTACCTGATGCCTATTCCTGGTTCTGTGCATGAGGAAGAGATACACTAGTGTGCACCGCACCGTGGGTGCAAGCCTGGCCATCTCCCAGTGTCCACCAAAGAGTGGGTTGAGAACCCATTGCTGGTACTGACAGTCACAGAGCAGGCACAAATCCCTCTGTCTACCTTACCTCATCTCTAGATGACTCACACCACAGGGTACCGACAGGGAAAATAGCTGATCTACTAAATTGTTTAGATGACAAGAAAAAGGGTCTATGTGCATTCAGAATGACATAATTCTTTGATAAATTATTTTGAATTATGACTGGTTATATCTGCAAAACCCCTAGGACACAGGGGGCAAACTATATACAGCTGAATGTGATTCATAAACATTCCTGATATACATGAGTAAATCTGACCCTTGATGGAAAATGTCATATCTAATGGTTACCATCTACAGAACTTAAAAAGAAAGAAAGACTAAGGCCAGGAAGTTTCAACAACTAGTTTATCCCCCTTGCAGGGGTCACAGGTCACCGTCACGTCATACAAAGTTCACCAACAAAATCAACTCAGTGGCACTGGTTCTTCCTTAAGGATGACAGGCGAGGGATGGCCTGACATTGCAGGACAGACTTACCACAGGGGCTCAAGATAAGACATGTGTGTGCTGTACACATAGTGTGTTTATTTGATAGCTATGAAGCATTGCTCCTGCATCCCATATTTCATAAAAATGACTTGAAAAAAAGCATCATTATATTTAAAATGTTGGTTCATTTGCTGGTATTTGATGCAGCAGAAATTAAGTCTAGCATAAAATAGATCAAGAAATAAAAGAAAGCTATGCTTAGGAGTAATAAAATATTGGATTCCTTGGGTTGCGATTTTTATACCCAAGAGAGGCCTTATCATACAACAAAAATATATGCTCTACTATGTTCATAGCAGCATTGTTTGTAATAGCCAGAACCTGGAAACAACCTAGATGCCCTTCAATTGAAGAATCGATGAAGAAAGTATGGAATATATACATATTAGAGTACTACTACTCAGCAGTAAAAAACAAGGACTTCTTGAAGTTTGCAGGCAAATGGATGGAAATAGAAAACACTATCCTGAGTGAGGTAAGCCAGACCCAAAAAGAGGAACATGGGAGGTACTCACTCATATTTGGTTTCTAGCCATAAATAAAGGACATTGAG
>NW_026067976.1:6777980-6823975 GCF_014885135.2 Alexandromys fortis | reverse complement strand
AGCCTAGGCAGTCTGGATGCTCACCTTACTAGACCTGGATGGAGAAGGGTGGTCCTTGGACTTCCCACAGGGCAGAGAACCCTGATTGCTCTTTGGGCTGACGAGGGGGGGGGGACTTGATTGGGGGCGGGGGAGGGAAAGGGGAGGCGGAGGTGGGGAAGAGACAGAAATCTTTAATAAATTAAAAAAAAGAGTAATAAAATAATAGCAGACCCACATGACCTCAAGGCTCAACACTAAATGCAACTTGATAGCTGATCTAGATTAAGAAGGGGACAATTTAGGGGACTGTTTACTCCAGACCACAGAGGCCCTCTGTGTTTAGATGTGTGCATTATGTGTTTTCTGATGCACTATCTGAAGTAGCTTGATGGCTGTAGGTTAAGGCTATCACCAAACAATGTTCTATGTCTGTTTTTCTTAAAGCTATTCACTATAATTAATGAATAATCTTTTGAAAAGCCACGAAACTTAACCCAGGCTACAGATCTTCCAGAGAAAAAAATTTTTTAAAGAAGAGCCTTCTATACCCTCAGGGTATATGCAATATGTTCTGAATGTGAATATTTGTTTGTTTGTTTGTTTTTACAGTAATGTTCTTGCAAAGCTCCTAGTGTTAAACTCTATGCGAACACCTGTAAAAGAGAGAAAAGATATAACCGACCACTTTGCCCTCTCCCTGTAAGAATCCATATGAGGGTAGCTTAGATGGACAATAGGATGCAGGAGCCCATAAGAACAATCTGGAAGTTCTGTGTGTGTAGGTATTATGCAGGCAGGTTGGATTGATGTCTTCACATCTAATGGACCCTGCTATGACCATTGAGTGGAGTGTGTTCTATGGTCAAAAATGAAGGTTAGCAATGTGGTAAAACATGTCAGATGAACTTCTCAAGCCTTTCGGCAGGAGCCCTGCTCAGTGCTTCTCACCAAACACAGTGGATCTTAAAGTCAGGTGGTTTTGTTTTGTTTTGTTTTGTTTTTGTTTTGTTTTTCTGTATAGCCCTTGCTATCCTGGAACTCTTTCTGTAGACCAGGCTGGCCTCGAACTCACAGAGATCTTCCTGCCTCTGCCTCCAGAGTGCTAGGATCAAAGGTGTGCGCCACCACTGCCCAGTGTTCAGGTCTTTTAACCTGGGTGTGGCAGCCTGGACTCTGAAAGGTCTAGCATCCCCTTCAATCTTTACACAGTGGATATCGTTGACCACTTTAGCACGTCTGTATTCTCTGAGTTATATTGTAGTTCTCAACACTGGGCACATCTGGAGACAGGTCTGGCTGTCACAGTGGCAGAGGGGTGGTCTGGGCACTTGGTGGGTGGAGCCCAGGGATGCTGCTGAGCAGCTGTGCACAGGACACTGGCCTATAAAGAGAATTACGTTTCCCTACACACCGAGAGCATCGACTCTGAGAGAGTCTGTTTTACAATTTTAAAACAAATCTGTGCTTTCTCTATTTTATTTTGTATCTATTTGATTCATGTACATGAAGGGACAACAAACTGAAAGAGACACTCGGGGCTAGGACATTAGTTCGGGATCTAGGACATCAATCTAGGTTAATAAGAGGGCATTGGCCTCTCCTTGCCTCAGTTTCCTCACTTCTAAAGACAAGTCATACTTCAAAGGAGTTCAGTGAACAACCACGAGTGCTCATTAAGTATGGGGAGCTTCTCCGTAAAAAGGTTTCGAAGAAGCCGAGATGATGATCAAGTCGTTATTCCTATAACTAGATCTTCGCTTATAACCAGGTAGCGTATGACTTCAGAAAAATTATGCTAAAATGTCTTTTTTTCTAAGCATTCTACCTAAGGTTTATCAACGCAGAGATGATGCTATTACGCCCGCTGACCTCATACTCTGAACCCCCGTGTTTCCCGGTTTTCATTCTCTCCTGTTAGAAGGGCGCGGTTAGCCAAGAGGCAGCAGAGAGAGCGGAGGAAGCCAGCACATCGGAGCCACGCCTTGCAACCGTTCATTAGTGTGGGAACGCGGTCAGCTCCTCGGTCTCCCTGGGCTCCAGTTTTCATTATCGTCAAATGAGAAGCGCTGCACTCAAGTCAGATCATTAAAACGAAAACTAGTTAATGTGTGCAAGGCACCTGCACACAGTGGGCACTTAATAAGTGCCATTTTCTTTCCCTCCCTCTGGGCTTTCCTCCGCTCTGGACTGGGGATAAACATGTTAACGCTGGGCTGTGGACGATGACGACGTGCAGGCATCCGTGAGCGAATGGCTCCAACCTCTCCCCCTACAAGGTGTTTCATAAATGCTGTTTAATTTGTTTAAAGTTTGCCCGATAGAAATTCCTTTCCTTTTACATTTCTTTCGACTTTTCTCTTCTGAGGCCAAGACTTAAACAGAAGAGCTGGGTGCAGTTGCCAAAGAGGACAAGAACCCATGCTCGGAGGAGCCACCGAATGAGAAGGCCCATGGGGACCAACTATTCTTTTGAAGTGAATTCTTTTTCTCTTTCTTTTATTATTTTTTTGGAGGGGTGCATAATAAAGAGGTCCACATGGAACATGTACTAAGAAAATTAGATTGGTGTAAGTTGGCTTCATTTTCTGGTCTACAATGAGTTTTCAATGAGTGCTCCGGGCACTGTGTACCTTGCTCAGGTTCTATAGTTCATTTGGACATTCAACTAGAACAGGGAACAGAGCAAGCTTGTGGGTGAGTCATACCAAGGCCAGAGCCAATAAGAGAGGAGCTTCCTGAGACCTGGAAGTCAGGGTTCACGTTCAGCATCCACACTTCCACCAGCTTGGAGATAATCACTTCAATGCTCTAATAATAATGCTTCAATAAGTCTAATTGCCTTATCACCTTTGGAGGATTGTGTTTGAAACACCTAACAAGTCGCCTAGAATTTAGGCACCAAGCCAAATCTAAATCTTGAGACAAACATCCATGGTTGTTCCGTGCTATAAAATCGCTTCTATGTATGATAGGGTCTTCCAAATGCATTCCATGACACATCATCCCCTGCACTAACCCGGATGCAGGAGGAAAGGGAGGAGAGGGGGCTCTGCAGCCTGTTAGGGTGAGATGCACCGCACACTGAGCCATCTCTCACAGACTCCCAATCCCATGATCGGCTTGATGAATTTTGGTGTGACATTATTAAACACACTCACCAACCAGCTACCTGCTAGCAAATTGATAAATCTCAAGTTTTTCTCTGTTTGACGATATAAAACATCTATCGATCCTTCAGGACTGAAAATGCAATAGCAAAACACAGCATTTAGCTCGTTGTGAGTAACCATATGGACTGTTGGCTTTATGAGTCACCCTAAAATCAATATCCAATGAGAGAGAGGCTTTAGCCCAGGATACTTCTTCAACAGTCAGTGGACCTAACATAAATACGCAGGGGAATTAACACTGGCGGTAAGGACTACAAGATGCATTTGCTAAGAACTTAAAAGACTCTTCCATATGTCGGACCTCATTTGTTTAACTAAAGCAATTGTAGTTTTCCCCATTGTGCAGATCAGAAAGCTGTTGTGAACATTCACTAAGTGGTGGGACCACAGTGCAGACCTGCTCCATTCCATGTCCAAAGCGTAACTCTCTATACTATAATCCCTGGGGCATTAGAAATGGAAGCCACACCAAGGTTGACTGTTATTCATATTTTCACAAAAAAAAAAAAAAACAGGCAAACCTTAAGGTCCTTGATGGGTAAATATGCCTTCTTCCTTGCAGCTTAGATGGGCGATGCCTACAGGGAAAGAAGGGCTTAGCCAGCTTTAAGAAGGGTGAGGGGAGCAGAGCAGGGTGGCAGGTTACCTGGGCTAATGAGAATTGAACCCCAGCTCCCACATAAGCTGCTGCAGAAGCCTGGAAGTCTCTTCCAGCTTTGTGCCTGGTTCTGTGCCTGCAAATTCTAGATTACGATGGGACCCAACTATGCATGGTTTTGGGGATTAAGTGGGTATCATCAAATAGAGCTAAAAATAATGACATTCCAAATGCCTATGATTTCTATTGTAAGAAGGCCCTTGCTGGTAGCTTTATGAAGACAAATCAATATTTAGAATGCTTTTTCTTTTTTAAAAAGTCTCTCTCTGTGTCTCTGTCTCTGTCTCTGTCTCTGTCTCTGTCTCTGTCTCTCTCTCTCTCTCTCTCTCTCTCTCTCTCTCTCTCTCTCTCTGTGTGTGTGTGTGTGTGTAGGCACAAAAATGCCACCGCCCTTTTGTAGAAATCAGAACATAACTCTTGAGAGTTGGATCCCAGGAATAAACTCAGGGAGGGATAAGGCCTAAACAATAACCTCTAAGTTGGGCCACCTTCCTTTGTTACCAGAAAACTGTGTGCTAAGTTTCGGGACAGGGGGGGGGGGGAGATCTACTTGGGTGTAACTATCCCACTCTACTGCGGAGATAAATGCTGAGCAATTTCTACTTCCCCGCCCACTCGAAAGAAAACAACATAAAGCATGTTGGAACCAACTCTGAGTTATTTTTGTATTCGCTGTCTGCAGGCAGTTTTTTCTTCACGGGTTCTAGCCATTTCGAGGCGATAGGAACATCTCCAGCATGGGCCTATGAGGAGTGATCTCTGTGGAGGCAGACACGCCAATCTAAAATAGTCTCAGCATAAGCGAGAACGCTGCTGGCTACATGATGTAAACTTTCTGTGACTTTCTTAGGAACTTTCATGGTTACCCAAAAACATAAAGCATTTTCACGAAGTGATGTCCTTGCCAACAAAAAGGCGTGGGGAGGGTGTGTGTGCAAGGAAACCTAGCGTCATTCCGGGGGACAGGCGTCACCCATACCATGCTGACATGTGGAGGACCAAAGGTTTGCGCTAGCTCAGGGGTGAGTCTGACCAATACTATGTGTTTCAGTAGAACAAGTTTTAAAAAGTCTTTAAAGCTGAGTGACGTCAATTTGTTAACATTTTTAGGACGGAAGTTTAAAATTTTTTTTTTCTTGAAAATAAAGATATTTGTTTGAAAAAGCAAGTCATTGCTATTCATTCCTTAGACTGTGACCCCCAGGAATCAGTTCCTAAGGAGAGGGTGTTTAACCGGTGAGGAGCATTTCTTTTAGTTAATAATCTAGGAGTTTTAAGGTGCCTGCTCTTTCTTGCTCTTACCTGCTTCCTAACTCCCGGTGCTGTGTGCTGTGAGCCTGGCGTGTGGCAGCCATAGAACAAAGTCTAATGGGTTAGTTTATAGATCCGGGTAAAGGAGGGTTCTTGAATGGAGGCAGGGTCAGGTTTCAACTACAGGATGCCAGTTTTTGCTAACGACTATAGCGCCCTCTGCTGGCGGATGGTGAAACTACACGACAGGTTGGGGAAAGAGAAACTGGTACTGAGATATTTCCTCACCAGGCTTCTCTTCCCGTCCACATTTCGTCATAGAGGGAGCAGGGTAGAGATGTGCTCATTTATACTATTTTATATGCCTCTGATACGGCAAACGCAAAAGTTAGAAGAAATGAGTAACTTCTCTTTGGGCTGTCTGGGAAAGGCAGTAAATAAAGAAAACTATCGCAGCGCAAGAAATGGACGGCTGGGCCTTCACTATGACCATCTGCCAGGCAGTAAATTATTAAAGGTCTATGCCCGAGCAGCATCTGGAAAGGAGGCGCAGACACTGCAGTCACTCTGCTCTGTTAATCTCGTTAATATGCCGATTTGTCCCTGTGATGCTGAGCTTTCTGCACCACATCTATTTCTGTTTCGGAGCACCGCTCAGGGCCCGCTCAAGTCTCCTTTTGTTCCCACTATCTTCTCGCCTATAGGGCCTGTTCGCGTGCACGGACACCGCTGCGTTTCCTTTCCTTTCTGTAAGAGAACATATACGGCTGCTCCTTTCTATTCATCCCGCCCCCACCCACCCCATAGCTCAGGAGCCAGTGGTGACTAACACGGTCCTAGAGTGACCTCTGGCTGCCGCGTGTACACACGGGCTTCGAGCTCAGGCCCGAAAGCCCTCCAAGAGCAACTTCCCAGTGTATGAAAGGGGGTTCATTGACAGGCAAGGAATAAAAGACACTGGTCACTGAACCTTTTACAGTCTTTCAGATCTGGAAAGCTAACGGCTTTTCCATCATCTAGCAATAAGACAACAGAGATCCTTTCTCCAAAATAAATTGCACGAGCATATGAAATAGTCCGTCAATTTCCCCTGTTCTGCCTGGTTCGGAAAAGATTATTTAACTTTCTTAGTGGGATACATTCTAAACACGACATGTAGATCCAATGAATAACTGACATTACCTTTGAGGGGTGGCAGTGTTCCCTGCGGGGTCCATGATCTGAAATTCCAGGATATCTGAATTCACTTGCAGAGATGGGTTTATGATGTAAAGAATGGTCTTGCTGCTTAAGTCCTTCTGGCTAAATCGCTCATGGATAAATTCACCTACAAGCAAGAAATAAATGAATCTCACGGATAATTGAATCAGACATCACTTAAGAACTGATAAAACCACCCAGGTGTGTTTTTTGTTGTTGTTGTTGGCTTTTTGTCTTTGTTTTTGTTTTGTTTTGAAAGACAACTTTAAGGAATAGTGCAGGACGGGAGATGTAGCTGAGTTGGTTAGAGTGCTTGCCTAACAAGCAGGGGAACACCTAAAATCCCGCAGATGACACACTGGAGGAAGAATAATCAGAAGTTCAAGGTCATCCTCAGCTACATACCAAGATCAAGGTCAGCCTGGGCTACTTGAGACCTTGTTTCAAAACAAAATGGCAAAAGTCTATTTTGAAAAGAAATCAACCAACATTATTGCAACTTTATTAAAATTCAAAGCAATGGATTCAAATTCATCTTTAAATTTGCTTTGCTTCAGAGATATTTGCCTTACAGTACTAAACTAGAAAGAAAGGAAATCGGAAATGAATAAAGCCTGTCACCTCTGTGCTATCCCAATTAGTGAGGTATTGTGCTCACTGCCTTCCTCAAGCAGAAATAATAGGCAATCTAGCAAAACCATTAGGGAAAAAAAGATTTTTTTAAAGGAGCTTTTATCATTTAAGATTCATAGTAGAAGAAAGAAATTAGCCTCCGATATCAATCTGACCCTGGCACTGTGTTCTGAATATAAAACAAACTGAAAAATAAGCAAAAATAAGCAGCAACAAAATGGTGAACATTTGAGCTTCTGTGAGCTGGGACTCAGTTCTTCTTATGGAGATGAATGTAGAAGGTGCAGCTTCAAGTCCCCATTAGCAACTATATTGATTTAGAAACCGAGTCTATCAGCAAGTCCTGGGAAACACTCACCAAATGGACTTGCACTTAATTGAGTTACTCTCTAGCCCTGGAAGCAACTGGCAGTTTAAAAACAGGGATTCAGATGGAGTGTACCTGTGGTCGTGTTCTCCAGACGTCCGTGCAGTGGGCCTCTTAAAATCTTAAAAATGATCTGGTCATCCTCTGTGTCAGGGTCTGACGCCTTCAGCACATGGGAGGTGATGTAAATGCCATAACAGCCATTTTTCAAGAGCCCCACTTGAGAAGGGGAGTGCAGGCGTGTGATCCGGGGTGCTGCTTTGTCCAGCTGGTCCACCTGAGTCATAGGGAGACGTTGTTCAAGGACTTCTTTCCCCATTCTACACAGCCTTCAACATGGCAAAGTCCTCAACTCACAGTCCTTACCCATGCTACACAGGCTTTTACAATGGCAAAGTCCTCAACTCACAGAATGATGGAGAAGGGTCATCTGTCTATAGGTTAATAAAGAAACTGCCCTGGCCCTTTAATAGGACAGAAAATTAGGTAGGTGGAGTAAACAGAACAGAATTCTGGGAGAAAGAAGCCAAGTCAGGCAGTCGCCATAGCTCTCCTCTCCAAGATGGATGCAGGTTAAGATCTTACTGGTAAGCCACCACCTTGTGGTGCTACACAGATTATTAGATATGGGTTAATCAAGATGTGAGAGTTAGCCAGTAAGAGGCTAGAGCTAATGGGCCAAACAGTGTTTAAAAGAATACAATTTGTGTGTTGTTATTTCTGGGTATAAAGCTAGCCGTGCAGGAGCCGGGTGGAGGGAAGCGGCCCGCAGCTCCCACTACAACAGAATGTGGTCATCTGTTGAGCCTGCTTTGTTCACCATCCTAATAATACAAAGACTAGAGCAGAGGCTTTATTTCCACCACAGACCTTCACCCAGCTTTGCAATTTGTCTGGTGTCTGACTCCCCTTACACTATTAGCTTTATGATGGAACATTCTGTATCTGCCCTGCAACTCACCTCTCTCTCTCTCTCTCTCTCTCTCTCTCTCTCTCTCTCTCTCTCTCTCTCTCTCTCTCTGTGTGTGTGTGTGTGTGTGTCTGTCTGTCTGTCTCTCTCTCTCTCTCTCTTGTTTTTGTTTTTGTTTTGCACATGCCTTTGCCAAAATGGCAAAAGTGCTGAATAGAGAAATGGAAATCGTTTATGACAAAACCCACGAAAGTGATTATCTTTAGACTATGGGTTGTTTTGCTGAAGCTGAAGACCACATGACTCAACAGGTGCACTAGATTTTTGAAGGTGGCTGATGGACAAGTAAGGCTGTGGCAGAGACGGAACCCCGAGGGCAAGCTACCTAGCCAGACTGGGTGAATTGGCAAGGTCCATGTTTAACAAGAGAGACCCTGCCTTTGTAAAACAGAGTGGTCAAGGAAGACAGCCAAAGTCAGCCTCTAGACACCGGATGGACATGCATGCGCCAGACGCACACAAACATGCTTCTGTATTTATAAACATGCATGCACACACACCACACACATATGCTTGCAAAAAAAAATGTGTATTTATGTTTTCTGGATTTGTTCTAATTGATTATATAAATACCTTAATGGATTTGGATCTGCAAATTGTGTGCTGGGACTTTCAGCACTTTGGGGTGTGACAGGATGTGAGGGGTAAGTGTCCTGATGGTCACCTAGGGACAGAAGCTCTCCAGCCACGGCAGTGTGGAGGAGGAAAAATGAAAATACACTACGCCATATTAGGATCCTCCAGAAAACGAGGCATCTGAATGTAGGGTTGTGGTTTTTATTTTTGATGTTATATTTCTCTTATAAGCCCACGTATTATAAACGTTATAAATGTCTGTTGTGATAATGCTTTTGAAAACGTGTCACTGTCTAGTCACTTTGGTTACCTGTTATGCCTCTGGCCACACCTGTGTGCTCAGGTGTATTAAACATTTTGCTTCTACAAAAGCAGGTGTTTGACTTGGTATACCAGGTTTTAAAATGTTACAGGAAAGAAGACATTTTATTTATAAGGAAGGCTCTGCTCTGTTGTATGATAACTGGAGTTGGATGTAGTGAAAATTCTCCCAGACATGTCAGTCCCATAGAAAGTAACAGCAGGTTCTTTCACCTCCACACAGTCTTGTCCCCTTCCCAGGAGAACGCAGATTTCAACAGTCTTGGGCATGTATGATTTCCCATAGAATGAAGGTCATGTGTGTCTGTTGGTATCAGCCAAGTACACCCTTCAGTTATTATTCATTTATTTTTACTTTTTACATCCAGATTTCCCCTCAGTTACTCATATACCCGCACAGAACCAATTGACCCATGTTTGGGTCATGTATATGGGTCAGTGTAGATATATACATGGCAGTCAATAAATACTGTATTGTCTTGACAAAATTAGTTCTTGGAAGTAGGACACTGACATTGCTGGCAGGGCCAGTGGCTTCATAAACAGCCGCTTGACCCCTCTGCTATAAGGGACTGGAGGTCAAGGAAATCTGGGAACAAAACTCTTAGACTTTCCCTTAAGTATTTAGCACAGTGTTTGTTTGCTGTTGCAATGAACAGCTTGCCTTTGTGATGAAAACCACGCTTTACCACACCCAGCAGACAGCTTCCACAACTTCAGAGAGGGAACAGACTCTTAGGACAGCTTTGTTCTTCGAGGAGCACTGTCTTGAAGAGATTCGCTTCAGTTCTAGCACATTCTCTCTATTCCACCCTCATTTCCATCTCTGAAGTACAGGAAGCAGCTGGGTCTGCGTGTCGAATTGGTAGCTCTTGGGAACTTTCAGAAAATGAACCCACGAGTCTTTTCCGGTGACACTGTAGTATCTGTGTGCCAGTGACATCGACACCCTCTCCCCGGTGTCACTGACTCATTCCATTTCCTCAGCATTCACAGTGCCAAAGACTCAGCCACACCCGGGACCCTGCAGGTTAATCCTGAGCCAAGTGTTCTAGGCTGTAGGCCTACATGGTCTAGTGAAGAGTGTTTAGCTTCAAATACTTAATGATGTCCACTGGGTGAGCCTTACCCAGTCTATCGCCAGGCTGGAGAGAAAAGGTTGGGGTTCCCCTAAAGAAATAAGAGCTTCGTTGCTCCACTCCTTTTAGATTCAAGCCTACAGCATCACCTTAGCTGCGAGTCTACTGGCTTGCTCGCACAACGTATCCTGAGCACGCCAGGGCCTGTAATAGCACGAGGCAATTCCTAAATCAATTTCTGCTTGTCCACCTCTCTGTCTTTCACACACATGCACACACACACACACACTTTCTGTCACACTATTAATCTGTATGGTCTATCTACACAGCTACATGGATGCTGTACTCACACACACACTTTCTATCACATTCTATCAATCTGTGTGGTCTATCTACACAAATATATGGATGCTGTACACGATGCACACACATACACACACACTTTCTATCACTCTATCAATCTGTATTGTCTATCTACACAGATATATGGATACTATACACAACAAACACACATACAGACATTTCTCCGGGGAATCCTATCAGAGGCCAAAAGAGGAAGGAGAAAAATATGATCATCTCACTAGTCAGAATATCTTGAAGTAGAGACAAAACCACGTCTTTGTTGCTGTTGGTTGAAGTGTGTGGAACAGGGTGAACTCCATCCAAGTAGAGTAGATTTAAGAGTTCTGAGAGCCAGAACATACTTGATGTGTTTTGACTAAAAGACGAAAAACACTCTTCCCTCCAAGAATAATTGAGAGTCAACAAACGTGGCAGCGTGGAGCCAGAGGAAGGACACAGAGCTTGGAATCCAACAGACTGGATGTCTTTGATCAAATTATTTAACTTCTGATATTCAGTTTCTTCACGTATAAAATGCAGACAATAAAGCTTACCACATCAAATGTTTATGAGACTCAAATGAGATTTATGCAAAGTAGGCCTGATCTTTAGATAACAATTTTAAAAAAAGTTCTTGTCTTGGCTGTAAAGCATTGTAGGCGCTAGAGGACGGGGAGCTGTACTATAAAAAAGACATCTAGACACGACAGGGCCTCAGCACCCACGAACACAGGGCAGCTGGTTATCTGCACAAGACTGGGCCCAAGTACATTTCATCCTGGGTGGGGAGGGAGCGCAAGGCAACACCACTCCCGGAGGGTCCAGTGACAGTTAATAGCTGCTGGGGGAGAGAGAGGACCTTGTTTTCTGCAGTGTAACTGTTAGTAAGTTCCCCATGCCCCAATTTAAACTTAGCGGGTCACATATAGAAAGAAGATATGAAAGTGGCGGTGTTGGGGGCGTTGTTGGGGAACGGTTTCAGTGGGCAGAGGAGGGTGATAAAAAGAGGGAATTGGGGAAGGAAAAATTAAGATGCACTATAGAGGTTCAGGAAACTGTCTAGGAATTAAAAGGGGGAAATGTTTGTATCTGCTGCTACGGTTATGACCATCATCAGCTCCTGGGGGATTCTCATGCAGCCTTGTAGGCTTCCACATTTACATGTTTATTTGAAGATCCTTAAAATGCCAGTGGATAAGACGCCTGACTAGGCAGACTCCTTAATGGTGTAGTTATAGCAATGAATGTCTAGTATGTACCTTAAATATGTTTCAGGCAGTGTGTGAGTGCCTTGGGTACTGAATCTTGTCTAACTGTCCCCACAATTCTGCAGGCAGACTTTTCAAAGATTCGGAGGTGTGGTCGTTTGAATAAGGATGGCTCCATAGGCTCGTGTATTTGAATGCTTGCTCCCTAGTTGATAGACTGTTATTTAGGAAGGATTAGGGGGCGTGGCTTTGTTGAAGGGGTGGCCTTTCGGTTTCAAAAGTCCACACCAAGTCAAGCCTCGCTCTCTCTGTCTTGGGCTTGTGGGTCAGGAGGTACGTTCTCAGCTGCCGCTCTAGTGCCATGCCTGCCTGGGGCCACGTTCCCTGCCTTGAAGGCCAGCGGCTAAGCCTCTGAAACTGTAAGCAGGCCCCTAATCAAACGCTTTCTTCCATAAGCTGCCTTGATCCCAGTGCCGCATCTCAGCAATGGACCAATAACTAAGACGGGAGGCACTGAAGAGTTCATTGTCGGTTTTCCAGATAACAAATGGCAAAAGGGCAACTCAAACCTATGTCTGCCCGACTCTAAGGCCCATGCTTTCCTTCCTTCCTGCCCTTCCACCAATTTTTGAGGTCAGTCCCTAGCAGTCATAATGATGGCCCAGCATGCTGAAGGCTAGGTCTCACTGCCAGGGGTATGGAAGCACGGAGATACCACTCCCTGAAACGTCTCTCTCCTTATCTCTGGCACAAACTACATGCCTGCCATACTTGCCTGGATGGTGAAGAGAACAGGCTGTTTCCGCACCTTCCCATCCACAATGAAGCCTTGGTTCTTCCTGTCTGTGGCCAGGAAAGTGAAGCCGTCTGCCTGGGAGCTGCCTCCGGAGTGCTGATAGGCCACATCCCCGCTGTCCACGTCTTGCTGGGTAAAGTTATGGTGAAGGACTTTCCCCCTCAGGTAGAGGTACCCGTGGCGGGGGAGCTGGACCAGAAGGAAGGTTAGGCTGTCTGGAGGGGTGTCAGGGTCGGTCAGCTGGAGGTGCTCAGTGGACAGGAGGCCCATGGTCCCTTCTGCCAGCCTCAGCCCCTTGTTCCTGGTCACCACAGGCAAGGCTCTATCCACAGTCTCCAGTGTGATCTCAAACACCCCCTGCCGGGTCTGCAGTCCATTGCTGATGGTAAATCTGGCAAAGAGAGGCAAGGCAGCCTTCAGCATGGGCTCTTGTGGCACCAACGACTGGAATGAAACGATAACACACACACCTTTACTAAAGGACACGCTGCATTGGGACCCGAAGGAAAAGACAAGGCGGGCTTTCAGAAGAATACCCGCCTGCAATCGAACCAGTTGCTGGGTAAGATACAAGCTGACCATTCTAGAGTCAGGAGTGTTTCCTCACCATTGACATCCCTCCTATATGAAGCAGGCAAGCTCGGCACAATCTTTTGTCCCAAAAGGGTTTTCCTGCCTTTGTGTGATTGTCCGAGTAGCTAGGATATATTCATTACTTTTAATTTTGCAATATTTTTTCATGGAATGTAGAAAGCTTAACTTTAAAGACTGATCACTGAACCCCCAGTATAATGAGATACTGGATAGAATAATTCTTTCTAATATATATATTTTCATGTTTTTTTTTTCTCTGAGACTGGGTATTTAACCCAGAGATTTACCCGTGCTAGATTGGCACTCTACCCCTGTGCTACATTCCCGAACATCTTCTTTATTTCTGTAAAAAAGAAATGTCTCTATCTCTGTCTGCCTGCCTCCCTCCTTCTCCCTCTCCCACCCCGTATGCGTGTGTGTGCACGTGTACACACACGTGTGTATGCATGCATACCACAGCACATACGTGGAACCAGCAGACAATCTCCATATCAGCGTGGGTCATGCCTTCTACTCTATTTGAAACAAAGTCTGTTTTTCTGCAGCTGTGTATGCCAGGCCAGCGGCCCCACCCCCAAGCTTCCAGGGAGGCTTCTGTCTCTATCTCCCATCTTCCCACAGGAATGCTGGGATTACAGATGTACATTACTGTATCCGGCACTGAAAGGTTTTGGCTTTCTTTACTCAGAGCCTCCAGCTTGTAAGCACTTTTCTTACTGACTGAGCCAAACCATTTTTGTTGTTGTTTTTTAACTGTTTTGAGACATAGACTCACTAACTTGCCCAGACTGGCCTTGAACTCACTATGTAGCTTAGTCGGGCCTTGTACTTTGAATCCCCCTGCCTTCATCTCCTGAGTAGTAGGGATGACAGACCTGTACCACCAGGGCCTGGCTCATGGTGATGTTTGTAAAAATAGACCACATTATTCAGCCATGTCTTATTCTAGCCCAGGCTCCTTGCCGGGCCTTCTTATCATGCCTTTGTAAGACAATGGGAGGACAGGCCAGGTCACACCAGATGCTACTCAACAACACAGCATCATATGAGGCTCTAACCACCGAGAGTCTACACATGTTTTTCTGCACCTGCTTCATTTGAGATGTGTAGGGTTGATGATAGACAAGGATCCTTTCCCTGCGGAGAAGAGAAGTGTAGACACGCGTGGCGGGCACAGACAGGCAGTGTAGACACGCGGTGGAGGGCACAGACAGGAAGTGTAGACACGCGGTGGAGGGCGCAGACAGGAAGTGTAGACACACGGTGGAGGGCACAGACAGGAAGTGTAGACACGTGGTGGAGGGCGCAGACAGGAAGCTGGAGGCAATGCTGGCCCAGGGTTTTGACTCCATATACACTGCTCTTACAGCTTTAAGTCAGTAGCTCAACAGCCCACACACAACAAATCAAGAGTTGAGGTACAGCCGAGTGGTGGTGGTGCACACCTTTAATCCCGGCACTCAGGAAGCAGAGGCAGGCAGATCTCTGTGAGTTCGAGGCCAGCCTGATCTACAGAGTTCCAGGACAGCTAAAGCTACACAGAGAAACCCTGCCTCAAAAAACCAACCCCTCCCCACCACCCCCCAAAAAAGAAAGATTTGTAGTCCCTAAGTACAGTGGCCAACTTTGAAAAGCAAGTTGAAATGACACGCGATCTCTTACAATGTCTGCTTTCTTCCAGCAATCGCTAAGGCTTTTCTACTCCCTGCAGCCAGGCACATAGCAACACCAGATTCTGATAACATTTCAACACACTGTTTCTACTTTAAAGAAATTTAAGAATAGCAAGAGCTATACTAGTTAGCTTTCACTGTCTACTTGACATCACCTAAAATCACCCAAGAAGGGAGTCTCCGTTGAGGGACTGTCCAGACCAGGTTGGCCTGTGAGCATGTTTGGGGGGGGGGCAACTTGATTATAAATTGATGTAGGAGGGTGTAGCCCACTGTGGGCAGCATCATTCTTTATGCATGTGATCCTAGGCTATATAGTAAACCAGCTAAGCTTGAGTCTCTGAGAGCGAGCCAGTAAAGGAAGTAGCAACCACACTTGGTTTCTGCTTCATATTCTAGATTGAGTTTCTGTCCTGACTTCCCTCAATTATGAGTACAAGCCAAATAAGTCCTTTCTTCGTCTAAAGTGCAACTGGTCATGGTGTTTGAAGAGAAAGGAGACTACGAACTTATGTAAATAAGACACAATATTAAAACTCCAAAAAGTCAGAAATTCACTACTGCAAAATGAGATCGGCAAATTTACCACAGACAGAAGGAATGAAGGTACTGAGAGCTACTCAGAGTCACCTCTCAGCAGCCGCTGGAATATATGCAGAATGCATGCTCCACTGAGGTAAAAGTGTGGAGTGTTAACGTACTGGTGCAGACATTTCTAATAATGTATGTCTCTGGAATCTAACATTAAATCGTAAAAATCTCTTCGTTTCAACTAGGGAAACCATGGCATTTATTTTACAAGCCTGACATATTTGACTAGGAAATTCTTTATCCTCCATGCACTAACTCTTAGGCTTCAGGATCTGAGGGTAGAGCCTTTATTCTTGACTAAGAAGGAACCTGAAAGCAGGCTGCCAAACCAGTCTTCCTGGAGCAAAGGACTGAGTGGGACAGGAGGAGGAAGCATACTTAGCAGAAAGCCCAGGGAGACAGGTTTGGCTGAGCACAGATTTTGCTTTGAAGGTGATGCTGAAAGGCCTAGAATGTGTTTTGGTCGAATCAACCCTTCCCCCTCCTCTAATTTTCCCTCTATTCCTCCACTACTTTTCTCTCCCGACTTCATGTGCTCTTCTTAAGCTGAGTTCACTCAGTGGTACCTGGATGTAGGACAATCGACGAGAGAATGGGTAGCCTCTTAGAGCCGACAGCCCTGACAAAAAGTGACTGTCTCTCCTTCAGCAGCCATCAACTCCTGATGGCTCCTTAGCCAGGGGTGGGACTTCTTGAGCCCCTCCCCAACCATCCTGGTATTCTGACAGGTTTGGTCTAGTGCATGTAGTCACATCTGCTGGGAGTCCCTCTGTGCCGTGCCCAGCAAATCGCTGCGGTCTTCCGCGACCATCGTCCTGCACCAGTCTGTGACGATGCAGCCTGAGCCATAGGGGGAGAGGGATGACGTCAATGTCCTGTTTGGAACTGAGCACTCCACGGTCTTTTATTGCCCACAATTGGCTGGTTGCGGGTCTGTGTTAATCACCCTCTATTTGGGGTGTGGCAGGGAGCTCTCTGGTGAGGACTGAAAGATACACTAGCTGTCCATTCTGCCACTCCTCGAGCGAAATGGCTCTCTGTTCCCTAACATATTACACACAAAATGCGCTTTCTGCGGGAGTTTAAACCAGCTATCAATAATAAGGTGAGACCTCAGTGGGTGGTCTATGACTCTGTCCATGAAGCAGAATAATTGTAGCAGGTTTTCCCCTAGGGCCGATGACCTAGCCAGGCATGATTTGGGGCCGTCATTTGGGTCCCCATTAATTGTACTCTTGCGGACTGGGACTTAAATCTAATCAGAAAGCAACTGGCTACTCCCATAACATCTGTGCCACTGTTGTACCTATGGACATTTATTGCCAGGCTGGATGTTACTTTAGCTCTCAGGTTTGGGGGAGGCTAAAGATTTTGAGCTTTTTATTTAGCTAGTCACTGGTATGGGAAGAGATTGGCTGCAAGGAAAACAAGATATGACCCATAGAATAAGCAATCTAAGTTAAAATAGCTAAATGAAATCAAGTAAAAATTTCTTGTTCCTCCAATCTAAGTTTATAAAGAATGTCATTTTCCTCGGCACACCAGTGTATACGGTTTGAAGACCCTGAACTGCTCTGAGAATTATACGTCAAGAAACCAGTAATTGTATTTTCTTGATAAATACGGACCTTTGGTTCATAAATTCTCTAGGAATTGGAAATCTTCCTTGGTTAAACATGAAGTATTATCAAATAATTTTGATGAGAAACAAGTACACTTAGGGAAGTTTCTGTGCATTCTTTGGACTTTTTTTGCTGAGAGCTCCAAAGGTCAAGGGAGAAGCGCTCTGAGGTGTTGAGTGCTGAGCTCCGCCTCTCTGACGAAGCTTCTCACAGGACACTTCAGCAATGCTCCTCTCTTCTAGTGCCATCCAATGGCCCAAAGTGGACGGGAAAGAAGCAAGACGCACTCTCTGTGTACCCAAGGCCTCTTTCCCTGTTTACTCCTCTGAAATACGCTCACCCCTTTCATTCTGCCCGCCCCCTTTCTGAGGTGCAATGACTCTCTATTCCCTACCGCATCTCCGCATCAAGTGTGCCTTCTGAGGTATTTAATTTAGTCATCAATAACTTAGCACCAATAACAATAACATTAATCAATAACAATAATCTAGGCCAAAAGGCATCCAGACTCCTAATTTTCTTAAATTTTATTCCGTGTGTGTGTGTGTGTGTGTGTGTGTGTCCCTGTGGGTGTGTTACTTATATGTGGGTACATGTGTATGCGCACGTACATGCATGTGGAGGCCCAGAGTGACACTGGGTGTCTTCTTCGATTTCTCTCTACACTTTTTTTTTTTCTTTTTTAAGGTAAGGTCTTTTACTGAATCTGGAGCTCATGAATTTAGCAACAGTGGGCAGAGTGTGAGCTCCAGGGATCTGCCTGACTCTACCTCCTCAGCGCTGGGATTACAGATGTGTGCCATCGTACTGGGCTTTTAGTCAGCTCCTCACACCTGCAGAGCTAGCTTTTGTACCAGCTGAGCCATATCCTCAGCTTTGTGGTACACAGTCTCAATATTACCACTGCTGGTAGAGTTCCTGTCCCATTAAAGGGCTGTTAAATAGTAGCGAAAAAGGAAGAAGGCAGCAAAAAGAAAAGGTGAAACCATCGGAAGCAACAAGATTCAGTGTGAGCCGTGGTGAGTCACTGGCTCCTCTGAGGTGGCCATTTTTAATATTTGACTGGAGACCGGGTTCTGAAAAAATGTCGTCTGAAGACAGGTTTTCAAAGCTCAGTGTCAAGGCCAGCCATGACCTCTGTGAGGACACTGGAACGGTCTCCTGAGCCATGCTGTCCTCTCACACCTCCCCTCCTGATGCCGGGGAATCTGACCACCTGGGGAACAGGCAATGCGCCATCTGACAGATGGGAATGAGGGTGAGCAGGCCAGGGACCACGGAGGAGTAAGAAATACATTTACTGAGGCCAGTGCTCCCAGCTGGGCCACCGAAGCAGCTGTCTGCATTGACCTAAAGCTAATAAGTCAGGGGTGAAAAAAGATGCAATTTCCAGACATGACTGAGTCAAATACATCATTCCACTTTTGTGAATAATGATGGACGCCCCGCACTGGCGGGGAAGCGCCGCCAAGGTGAGAGACAGAGTGAGCGGTTCTGCTTGGATTCCCGTCAGAGCGAAACCAGCACGGCAATCGAACAAGGTCAAGACAGTTTTCGCCTGCAAAAGGCTAGTGGAGAGACTCACCCAGGCCTCCCTTAAAGCCCTGCAAACGCATTCTGTGAGTCAACAGTGTCCGTCCTGAGGTGAGGAAACTGGCCGTATGGCAATATTAGCTCCTTCTGCAGGTCCATTTTGTTTGATTTCCCTTGGTACCCGCCTCCCGGGGAAAAGACACTGCCAGGATGACCAGCATCCTCGTGAAATTTGGGGAATGACTTCGGATTCATCTGGGGGTGTCTGCCTGGTCTGATTTTACCATTACCACAATGCTGTCAAGCTTCCTGCATTTCCTGGCAATGGAGTTGGCTGAAGAATCTGCCATCTGTCATGGCATTTAAAAGATAAAAATGGAATCATAAATAGCGCCAGCTCCTCAGGAAAAAAAAAAAAAAAAAGTCCAGCCGGCATGTCAAAATGGAGGACATTAACATGTTCTTTCAGGACCCAGCCGCCAGCAGCTGAAGTCAGCTTGCTAATCGCTCCGTGTCATCTGTCCTAGCGTGGGCTGCCAAATCTCTCTTCCAGGCCAGCAGCACCAAACAATGCAGGGGAAATTTATGATTCACAAAATATTTTTGCAGAAGGTAAAATCCAACCATTAAGCCCTATTTAATTAAGGCTGCCACATCTTACATTAAAAAGAGAAAGGGGAAACATTCTCCTACCATAGAATTCATCCCTTTTACCCAGCCAAATTCCTTGCCAAATTTAACAGCGAGCAACATAAATTTAGGTGATTAGATTGGTTGCATATATTTAATTTTTAAAAAGCGCCATGATCACACTTTCATTAAAACAGGCACTCAGCTTTGGTTCCGAGCCACCTGACAAACAACACGGCAGCCTGCGATTGGGTGAGCGAAATGACAAGATTAAAATGTGGATCTTGGGCAGATGCGAGGCTCCTCCATTATAAATATGTAAAACTGCTGGCCCCAGATCAGAGCGACACATGGAGGGGCTTCCTTTGCACAAACAGAGTCTCCACAAATTTTTGACACAAGAAAGGTACAGCGCAAAGAATACTTCATTTGAAATAAGCTCTCAGCCCCCCAGTGAGTTCTGATGCGCGATTGTTATTGTCAACTGGGTGACTTCCTTTGCCTCTTGGAACGTCAGGATTCTGCGCACAAACTGGTCAGAAGTACATTATTCTCAAGATGGTGGTTGGAGGCCTGAGAGACAGACAGACTGCAAGTGTCTGGCGCCCAGCCCCTGGCGATGTGGGTGCTCAGACAAGAGGAGCATCCCCACAGGTAAATGAAGGTGCTGGAAAACATGAACGATTCCAGCCCCTGTGTTCTCCCTGCAGTCCTGTTTTCTAATCCCGAGACACTCAAAGACCATCTTGATGACGCCCACAAGCCTGCACTACCTTCGCTCTCAGAATTTGCTGATTCCGCTCTATTTGTTTGTTTGTTTGTTCTTGCTTAACTGTTTTTCTATTTAAGTCAATGTATTTAGAAAGAAACCTTTTAACTCAAAAGCTAGAAATATTTGCATATTAAAAGTCTCAATTCCATAAGTGCTACAGAGATAGATACAAGGAAACAATTTCTTAAATCCTGGGTAGACGGTCCTCAAGGGCACAGATACCGGGGCTTGTATTCCTTGTTAAAGAGAGGAAACTAAGTATGCAGAGCTCTTAGGGCACAGCCACACCAATCCTTGACCTCCCTGGGGACCACTCCGAGGAGTGAGTGAGCCAGCGGGGCCAGCTTCTCATTCTCCAGTCCTTGGTTTCCATGTGGCTTCTTCCTCCAGCAACCCCCACAGTTTCACGTCTTTGCACCACCTAAGACCCAGTCCCTGGCTCTAGACAATCAGGCCCCTGATTTCTGCTGACAAAAACCTTCCAAGAAACCCAGTGTACAAAACCCATGTAGGAAACAGAATGTCAAGAAGCAAAACAAATTGAAGTCCAATTAGCACATTGAGGTGAGGACCCCAGGGCCCTTTGGAATCATCCCCTCATTCTCTTTGTCTCAAGGAGGGCCTGGGATGTCTTCTGGAAATCCTCACAGACCTTCAGAACACACTCAGAGCAATGAACTAGGCCAGCTCAGGGATGCTGGTCCTGAAGCATCAGATTCTTGAAGAGCTTTCAAAGACAGATAACAGCGGGGACTGGAGTTACCCAAACTAGCACAAGGCCCAAGAGTTTGGATTTTGATGAGCTAAAGAAAGGAGATACTCCTAGGAGAAGTAGCTTTAAAAGGCCAGCTAAGGTTACTTTTGCTGATAGGAGTTAAGCATTTCATAGGATCACTAGTCCTTAAGTAAGGGACTTGGGCTTAGGTTTTGCCATCTTATCACCTGGCCCTCACTTCCCTACATCTGTGTGTGTTCACTCACTGGTTCCCCAGGCAGCTCCCTGCTACTAATGTCTGGAGTCCTGTGGGCACTGGCTAGAAACGCAGGAATGGAGAAAAACAAGAAGGTCCAGAAATCCTCTAAAATCAAAAGCCCTGGTTCTGATAGGCATACATTAGACCAAGGAGCACCCACTTCACTTGGCAAAGAGAGGAAGGAGCAAGCACTGGTCCTGGCTAAACTTTTCATGATCCTGCTTGCTGCTACAAAGACGGAAGGTGAGACAGTGGCCATGGGAAGAACATACTAAATACCAACGGCAACACCAGCACAACAACGGCAGGCAGTGCTCGCCCAGGTGTTCTTATACGCCAGATGTTGTTGTACGCATATCACATGCCTAGTTCCTTCGGGCCTCGCCATGACCCTGTTTAGTTAGTACAGTGATCACTATTCAGGCCCATGGAAGGAGCAACAATACAAGTGGTTGGGTAACTTGATGAAGCCCATGGAGCTGTTAGCCACAAAGGCAATACACGACTCTTAGTTTTCACCATGGCAACGTGGCACTTAAACACAAGAGCCAGCTAGACCAGGAAGCTCTCTCTTCGGACGGTTTCATTCACGGCCAGCAATGCTCAAGCACAGATTCAGTAAAGATATCGCTCCATTAACTAATTCTCTTCCTGTTTTAGGACATCTCTAAAGAGACAGAGGGGCAGGAGAGGTGCATCAGCTAGCAAAGGTTTGGTCTGAAAGCATGAGGACTTAAACGAGCCCTAGAAGCCACATAAAAACGTTGGGTGTACTGGCCTGCTCTGGTTATCCAGTGCTGGGGACAGAGACAGGAGGCTTCCTGGGCTCGCTGGCCAGCCAACCTCGTCTGCTGGATAAGATCAAGGCTAATAAGAGACGTTGTCTGAAAACCAAGATGGACAGCATTTGAAGAACAACATCCAGACTTGTTCTCTGCATTGCACGGGTTTATGCACTTGCACATACAACAGACGTGCAACACTCGTACAGGAACACACATATGAAAGAGAGGGATGGAGAGAGGAAAGACAGAATGATAAAAGGAAGTACTGATTCCTGTCTGTTGATGTTTTTGTTGTTGTTCAACACTGGACTTAATCTAGACCAACCCTCAGAATCATGTTGAAAGCTCCAATGACAAGCAACATACATCATCCTCTCCGATGCTTAGACTGCTCACCACAGCAGGAATTTAGACAGGTAAAATATGACAGAGAAGGAAGCCATTTGAGTGCGGGTGCCTTTCTATCCTGTGGCAGTTTATGGGAGTTTATAACCTACTGGATAAAACAGGAGCCTAGTATGCCCATGTTACCGTATGGTGCACTCTGGGAGGTTAAGTGGACATGGTAAACATCTTACTGGGATCAGAAGTCCTGTATATATGGCAGATAAGTTAATGCACTCTAACTAGTGAAAGCCAGGGGTAGATCACATACCCACTACCTAATCCAAGATTGCCCAGTCCTTATGCCTGGCCTGGATCTCCAATTTTATCAGGGACCACAAACCAGCCATCTTTCCCATCGCTAGACACAGCCCTCAGAATTTCTCCTGTTTTATGAGGCTAGAAACAAATTTCCACATTTTCAATGAAGGCAGATTTGCATTAGTGTTGTATCTTTGCCTTTTCACCCCAGATTGTTATTCATCCCAGTGATTTATTTGATGCCAAATCCTTGAGCAGGTGCACAGTCCCCAATTATAACCCGGTTTCTATGGGGAAATATGATCCACTTTGTGACAACGTGATTTATGATATAGTTACAGGAACATGTTGTGTCAAAAGGCAGTGTCTGCGCATGCCAAATTTATTATGCTAATATGCGCCTTTTCCTCAGATAGAAAAATGCAGTCGGAAAGGGGGAATTACATTTCTACGTCTTTCTGGAGCGGGGGGGGGGGTCTTCTCGGTTCTTTGTGTTCTTTTCAGAGAAGAGCTTGAACACAGATCTGCTGATCTCACTTGGCTTTTAACCCCAGCCCTGGTGATTTGCAATGCTTCTATCATTTTAATAGCAGGCTTTCACCTTTGCCACAGTCAGGAAACAAGAAACCCCAGCTATTGGGGAGCCAGAAAGGACCTCATGTTCCCTCCTTTAAAGGATCGCATTGTTTCAAGCATCCCGAAGCTATGTAAGATGTTAGAGAAACACACAGCACAAAGGCTACTGCTAATATACTAACTCCACTCCTTTTCTCTTCCTAAACTTTCATTTAAGGATGGGTTCAGAAAAATGTCATGGGCTCACCCGAAGCTGTCACTGGGGACGGCCACCCAGCTCTTGTGTATGTAGCAGACTGTCTGTCCTGCTATGTCCATTTGGCTAAAGCTGGTGATGGGGACTCCGGGATAGTGGATGTACTCCACCTGGCCATACTGCGGTGGGGACGTGATGAGGTAGAGTAATTCCTCGGGCTTGTCTGCTCCATCCACAGCCAGGAGAGTGGCAGTCGACAAGAAACCTCTGTCACCTTTGGCTACCACGAGTGGTTTTGCATGAATCACAATATCACCTGTGTGGCAAGGAGATTTTGGTTAAGATTAATATTTAAAAATGCTTGATGCCCCTATTGCCGAAGGTACCACACACTTCAGACTCAGGACCTGGAGGAACTGGGGTGGACCTGATCTGGATCCAGCTCCTCCAGCTCCTCCCTCAGGACTGGCTCCCCAAGGGTTAAAGGGGTCATGCAAGCTGCCAGAAGAGAAAAGCCAAGGTGTTTCTCGGCTATAAAATCTCTCACTCATCGTCAAAGACATTTTTTTTGCAGGAGATGCAACCATTACAGAAACCCACAACTGTTCAAAAGGCAGAGAACTACTGCCTTTGGGGCACCCAACTCCAACATATTTGCACCGTAGTCTGAGGTACAGGGAACATAGTGGAAGAGGGGCCGGAAACACCGGAAGTTGGATGATCAGAATACCTGCGGAGATAGTGTTTTGTATGTATGAGAGGGTAGCTGCACCTATGAAATCTTAACACTATGGTTATCTAAACAAGTCCCACAAAGACGACAATACCAGTGGGCATGCCAATCAATGTGCATGGCGGGAATCTCACAAGGCGCAACCCTTAGATGGCAAATATCCACCTATAGGCAATTAACAGCTGTTGAAAGTGGATGAACCAGTCTGGTCTAGGAATGAGCCCCTGATAAGGTTATTCAATCCCCAGTGGTCAGACCTAAGCACACATATGCATGAGCGACATTAAATTGACTCAGCAGGTCGTGTGCATATGGATGTAGCAATAGAGATTGAAGAGGAAGAGCCAATAATTTGAGAGTGAGTGGGGGGTATATGGAAGAAATGGAAGGCGTTGGAGAGGAACAAAAAGGGAGGAAATGCTGCAAACAGAGCACTCATGTCCGCCATTCTCAAAACTCCCTAAATTAAATACATGTGCTACCTGGGATGTGTAATCTTCATTTTTTTTTCAAGACAGGGTTTCTCTGTAGCTTTAGAGCCTGTCCTGGAACTAGCTCTTGTAGACCAGGCTGGCCTCGAACTCAGAGAGATCTGCCTGTCTCTGCCTCCCAAGTGCTGGGATTAAAGGCGTGCGCCACCAAGGCCCGGCTTAACCCTCATTCTTAACTTGTTTGGATTTAGGATCATCATGGAAATACAACTCTGGGTACAGCTGCTAAGGACTCACCTCGAATGTAGGCAGTATCATCCATGAGATGAGGCCAGAAAGAATAAAAAGGAAAGCAAGCCGATCACCAGTCTTCATTTTTCTATTTCCTCACTGAATGCAAAATGGGTAGCAAGCTGCCTCCAGTTCCTGCCACCATGTCTCCCCGCACTGTGAGCCAAGATAAGCCCTTCTTCCCCCAAATTGCTTCTCAGTATTTGATCAAAGCAACGGGGACAGTAACTAACACAACGTCCAAGGCAAATATAAACAACAAAGGCCAAACTGCAATCAAGTCAAAACTAACTGCTGTGGGGATCCTTTCTAACTAAAGAAAAGGACGAGTCAAAAGGACTGAGCAAACCCTTCACAGAAGAAGCAAGGGTACATTGTATAATACACCTGCTTGTAATGCTTAAGAAAGCCCATAGGTGAGCATTTGAATGAGCGAGATAGAAGTGATTAGTGCTCGCTGACGATGTTTCTTTCACTGGACAGCCATTCAAAATGATCACATCTAAAATAATAAGGTTTTAAGTTAGAGATGTAGCTCAGTGATAAAGCGCTTGCCTGGCATGCCCAAGGACCAAGGCTCGACTCTTAACACCACACCATAAGTAAAGAATAGAAATGAGCAGGGCTGCTTGGTGTCAGGCATAGGACTGGGCTCTTCCATGCGCTCAGCTATACTGAGAGGAAGAGCTTTATGGCAACCCACAGATGAAAATCGGGGTGTGGAGGTGTTACTTCTGCTAGAGGCTATGTGTTAATAATAAAGTAGAGCCAGAAGCAGCTCCAAGTCACCAGCTAGAAGCACAACTCATAACCACTGCACCATTCTACTCCCTCCTCAACAATCGGCAGGCACCAAAGGGGCAAATATCCAACAAGAAAGATAAAATATGTGAAACAGATTAAAAACACAAAAGCCACCAGGTGTGGTGGCACACGCCTTTAATCCTAAAGCAGAGAGGCAGGCAGATCTTTGAATTTCAGGCCAGCTTGGTCTACACTGTGAGTTCCAGGATGGACAGGGCTACACTGTGAAACCCTGTCTCAAGAAACAAAACAAAGAAACAAACAAAAACCCAACTAAACAATAACCCAAAACCCAATTAGCTTGTGAATGGGATGGAAGCATTGGATGCTGCTCTATAGCCATGCTTACCTGCCTGCTGCTGCTCCCATGGTGGTGGTTAGGGACTGAACTATGGTTATCTGCCTGCCGCTCCTCACAGTGGTGGTTAGGGACCCAACCCTCTGAAACTGAATGCCTTGGTCACGGTATCTCATCACAGAAATAGAAATTAACTAAGACAAACCTCTTGAGAAAATAAGGGGAAATAAAACACCAAGCAGTATATTTATGTTTACATTTATTTATTCAGTGTGTGTGTGTGTGTGTGTGTGTGTGTGTGTGTGTGTGTGTGTGGCTAGTTCTTGCAGAGGCCAAAAGAGGGCATCAGATCCTCTGGAACTTGAGTTACAGATGGCTGTGAGTCATCATGTAGGTACTGGAAACCAAACATAGTCCTCTGCAAAGCAATAAATGCTCTTAAACATTGAGCCATCTGTCCGACCAAACTCTGGAGGTATCTTTGGTTATCAATAACTAAAGATCATATTATTGGTTTCTACTGGCAGAGGCCAGCCTTGCTATTAAACATACCACAGTTCACAAGAAAATTCCCTGTGACAAAGATTATTCATTCCAAAATGTCAGGAGTGCCAAGATGATGGAATTCTGTTTCAAATAACCAAACTGGTATTTTGAGCATACTGAGCCGTTTATCTCCAATTTAAATGAAAGACTGAAACACCATTGTAAATTCAAATGAAAATCTAATTTGCAGATGCTTTGAGGTAACGGTGATAAACACACCAAACGCAATAAGAAGAGCAAACAAATATTAGCAGGGAAAGTCAAAATATTGCAGAGCCCTTTTCCCAGGGGCATAGCCGCCTGTAGGAGGAGGAAGAGTACCCAGCTCTTCAGCACTGGGAAGGAAGGCAGAGTTTGGAAATAGCTAAACTACAGACCTGTGCACCCTAAACCTCTCCTAAAGGCATCCTTTTTGCCACTGTGGAAATCAGAACACATCTTATCACAACTGGAAGGTTAAAGTTGTTTATAATAGGTCCTAGACAGAACTAAGCATGTGGTCTGTATAAAGGAGATGGTACGACCAGCTACTCAATATGACTCTACTTGAGACAAGGTACGCTTGGATTGGAGAGATGGTTCAATAGTTTAGAGCATTGGATGCTCTTTGCAGAGGACCTGGGTTCAGTTTCCAGCACCAACATCGCAGTTCACAACCATTGGTAACTGCAGTTCTAGGGTATCTGTCGCCCTCTTCTGGTCTCCAGGGGCACCAGGTGCACATGATACACAGACATACATACAAAGCTCATACACATACAGCATAAAAATAAATAAAAAATATAAATAGGGCCGGGCAGTGGTGGTGCATGCCTTTAATCCTAGCACTCAGGAGGCAGAGGCAGGTGGATCTCTGTGAGTTCGAGGCCAGTCTGAACTACAAGAGCGAGTTCCAGGACAGGCTCCAAAGCTACAGAGAAACCCTGCCTAGAAAAACCAAAATCAAAAAACAAAATAAATAAATAAATAAATCTTTTAAAAAGTTATACATGTGATACCGTGAGCAACATAATAATCAACTTATAAATGTCAAAAGGCACATAAATAAAATAAAGAATAGGATATAATGCTGTACAGTGATAAAACACCACACAAAGAAGCAAGAGGAATTCTGAGCTTCTTAAATGTTAATGGACAAATACATCTGTCTGCTTACTATAGGTTTTCGTAAATCTTTCTTAAAATAACTGTCTATCAGTTATGGTGGACTGTGGTAGGGCACTTTGTACCCTAGCATCATTCCCTTCTGGGCACCTGCTGACGTTTCTACTGCCCAACTGCCCTTAATACAGCCTATGACTAAGCTTCAGCCACTGGAAGGTGTACAGAAAAGTGAGCTGCCTTCAAGCAACTGATGAGGCCCTGGTTCACATGTGACTCAGCCTCTCGCTTCCGAAGTGACTGTAGCCTCAGAGATGAGGAGATGACGGGACAGGAGATGCTCCAGGTCCCTGTGGAACGGCTTCCCCTGCGCTCTGAAGCTAAGTCAGTAGATAGCCTGCGCTATCACCTGCCTGTGCCAAAATGAGAGCTGTATTCCGTTTGCCTGAGCATCCTGCATACACCGTTCTCCTAGTGAGGTTTCTGTTGTCCTGATAGAACACTGACCCAAACCAGCTTGAGCAAGGAAGGGTTTCGGGTCACAGTCCATCATCATCGAGGAAACCCAAGGTAGGAACTGGAGGCAGGAGATGAAGCAGAAGTCATGAAGGGATACTGGGTGACTTCCTCCCATGGCTTGCTCAGCCTGTTTTGTTCTACAACCCAGGACCACCTGGCCAGGGGTGGTACCATCCACAGTAGGCTGGGCCCTCCCACATCAATCATTAATTGAGAAATGATCTACAGTCTAGTCTGATGGGGGCAATTTCACAACTGAGGCTCCTTCTTCCCAGATGTTATCACAGCCTAACCAGTACGATGACAGTTTTACAGAGAAGAATAAATGTATCCAAAGTCATCTAGCTTATCTATCTGACAGTCCTTAGTGTTAGAAAAGTTTCATAGCTGGAAAACATGTAAATAAAATATAAATATGCCCCCAAAAGTAATACTAACTCATATGATGAAAAATTAATTCAGTACAACTGTAATTATACCACACACATAAAACATTTTTCTGTTATTTGAATTGCACTTGAATCGTTGTATTTAATTCTGAGCATCCTAGCAACCAAGGCAAAACAAGGAAGCGTTCAGTCAATGAAACAGGATCAGAGACTGTTTGATCTGAAAACATTGAGACGTTGTGGTCGAGAACAAGCTACGATTCTTAACCTCGTGGTGTAAGCTGCAACCATAAACACAGAGCAGTGGCACTGGAGCGTCAGGAGCTCACATTCTCCTCTGCATGTTGGTGTTGGGCCTGAGTGTGTGTCTGTGCCGCATGAAGCCTGTGGAAGTCAGGAGAGGCTCTGGACCCCCACACAGCACATGCGTGTGTGCTCTTACACCAGTCCACTTCCTCTGGCGATCCCTGTCCCGGGAAGCATGGGCAAACACATCCTCACCTTTCCGCGAATCCTCGATGGTGATGTGACAGTCAAACGCAGGTGATCTGTTGTCCCCATCCCAGAGGTAGAAGGCGAAACTGTCCCCATTCTGGGAATCCATCTTGCCAGTGTGTGTGTATCTCAGCAAGTTCAGATCCACATCCTCCTGGGTGCACTGCATGCCAGCTGAGAGAGGGACCCAGTCCCTTCCTATCTGGAAAGTGCCACAGTCAGTCAGGGGCCCTGGCTTTCCCCAGCTATTAGTGGCTATTTCCCCCGGGCCCTAAAAAACTTCTAGTGGGAACTCTGGGGAAATTCTAGACTAGTTTCTGCCTTGGAACCTTATATTTTTCTTTTCAAAGAAATATATTAAAATACTTTAAGAGCTGGCATGAAAAACAGCTTCAACCAGTGTACTTTTGACAAAGTCATTCAACAGCACTGGTATTTCCAAGGTATTTATCATCAGTAATCATGGCTGATTAAATATCCCAATTAACAAGAACAGGAAGGCAATCAGCCGCTGAAACAGGCTACTTAGAAATTAAATGTTTTTCTTTTAGAAGTTCTTCTTTTTATTTATCTTAGTTTTTATTTTTGCACAACTAATAAAATCTCTTTTTTGTTGTTTTTTTTTTTTTTTTTTTTGTTCCCCCAAGGTGGCTTATTTGCTTCCAAGCTCAAGTAAAACAAATCCAGAATGAACTGGTGTTTTCTAGTCTTACTGAAACCTAAAGAAAGCCATCAGATTCCCATCTCACCCCCTACACACACACTCTCTCTGTCTCTCTCTCTCTCTCTCTCACACACACACACATACACACAAAGACACACACACTCTCCCTCTCTCTCTCACACACACATTCTCTCTCTTCCTCTCTCTCTTACACACACAGATACACACTCTCACACACATGCGCACGTGCACACACACAAACACACACTTTCTCTCTCACACACACACTTTTTATCTTCTCTCACACACACAGACACACACTCTCACACACATGCACACATGTGGGTACGTGCACACACACAAACACACTCTCACACTTTTTCTCTTCCTCTCTCACACACAGACACAACTCTCTCACACACATGTGCACGTGTGCACACACACAAACACACTCTCTCACACACATGCATGTGCACACATACAAACAGACACTCTCTCACACACACACTCTCACACACTTTTTCCCTCCTCTCTCACACAAGACACACACACACTTTCTTACACACTCTCTCTCACACATGCACACACACAAACCCACTCTCACACACACTTTTTCTCTTCCTCTCTCACACACAGAAACACACACTCTCTCACACACACATGCACGTGCACACACACACACACAAACAGACACTCTCACACACACACTCTCACACACTTTTTCCCTCCTCTCTCACACAAGACACACACACACTTTCTTACACACTCTCTCTCACACATGCACACACACAAACCCACTCTCACACACACTTTTTCTCTTCCTCTCTCACACACACATGCACGTGCACACACACACAAACACGCTCACACACACACTCTCACACACTTTTTTCCTCCTCTCTCACACAAGACACACACACTCTTTCTTACACACACTCTCTCACACACGCATACACACACGCACACATGCACAGACACACGCACTCACACACACACAGTCAGTGGAAACTATTCACTGTCAGTGCCATCCACGGTTTCATCAGGATCTTCAAAACCCAGCTCAAGTCAATCCTAGTTAAGCGCGTGTTCTGCAGTTTGGGGCAGAAACTATGGCTGTCGCTGTTGTTAGAAGAGGCTTTTATACTGAGAAAGTATTATGGGATAAACTATTAGACCTATATTGTATTAATCGTCCTGTTTTAATTCTCCCAAGTTCCAAGCATAGCTTTTTTAAAAAATGGCTCACAAAACTCATTCCGTGTAACTGGAGGAAAGCATCACTTTCGCTGATCCACAATATAAACCATACTGCGGTTTACCTCTCTGATCATTTGTTGGTCAACCCCCACCCCCAATTCCCAGCAAGACTTGGGCTCTCCTCTCTACGTCATCACTTCTCTTGCTCTTCTTGGTGGGATTTCTTCTTTAATATTTCTGCCCTCATGACATTTGCAGACGTATGTCTTACTGCAGGTCCCCTGGGTAGAGTTACTTATGTTGCAGTAGTTAAGCTAGGTTCCTTCTTTGATGAGGTCTATTTGTAAGTAGAGACTTTCAAACAGACTCTCTCAAACCCGGCAGCATAAGATCCTATTTAATTTCTCCTCTTGGTAATACTGTCCTAGAAAATAAATACAGGGGAAGGCATCATTTGTTCTCTTGTTTCTAATTCTTCATTTGCATTCCCAAGTATGGATTTGACTTAAGAGAATCATCTGAAGGCAGAAAAAGGAAGAAGAAAAGAGAAAGAGAGAGAGAGAGAGAGAGAGAGAGAGAGAAACACAAAATGAAAAAAAAATAAAAAAAAAAAAAAAAAAAAAAACAAGCAAACAAAACCAAAGCAGCGCTAACAAGCACACAAGAAGTCTTAAGAGTCCACGAGGCCTGGAGGCCTGGTCCCTAGCCTCAGTCAACCAGCCTCAGCGAGCCCGAGGGAGGTGTGAGAAAATGGTGTGCAGCCTGCTGGGACCCTGGCCCCATCTGGATCTTCTCATATTCAAAGCAACGCAGGCCCCAAGCCACCCAAACGTGTGCGCTCTCGCTGTGTTTCTGCTTCATTACGCTGCGAAATGAAATAAGGACACAGCTGTACCTCAATTTAAATCAGTGATTGCTCTTCTCTCTGACTCTCTGTGGTACCCACGCTCTGTGACAATCAAGCTGTTCCCCACAGGACGAAGCCTCGCAGCTTTTCCGCTCTGAACCGGCCTGCGTTAAGATTAAGACTCACGCAATTCAGGCAGTCACACCGTGGCCCGCTAGAGGTTGTCGCTAGTCTCTAGCTACCGTTCACATAAACATCCTGACCCGTGCGTGGGCTGACCTTCTCAAGTGGCTGATCGATGATTCACGTTGGACTAAACATTAAGCATCTTGCCCGCAATCTGAATAGACTGGAAATTTGCTATTACCGGACTAAAAGAAATTGAGAGAGTAGGGCGTAAGCAAGCTGCTGGAACAGTTAGCACAGAACCCGGGTGATTTAACCCTTCATGCGCCTTCCTTCATGTTTCCATCCTTTTCACCTTTCTCCTACGAGCTATGGAGCCTGTCCTGGAACTGGCTCTGTAGACCAGGCTGGCCGTGAACTCACAAAGATCCGCCTGCCTCTGCCTGCTGAGTACTGGGATCAAAGGCGCGCACCACCACTGTCTGATACACTTTCTATTAAAGTTTGAGTATATATACATATCTGATCTATTTGGAGTGTTGACTTACTGCCATGCAGTTTGCCAGATTCGAATACAACGGATACTAAGACATGACAGCCATCAGTGAGCAGGGTGGGAGGACCACCACACGGACCACTCTCTAGTGTAGCTTTTGATTCGAGAGTTTATTCTCTCCCACATCGCATAAGGCTGGGAAGAGGGACTTCAAAATAAAGACATATTTTAAACACTGCCATGTTCCTGAGAATAGCTTAGATCATGGCAGAGAAAACGAGAAATGCGAAGAGACTGCTCGGTGGTTAGAGCTCGTACTGATCTCGCAGAGCGGTACAGGGATGGGAGGGGAGGGCACAGAAGTTAGAAGGAAGAAGTAGAAGAGAGGGAAGGAGGGTTACAGGGAGGAAAAGAAGGGGCATGGCAACAATCTTAAAAGGTTTCTGATGGAAAAGAGAAATGTAGATGGGGGGAAAAAAAGAAAAAAAATCTAAGTTCCATGGATCAGCATGAAAAAGTCTGGTGAGGATGTAGACCCCTCAAAATATGCTGGATTCTCCTTAGAAGTCAGCTTGTTCCAAATGGGTAAGCCTTTCCTTCCGAATCTCGGGACAATTCTCAGGGGAAGGGAGCAATGGAGAGCCTTAATATTGGATTTATTACAAGTTGATAAAGAAAATTCAGAAGGGTATGAGTTCCTCCTGGCAAAGAAAAAGTAAATGTTTTATTTTTGAGTGAAAAATATGCCCATTTGAGAATACATTTCAATTGTATGAAGGTAAGTGCTGATAGAATTTACACCTGCTTTGGAAATAAAGGTGAAAGGGTCATTCTAGGGCCAGAAAGACTGCTCGGTGGTTAGAGCTGGTACTGATCTCGCAGAGGATCAGGATTTGGTTCCCAGCACCCATATCAGGGCTTTCACGACCCTCTGTAAATCCAGCTCCAGGGAATCTGACCTCCATGGGCACCTGTACACGTGATGCATATAAATTTACACAGGCACACATACATTTAAAAAATAATTAATTAGGGGCTGGTGAGGTAGCCCAGAGGTTAAGAGCACTGGCTGCTCTTCATGAGCCAACATCTATAATAACATCTGGTGCCCTCTTCTGGCCTGCAGGCACACATGCAGGCAGAATACTGTATACATAATAAATAAATAAATCTTAAAAATGCAAAAGCACTCTAACAACAACAATAATAATAATGATAAATTAAATAAATGTGTTCATGGGCCACTTACCTTAAGCTGAAGTTGCCCGTTTTGGGGAAGCCTTTGGAATAAATACTGAATGGTCTCCCTGGGAGAGTCTTTATCAATGGCAGAAAGAACAGCACTAGACAGAACACGCGTATCGCCCGCGGCCATAGAGATTTCAGCCTTCCTGTAAAAAGGAAAATGCACATGTAGATGTGGAAAAGGAGGGCGCAATTCGGCAGGAAACACTTATATCGGCTAGCACAGATTCCACCTTCAAGAACTAAGAAATAAGAATTAGCACCCAAAGTACTGGAAACTGTGAGTCATATACCAAAGTCTGAAAAGGGGGTGAGAGCCAGCAGTCATGACTAGGGTGCTACGTGAGAGATGCTTCTCATTGTTTACAGGAGTGGAACTTTGCGATTTTCTAAGAGTAGTTTATATAATGATTTTGCTTCCAGTCTTTCATTTAATGCTTCCAATGTCTCCATGAAGAAAGTAGGTCAGGTACTATAGTTCTAACGCAACAGACAGAATCCTACCAAAAGCAACTTATATGTCTTAACGTTCTTCCTAAATGCCCTCCTGAGGCAATACTCTTTGGTTATCTGTGATCCTCTAATGTCCTCGTTCTCCTCCTGAAAAGGCAGTGGTGCATGTGATCTTCCCAGGTTCGTCTTCCTGAAGTAGAGCCACCGGGCTGACTCCTGGCATCCAGACACCAAAGGGAAGCACGAGCAGATGAAACAGTGACAGCCGCAGCTTCCGTGTGGGCTCCGCAGCTTCCATGTGGGCTCCGCAGCCTTTCCATGGCCTCGCCCAAGTGTGGAAGGGATTTCTTTCCCCAGTGTTTCCGCTCTCCCCTGTGGTCATAGTGAGCTCACACGTGACTACTGTCCGCCTCCACTGCTTTGCTTCTGAGAAACAAAAGAACGCTCAAAGTCCTTGGCCTTGGGACGAAGGACAGCAAGTCTCACCAGCTGACATCAGGGACCACCAGGTCTTCTGCAGAGAAGGCAATGCCCGACGCATCATTACAACCCCTTTCGTTCAAAGAAGGCTCTCTGCTAGCCCAGGACTGGCAACTTCTCTGATCGGAGCAGAAGGACTTCATCCACCTCTGCAGTGGAGCGGATGAGCCAACTGCAGGAGTCTAGAGCTGACGAGTCTGCTGCTGAGCTTACGGAGATTAGCAGGGCCTTGTCCAAGATGAGTGACCATGAGCAAGATGAATGTGGCAGGGAAAGACTGGCAGCATTACATGTAGGGGTGACAAGTATCACAGTCTGGGCCACCCCAAAAGAGACCTTGGGGAAAGGGCTGTGTTAGAGATAATCCGTCTAGAAGGGACTCTAGAAGTAGAAAGACGGGAGCTAGTGAGAAAGGTAAGACGGGCACTTGTCTGGTTTCTTTTCCCGACACTGTCCAGGAGACTGTAGGAGTTGAAAGCTTCGCAGGAACGTGTTCCTAGCTTGATGAAACTCAGCTGGTCTACTTAATGCTTAAAGGCTACACCATTACATAAGGGGAAGTCTCAGCAGAGACCTCAAGAGCCAGACACATGCCTGCAGCTCTCCCTAACGGCCTGCCGGGCCTTCTGAAGACCTCTGCAGTCTGTGAACTGTGACGCTTGACAACCGCAGAAGAGATTGCTGACACCACAGAAATGCAACCCTGTGCGAGGGGGTTGCCAACCAGTTTCACAGTCCACAGCACTAGAATTCTAAGACGTAGCATTCTGAGGTGAGAGAGTATGGTGTTGATCCATATGGGACGTAGTACAAATTGATAGAGAAGTACCAAGACGACTAAACAAGAGAGACTGGGTGTTTCTCTTGATCACTCTTAGTAAAAAGTCTGAGGAAATCTACCGTGAGGACTGTTGGCAGTTAACATTGCCACCCTTCAGTCGAGTTATGGTGTGCATTTTGTGTGTTTGTGCACAGCCCTGTGGGCGCATATGTGCACACACACATGCCTTTTAGTACTCTGTGTTCAGTTATTTTTATATTTACAATTAATCTGGACTTTTAGAAGGAGATCAAATCATTTCAGGATTAATTGTTTAGGTCACGTTTCCTCGCATTATTTTACACCGGAAGGTCCTGATGTCTGAGTGGCGGCGCAGCTGCAGAAGATGGGCCCAAGGGAACCCTTGCTTCTCTCCATGTACCTAGAGCCACAGAACTTCGTGGAAATCAGAAGTCAGTCCCCTCAGGGGGCTTACTTGCTTAGCGTTGGTTTCTCATCGTTCACTGGGGTGATAGCAACTGAAATGGTTTTAAGGATTGTATGCTTCCCATCAGACAACTGGATCACAAAGGCATCAGTGAGACTCTCTGAATCGTCATGGACATAGGCCAGCTTCATTCCTGAAAGAGGAGAAGGAGAGTCTTGCTTTGGTCGAGCCAGCCACATCTCACAGATACGCCATTTTAATACCAGGCTTTCGTGTGCCCAATGCACAAACCAGTGCATTGAAGTGACTTGAACTCTGCTTTGTGGAGCATTCATAGCCCATTAAATTTCCTCTTCTAAAATAAGGAGACCGCATAAACCATGTAATAACAAAGATGTGGTATTTAACAAATCTGAGACAGTGAATTACACGTGAAAAATTAAAAATAGGCACCAAAATGAATCCTAAGTAGTTCAAAGCTTCACTATAAAAACACTCCTTAGCCATCCTTCAATCCTACCCACTGATCCTATGCCTAATCAATTGAAAACTTTAAGTTACTATTTTCAAAATGTACGATAAAGCTCTAGAAATGCTGAGATTTAGGCAAAATGTTTGCTGACATATGACCACTAATGCCAAGAAATGAAAAAATGTTTAAAATAGAACAGAGCCATGAAAAACTGCAGTGAAGTACTTCCATAGGGTAAAACCCTGTGGTTGCCGAAAGCATCCCAGGCTCTGCTGAGAATGTAAAGGAAGTGATTGTGAGTTACCCTACTACGGCAGGGGTTGGCAAATTCTATATGGTTAGGGGCAGGATGTTTGTGAGAATATCTTCAAATTGTTTGGCTTTGTTTTTAATATGGCCATAAGTGAACAAAAAAAAAAGTGCAAGGAAAACCTAACTTTTAAAAATGTCACCAAAATACGCATTCATGTGAACAATTTATTTTTCATTTGAATTGACTATGTTATTTAACTTGCCCAATGCATACATGACACATTTAATCTGATAACATTAACCAAAATTATCATTTTTTAAAAAACTGTCCTGGGTCTTTGAATGGCTAAGAATGTAAAGGTTCTTGTCTTCACACCTGCGCTTGAGCTCCAGAATCCACATGGGGGAAAGAGCAAACCAAATGCCACAGGTTGACCCTTGACCTCCACACATCAGCCATGGCACTAGGAACCCCACGAGTCCCCCAAAATGCACACAAAAAAATAAATGAATGAAAAGAGACTTTAAGCTGTCATTTTCCCCCTGTAGATAAACTCTTCCTGTGTAGCTAAGGGTGGCCTTGAAAGCCTTGAGCTCTTGATCCCCCTGCCTCAGGCTCTTTCGATGCTGGAATTACAGGCGTGCATCATCTAACCTGACTCTGAAAACAGAAAAGAATGAATGAATGAATGAATGATCAACAAAAATCATACCTCCCGGGGGTAGATTTTAAGCGGTTATTCCCTTTCCTTATGTTTGTAACACTATTGTCTGCAGCACATGGGAACTGATTTGGTCTTTATCAGCCATGAAGTCCCGGAATTTATTTCTCTACAATTCACAGAAACTGAGACTGTGACTTGGTTTTTAAGGCTCAGACACGAGACGGCATCTGCAACTATTACAAAATAACCTTTGGGACAAGGAGACTCCATTCTAATTAGAGAAACAGACACTGGAAAGACAGGAGGGGAAAGAGAAAAGCGCCAGGACAAAGTCCGGAGAAGAGCTGGCTTCCTGTGGGAGGAGAGCGCCGTGTTCTGAAGGCGCCATCTTGGCCAAGCCAAGGTGAGGAAAGACCTTCCAGGTTGGGAAAATGAAACACACAGAGAAGAAAGGACTCTGAGATCAGGCACTAATTCCAGAACCACATACTTGCTCAAATTTTTGAAAGTATTTTTACACATGGAAAATGGGATGAGGTCGTTTAAAAGGTAATTAAAAAATAATTCAGGCTGTTCCAGTGTGTCATTTCCCTAAAGAACAAACTCTCTCCACAGAGACTAATGCGTGGTTATTATATGTGGATCTATATTTGTTTCAACTGTTGAAATTTTGGCAGACTAGCCTCTTGAAATTTAGTCCCATGATCTCAATAGTTTGAAAAAGAAATTTTAAATTATGTTAAAATTCTGTGTTAAAGTACCAATAATCACAAATAAAATTGTTCATGGTAATTGTTCATGGTATTCTAAAAGTCAAAGAAAACATCCCCCTGCGTCTGCAACTGTCTACAGTGTCTGGCTGAGATTGTACACTCCTCATCAATCAAGAACCCACAGCTCAGTCTGAAGGAATTAACACATGAAGAACATGCTCTTTCCTCCCCCTATTTCTATGATTTGTTAGTATCTTTTGGGGGAGTAAAACAGTTTTCCAATTTATGTTTTAATTAACAAAAATCTGTAAGCATGAAATTTTGATATGTGCAACTTGTGGCAGGTTTACATCACACTAATGCGCATTACCTCACCTTGTTAGTATGTGCATGTGTGAACTATTAGCAATGCCCTACATGTCACTAACCATGGTCAGCACAGTGCACAAACAGATGCCTGAAACTCGGTCTTGTTGCACTGAAATTGTGTACCTTTTGATCAACAGCTCATTTCTTTCCTCTTCCCCCAGTCTCTGGTACCCACCAAACAAATTTCTGCTTCTCCTATTGCAACTTTAGAGTCTACAAAAGGGCAGGCTAAGTCATGGCCTACCAGCCTTGAGAAGGTCCATGGAGAAGTTGTGAATTTCCTGTTTGATCTGAGGAGACTCTTTGCTGATCGCCACGTCAATGAGGAGGCCATGTTGGGGCTTGCGAGGGATGCTGAAGAGTAAGGGGTCCTTGGGAACATCCCTGTCAGCAGCAGTGATGAAGGAAGAATCCAGCTCTGTCATCTGACCCTCACACACCTGAGCAGGAGCAAGACAGCAGAGTCTTTTCAAAAGCTGCTAAGAACAAAAATCCACCCCACTTATCTGAAAATGTCCTACTTCAAATTTTCCATGGCATTTTCAGATACTGGCTTCGAGAAAACGAAATTTCTGTTTAACAGAAATGTAAAAAGAATCTATTCATCTTCCTAAGATCTTTTCTAAAGATTCCAAGTGCTCTTTCATTGCACGCATGACATAGGGTGCATGATTAAAATATCTGTGTGGGGCTGGTGAGGCGGCTCGGTAGGTGAAAGTACTTGCCACACAAGGCTTGGCGATGGGGGTTCAAGTCCTGAAACTTGCATAAAAGTGGCGAGAAATAAGTGCACAAAGTTGCCCTCCACACACACACAGAGATACACACACAGACAGACACACACACCACCACCACCACTGCCACCGTGGAGTGCTATTGCCTCAAGACGGCAAGTCATTTAGGACTTGGCCATCTTAGCTGTCTTGGTTTTTTTTTTATTTGTTTGTTTCCTTTCTCAGAGAGAGGATAGGACATGGAATTTTTTGTTTTTGTTCTGAATTACCGGGAGATCTAAGGACTAAAAGTACATACATTCCACACACGCTTCCTGGGGACCTGCCAAGCCACTTGCTGAATTCTGGGGAAGTGTAGATGTTCTCAAGAATCCACCAGAAAGGACTGGGAAGGCCTGCCTGCCAGCGGCGTGGTCAAGGACTAGTAAGAGCTGTTCAATGTCAAGAATCAAAAACCAGCAGGCTATCCTTATACCTGAGGGGATCCCTTCGTGAGAGCCTATGGTTTTTTTTTTTTCCAGCTCCTCCCACTGGCTCTGAAGGGACCATTTCTGCAAGTGCACTGTGACATTCTGACAAAACCAATGTGACTCTTATCTGACCTTCTCAAAGATCAAAAAAATCTTAGATTAATTCATAATGATAAACCTATTGAATAACTTTTACCAGTATCTCACTTTCCCCACCCTTGAGAACTTTAGGAAAGCAGTTTAAAAACATGTTGTAAGTCTCCATCTATATAGAGCTTAACTATGAAGTGTTTTTCTCTTGACTGTGTGGTGATGTATCTCTTTTAAATGGTAAATTCATCCACAAGATTACCAAGGAATTTTTGGAAATTAAATTGTTTCTTGAAATTATGAGATTAAAAAGTTTAAAGGAATATATATATATATACAGATATTTAATACTAAATAGGTTTGCAAACGATTATAACAAACTAAAACATTTTGATGGAACACCAACTATCTATACAATAAGGACATTTTCTAACAGGAAAGCCAAATGTGTTCTGTGAAGACGAAAAAAATTCTTAAAGCTTAAAAGTTGTCTCTGCCAATGCCCAAGGGTCTGTGGTGTGTGTGTGTGTGTGTGTGTGTGTGTGTGTGTGTGTGTGCGTGTGTGTGGTTTGTGTGTGTGAGGAAGCAAGGGTGAAAGCATGATTCCATTCACAAAGGGATCAGGGACAACATCCCAGAGGCCTAATTACTCCAGAAGCCCTTGCCCCGGGCAGATAAGGATAGTAGAAATAGGTGCAGGAGCGATCCCAGAGGCCTAATTACTCCAGAAGCCCTTGCCCCGGGCAGATAAGGATAGTAGAAATAGGTGCAGGAGCGATCAGTCATCGATTTTTTTCTTCACATAATCACTGAAGGGCTCTCCAGAGTAAACCATGAGCCAAAAGAAGAGGGGAGGCAGGAGCTGGCTCTAAAATCTCACGCTGAGGTGACGCTCGTGTGCTGTTAAGATTCAGGAGAAAATTAAAATCAAATAAAGACTTTCGCATTTAGAATGTGATTATTTTTAGCAAAAAGAATGAGGGAAAATAATGGCTTTGGTCAATATTAGAAAGAAGACGACACACTAAATGGTGCTGAAAACCCTCGCTCATTAAGGGCCTACTGTGTTTGTCCAACTCAATCATCCTAAGAATCTCTCGGGGGAAAGTACATATATATTTTTGAAGATGGGGAAACAGAAGCTTGAAGAGAAATAACCTGCTCAAGATGCAAAATTATTCAAAGCAACACACAAGTTCCATTGAGGCCAAAGACTGTGTTTGTGTTCATTCAACTTGCTAGTGAGTGCATGCGTATGAATTAAATAATCATATATAGACATGCAGAATGTGTAAAGGAACTGCATATTGATAAGAAAAGATTTCATACATGTATTAAAGTTTTGCTTTAGAAAGTGAAGCATAGAGTAGAGAATATGGTTCTTTTATTTGTAAATAAAAACATAGAGAAAAATTATGGTATACAGACACAAATCTGGCATGTCCATAAATCTCTTGGGTTACTTAGTTAACCTATTTATGCCCCATTTCTTCAGTAATGAAATGGCAATAAAAACACCATCACCCTAAAAGCCTATTGTGGGGATTAACTATGAATACACGGAAAAGACTCGGAATCTAAAATCCAGTAGGTACTCTATGACACTCACAAAGACACACATACAGACTCACACACAGACACACTCATACAGACACACACACACACCCCATCCTTACTAGGCTAATAATTCACAGGTGTTAATTCTATAGCTAAGATTCTTTTTTCTTACTCATCAGCAAATTAATATATTAGGTGCACCTGGACCAACATAAAGGGATTATCTAGGCAAAAATAAAAATCAGAAAAAGATAAGAAAATAAAAAGGAACATTCGGTATGTTTCTTACAGTGATATTCTGTACCGCAAAGTCAGGCGCTTCATCGTTTGTGGGGTTGATGACAACATGGAATGTTGTCTCTAAGGAGCGTCCCTTCCCATCTGTGGCGTACACCATGAACTGATCGGCAGTTGGTTCCACCCTCAGGTGCCTGGACTGCACGTAGTTAATGTGCAAAGCCTTCATGTCTCTCCACCGGAACGAAGCTAGCACACACCAAGACAGAACGGGGAAATGATAAATAGCCCTCCCCAGGAACTTCCGGTCTTTACCAGCTGCTTCTCCGTGAAGCAGGTATGTGGTCACAGTGGGGCTAGTGCGACGCCTACCAGCCATCCACAGAAAGGCAGGTCCCATAGACAGGAAGGAAGGACACAAACCTGCCGGAAGAGTGAAACTGTGATCACCACGCATCAAGATGCAGGGGACTTCGTGGTCACTCTCCAGACACATGAACTGAAAGTCACAGAGAACTGCCCTTGGCTAAACTGTCCTTCTGACACAAGACTTTTGTCATACTTGGATAAGGAGGATGCCACCTCTTTGACACAAAGGCAAAACGAGTGGAGATCCATGATTTGTCTACATAACAGACATCAAGAAACTCACTGCGCCGAGTGGAGTTAGTTGGCTTGATGTCCAACTAGCCTTAAATCAGAAGAGGAAAATTGTGAATTAAATCACAAGAAAAGTTGCATAACCTTTAATTTGATTAATCTGAAATCTTATCTCACTCAAATTTAAAAATACAAATGTCTTTAAAGGAGATTGAAAAATAATTTATTTACAAAGTATTATCGTTGGAGGATTTGGGTTTTGCTTTCTATTTACGTTTTGTTTTATTAAGGGCTATTCTGGTTGCTGAGAAACAGTTTGCTTTCAAAATTAAGCTGGGTCATGGTGGTGCACGCCTTTAATCCCAGCACTTGGGAGGCAGAGACAGGAGGACCTCCAAGTTCAAGGCCAGTGTAGTCTACAAAGTGAGTTCCAGGACGTCTATGGCAACACAGAAAAACCCTGCCTCCAAAAACAAAAATGAAAAACAACAACAAAAGATTAATGTGACCTACTTGAACATTTCAGATTTTCTCTTTCAGTACCAATCATGGCATATTTCTCAGTATTTTCCAGTAATACCTATTAAAAATGCTAAAACACTGTGAGAATGAGACCCTGTGGTTCCCACCAGATTAAGTCTCTCGCAGGGCCACGTTGCCAGGAAGGCATTGGAAAGGTGAGTACTTCAGTGTTGATTCAAATCATTTTCAAAAGTGAAGTTTCTAATTATTTCAGTTATTAATGTCCATGCATAAGAAAAACTAAGTTAAAAGTTAAAATGAGAAACAATTAAGACTCAACATAACAGCTAGAATCATCAGAATAATCTCTTGGAAGCATATATGGTGATTTGAATTCTTGTGAATTTCCTAAGCATGGTCCAGCTAGGTACATCCACAAACACTAGCAAGACACTGCCGGCCAGGAGATCAGGACTTACCTATGCGTATGCCCATGTTACTTTTCTCAAAACCTGCAGAAGGGAGTGTGTTTTCAAGGTAGCCAAACTGGGGGTGCGACACCAAAACAAATTCTAAGTCATCCGGCGCGGTGTCCGGGTCAGTGGCCGTCAAATGATGAGTCGTGAGGGTTCCTGAGAAGCCTTCGTCCACCACGAGCGGCCTACCTGCACACCAAGAACAGCAGTCACAGGCCAGTGAGATGGCTCAGTGGGTAACTGTGCCTGCTGCCAGGCCCGATGACCCGCGTTTAACCCCCAGAACACACACTCACAAAACAATTAATAAAAATGTAGTAAAATTTAAAAACGCACACTTCTGTGAGCCTAAACTCCTCCATTGGAATAGTGAGAACCGAAGGGCATGATTGCAATCCACACCAGCACGGCCTCCCACAGGCAAATACGCTTTCATGGGAGATGCTCGTTTTCTTGGGCATAAATTCTCTTTGCGGAAAAAAAAAATGCAGGGGTAATGAGTGGGATTTAATTTGACTTATGGAATTGTATACTTCTTCTTCTACAAGCCAGCCAGATGATAATGGAAAGGCGGCAGCCATGCTAAGCACTCTGCTCCAGCCCTCCAGTCATTCTCAAGGAACTCTGATTTCCCTTGTGTCTCTATAGAAGTGATAAATGGAAATAAGAATTGCCAAACTGTTTTAATGATAAGCCACTAAATGTAGTTTATGTACTCCTCAAGATCAGTCGCTACCAGTGTTTGTCAGAGTGCTAATTGCCCGAGAGCGATTATGAATTGCTCATAACGAACATTTTTTTTTCATGCCTTGGTGCTTAATTGTTCTGCTGGGATAATGCTTCCTTTCCAGAACATTGCTTGGGAGATAGTTAGCAAATTACAAGAGCGTTCATACATATGCTTATTTTTCTGTGAGACAGAACTTATACACAATGCCTACGAAGGGATGACTTTCTGAAAAATATGTAAGGTTAAATGTATATAAATGGTCTCTGTGGTAAACGCATTCTGTGCTAGTAGAAATTATTATGGATGAAATCAATTATTCTCTCTCCAGCCGGCAAATGATGCTTTCCCATGTGAGCTAAAGCAGTGTATCTGAGGCTCTCGACATCCTTGTAACAGGCACACACAGACACACATGTGCTGTTGCGTTCTCTCTACATGTGGAAACATAAATTTTCAGGCAAGTAAATTCTTTTGCCCTGTGATTGCTTTTTTTACAGATTTTGAATTCATTATACATTTCTGTTGAGATGATTCCTGGACAACAACTGCATTTCTTGGTGTTTTAATCTAAGAGAATTCTTTCACTAAGCCTTGGGTGTGACACTAAGACATTCATACACACAGGACCAACACAGTCACCTATAAGGACTGAAGGCGGCTGGTTGTCGACAGGATGCACCGTGATGTTAAGCTCGTACATGGGAAAGGACTCATGAAGAGGAGCAGATGGATCGGGTCCATTGTAGCAACAGTCATTCACCAAAGGGCTGGCCTCACCATCCGAAAGCACCAATATAATGGTGTCAAAACAAGGTGCCAGGCCAATCTCGCCACCTGGAAAACAGAACACCAAGATCAACCCCACTCATACCTTTTCTGCCCACACTGAGTAGAAAGAGAAGGAATTTGTGGGGCTAAAATAGGAAACTTAATTTTATCACTATAAAATTAAATATAGTCAGGAAAATAATGTAAAAATATTTGTCCATCTGTTGACTCTTTTGAAATCCCTGCCAGCCATGGACCACCATATGGAGAGCTAAGTGGGCCTAACATGGGTCTGACAGCTCACAAATGAACAAGGGGCAGGGATGAAGCCTGACTATGGATGCTTCATTCTTCCCTCCTAACCCTTTGATACTAGCACCAACCTCAGGAAGAGGCATAAAGTGCCCTTGTTCCCCTGGTAATTATCTCTCCATGTGCACTGACCACCGGAAATGAACAAGCACCAACCACACAGCAGTCATGAGACACAGAGGACTCTGGATAAGTGTAATGAAAGGTCATCCACTTTCTGGCCATTTCTTTCTGTGTTTCTTTTACTACACACTAGCCAATCACTGATCAGCAAACAGGACAATATGCACTAGCCCATCACATACCAACAAACAGGACAGCCTATGCTCTCCAGGCAACAGAAGAGTTTTGTATGTGGACTCTTGGCAATTCTTGAAGAGCCAAGAGGGAAACAATGCTGGGAGCTCTGAAGAAAAGGGAAGAGCAAGGGGAGGGAGGGGAAGAGGAGAGAAGAGGAAGAGGGAAGGGGAAGAGGAACAAGGGAAAGGGGAGGGGAAGGAAAAGGAAAGGGGGAAGGGGAAGGAAGGAAAGGGAAAAAGAGAGAAAAGAAGGGAAGGGAAAGGAAAGGCCAGAAGATCAGTGATGTTATTTCCTCTCACCAGACACACTGCCAAATCTACAGAGTACTGAGGTTGAGCTTGATGTAATTTTCCTTATTCAAAAAAAAAAAAAAAAAAAAAAAAAAAAAAAAAAAAAAAAAAAGGAAAAACAATTAGTATAAAAAAAAAAAAAAAAAAAAAAAAAAAAAAAAACCAAAGAAAATTCAGAGGCAATACCATTGAGTATGCAAATGAATAAAAGATCAAAAACTAGAAAATCCATGGTGAAGTTTGGAGAGTTCAATAGAAACCATTTATTTGATAGCTGCTAGGAGAGGAAGGGTCAGTTTTCTTTAAGAGTGTGACGCTTGGTTGAAGAGGGTCCCGGGCAGGTGCCACACCCAGGGATATTTGGACAGCACAAATTGATTTGATGGGTGTAGATGGGTAGGTAGATAAAGATAGATGATTGATAGACAATAGATAGATGATAGATAGATAGATAGATAGATAGATGATAGATAGACTGATAGATACATACATAGATGCATACATAGATACATATATAGATACATATATAAGTGCAGACAGAGATAGATACATAGTGATGGGTGGTAGAGAGCTAGGGGTGGATCTGGGAGGAGGGGGAGGAGAGATAAATATGCTTTAAATGTACAATATGAGATTTTGAAAAAATAATTAAAATAGTTTTCAATAAAGGAAGCACTATCCTTCAACGTTGGCAGGAATAAAAAAAAAAAAAAGAGAGAACCCAACTGTTCAAAGTACCCCGCAACTGACAAAGGTCTGATCTCCAAAATATATAAAGAACTCAAAAAACTAGACTGTAAAAGGCTAATCAACCCAATTATAAAATGGGGCACTGAGCTGAACAGAGATCTCTCAACAAAAGAAGTTCAAATGGCCAAAATACACCTAAGGTTATGCTCAACTTCCTTAGCGATCAGGGAAATGCAAATCAAGACAACTTTAAGATACCATCTTACACCTGTCAGAATGGCTAAAATCAAAAACACCAATGATAGCCTATGCTGGAGAGGTTGTGGAGAAAGGGGTACACT